>NC_066364.1:106265620-106605443 GCF_013377495.2 Cygnus atratus | reverse complement strand
GCAGCATTTTCATGTTTCTGTTTTGTAACGCTGATAAATTATTGCTATGGTATGAAAAAAAGCAGGTTTTTGCACAAACTTGCACATGAACTTATGTATACTGGTTTTGCTGTAAACACTTAGACATTTAATGGTCTTTAGTTATGTACAAAAACACCCGACCCTGTAAATCTGACTTCCCAATTCCATGAACAGTGGGAATGAATCTATTGCATGACAAGTGATATCTCCTTGTTATCAGTTGAAAGAAAGATCCCTGCCTATGAAATATCCCTAATTCCTCTTCAGAACTGTGTGTTGATTTAGTGGTAAGGTTTCATTTAAAATAATCTTTGGCATAATATGGTCCATTCTAAGAACTGCATGAAAGAAAAATGTTTGTTTGAACCGTTTCCAGTGGATGTAAGAAAAGAATGGTACAGATTCAATATGGGTTATGAGTAAATGTAATTAAGACGGATGACGTTTGAAATGGAAATTATATATAATTATTAGTAAATTATTTTTATCAAAAAATATAAAAAAATATGGATCATACTGTGCCAAAAGCTATTGAAATTAAGCCATAAGGGAGATACAAGGATGAAAATTAAATTTGTACTATAGTTGCAGTTGTGGTGTAGCTATGTATCAGGGCTGTACCTGTATGCACACCTAGTGCACTCGACTTACTAATTCCCTGGGTGGCCCAGGATCTCATTGGTATAGAAGTGTTTGCCTAGATGTGACTAGCAACTTGTTTGAGACCATAGATTGACTTGAGACGAGGTGATTTCTGACTTGTAACCACTGCCTTAAAAGTATTTGACTATTTGCTACAAAAGCTTTTCAGGTAGGAGTTTCAGAAAAAGCCCTAGAGGTTCCCTCAGGCAACTCCTGCTGAGTCTAGAGCAATTTGTGTGTATCAGTGCGCCAGTGTTAATCAGTGTAGGAACTGAGTGGAGCACCTGGCTGTACTAGAGAGTCTGGGTGGTTTCTGCTACAGAACTGACCAAACTGGACATAGGTAAGATGCTTGTAACTAGCTACTAGAAACTGTTTTTGTAAATGTGGAAATGATCACAAAGGAGAGCCTTTTGTACATAGTAAAGATAGAAAAAACTATGTACACATTATGGGATAATAAACAGTGATGTAGCATGCATGCGCTGGAGCAGTCAAATAGGACTAGGCCAGCTGGATGTAAGAAATCTTCCAAAGAGCAGTTCAGGGAGTCTCTCCCAACTCATGTGAACTCACTGTTGAAAGGGCACTTGTGAATGAGTCTCTCATTGCTTTTTGGAGAGTAACTGACCCATCCTATTCAAGAGATTTGGTTATCTATGTAGGCATTACCCAATGCAACAGTCTCAGTAAAATAGTATGTTGTTGTTGTTTTTTAAACAAGCACTCTGTTTTCACCTGTGTGACAATACTGACAGGTATCATATAATTATCCATCACAATGAAGTGAGGTTCTTTGCTAATATACTGAATGCTATTTGGCTCTTGAAATATTTACCCATGATAGTATTGACCACTTGACTAACTGCATGCCTAGCATCAGTGGAAAAGTAATCAATATTTGTTGAGTCCCCAGGGTCCCAACTGCTATTCTGAAACCAAATTACCTAATAGAACTTGCTGAATAAAGATTACATTATTTCATTCTGAAAATATTATTCTATCATCTTTCAGTTTTTTTTGCTGAGTAACAGAGTATGTTATTTGTAACTAAGCCCTCAGAGAATGGCGATTAGTCTTTGAGTGCTAACCCCCTTCAAAACATGGGTGAAGGATAGTTGGTGAAACTGTGATGAGGAGGCCTGTTTTTTACTAGAATAATTCTGAAAACAAATCCAAAAGGCACTAGAAGAATGTTAAATAACAAAGGAAAGTAGAAGGTGAATGGTAGAACTAATGAAGTACAAATCCAAAACAGAGCCATGAGCTCACAAAACCAATCAAAGAAATTGAAAAAAATTCTAGTGCTGGCTTCACTGGTAATACAATAGAGAATTATTACTTATTTATAGACATTAATTTGATTGATATTATTAGTATTAGTATTAATGAAACCCGAGGGGGAGGACTTTATTACAAGAGTAAAAATTATGATCATGAAGTAGCAAGTGAGGAAAAATGGGAGAGGAAGTGGCAAATTGTGCCAAAATGGCATATCCTGTTGCCAAATGACTGGTACCTTAGAGACAAAATGTGTCTGACATTTGCCAGTTACTGAACGTTGAAACTGTTACTAGCCATAGCTCAATTTATTAGCTAGGAATTTGGGCAGAAGAAAAATAGGAAGGATAACTGGGAACTGCTTTGGAATATTTCAGTAAGTGTCTATAAATTCATGATCAAACCCACAGTCAAGATGCTCTGCATGACAAGTTCTCATGTTAAAGAAAAATGACCTGGCTAGAGAGGAAATGAGAGCAAGCTTAATTATCTTGTTTCCCTGGCCAAGGGGCAGATATTGGCCATTTTAAGCCAATCAGTACTTTGCTTAGTTCACTCTTCACTTACATAATTTAAGAAGTGGAAGCCTGATTCAGTTAAACATAACTAACTTCATGAACACATGAAGTTAGCACTCTGTAAGGAATAGGAAGGGCCTAAAAGAATAGAAAAATAAACCTTGAGTCACATGCCTCTCACCCCTCCCTCCCCCCCATCCAGTTTTTCATAGCACTACATGTATGTCCCTCTGTGCTTTATTGAGACTGTTATCAAATGGCTACTGGAGTCTCATCTTTTATAGAAGGGGAGGTGCAATTCAGAAGGTTCTTAAACAGCAACAGATTAAAGGTAAATATTTTACATCCAGGGATCTAAATGACTCGCAAAGAGCTTTTATGGATCACTGATGTTGTTTTTTTCAGGATTTTTTTCAAAATTATAAGAAACATTCCTGAAATGAAAGAAAACAAGTATGCAACATTTAAATACACTAAAACAGACCATTCTGGGTACTTCTTGGCCTGTCAGTCTGGTGTCAATCCTGGACAAAATAGTGCTAGATACTTTGCTTTAGAAATGTCTGTTACTATTGGTCCTGATGAATTGAAAACATCGATAATTCGATGAGACAATGCATTGATACTACCAACATTTCTCATTAAGATCTAAAATGACACAAAATCAAAATGTTCTACAATGTATGGATGAAAAATAGCTAAGAGGTGTGTCTCAAACTTGAACTGTAAACAAGAAGTCATTGAGAAACGAATCCTGTCTGAAATCTATTTCCTTTTGTCTCTTTCTAGTGTTGGCTTAACAAGAATATTTGTACCACTGGTGAAGTTCAAAGGTGACACAAGTATTGGGAATATGACAGTTGCTGGAAAAGAGAAAACTGCTGGTGCAGAATGATCTGAATTGGTTGGTATGCTGAAAGAGCAAAGAAAATCATGTTTTACTGTAATTTTTTTTTTCCCCAGTAGTGATAATGACGGTAAGGATAGGGAGAATTCCATTGTGGCAAACGACAATGGAAAAGTCTTGAAACTCCTGTGGAATATCACCTGGATGTGAAATCAGTGTGTTGTTGTGACTGAAAGATCTCATGTAATCTTGCCTATATAGAGAGAGAATTATCAAACTTGGGGTATAGAGGGTATTTCATTTGTTATATGTTCCATATATTTTTAAAAGGAATGTAGTGGTTTCACCCTGATGGACAGATGAACTCCACCACAACTACTCTCTCGCTCCCGCTCCTCAAAGGGGAGGGAGGGAGAAGAGCAGGAGGGGAGAAAGTATGATGGGAAAGAAAAAGGCTCACAGGTTGAGAAAAGGATAATTTAATTAGAGGGAAAAGAAACAACAACAACAACAAAACAAAGATCATACTGTTGTATTGACTCATACAACAGAGTTGTGATCAGACACACCTTCATGTGTCTCCCATTAAGCAATCTGTGCCATATCAGAAAAATGTTGAAAATGCTTCAAATGTGGAAAAAAATCCAACAAAATTCCAGCTATTGACTGGCCTCAGAAATATAATTCATGATAAATTAGTAAAAGGTAAAAGTACAGCAAGAGAAATTGCACAATTTACATTCTTCAAATGGCTTGAGTTTAGAAGGTTAATATACAATACTTGGAGACCCCACAGCATGGTGTCCCATCACAGAACATTATCAAATGCTACACCTGACAGCCTGTGAGCTGAAGGTCAATAATTTATCATCCTTTCATTAAATAATCAGAATGGATATAAATGAAAAATAGAAAGGGAGAAAATCAACAGCTATAATGGCAGTAAGATTAAAACTAGCGCTTTCAGGAGGATTACTGTTAAAGTCCACTAGATTTTAACAGTAAATGCCAAGGTTTGGGGTTTTGTTGGAGATGAAAACCCTAAGCTATTTTCTTCACTGTGATGACCTTTCTGTTGTAATTTTCCTTTGAGCAAATTGATAATAGGAAAATAAGAGGGAAGATAATCTCACCCTGATACGCTCTGCCCAGTCACTGTCTTGCTCAAGATTGTGTTTTCAAATGAATAAAAGAAAGCCCTTCTTTCATTTGAAAACTCATGAGCTATTTAGCCTTAAATCACAGGAGATACAGCAACCTGAATGACTCCAGTAGTTTGCATTCTGTGAATAATTATGCTTTTCCTATGAGAAAATGAAGTTATTACCTGGTGTAATATGTTGCTTCCTAATTCCAGGAGAGGTTTGCCTTTTTAAGCTTTATTGCAAAGACTGAAATGCTCATTCACTCTTTCTTTTCCCCCTACTCCACCTGTCCATCATTTTTATTATGTCATTACGAGAACTAGATATATATTAGCTGCTATGGGCTCAGATACAAGGTGATACAAAGGAAAGAGGAGGTATCTTCATCTTTGAGTTATATATATGATGACCAAAATAAATATGTGAATTTCGTCTGCCTGTAGACTTTCAATTGTGATTACAGATAAAATAAATACTAAATCCCTTTCCTTACTGCTGAAGTCAGGATGTGTCCATTTGCCATATAAGCTGATCTATGTTTGAATATATGTACTGATTATAGCATTGAATTGATAGTGCAACTGTGTTCAAAAAGACAATAAAGGCAGAGTCCTAGCAATTCTGGCAGTAAATCCAGTCTCATAATAATGTAATTATTTAATATAGTCTTCTTGTGCTAGGCCTTGATTCTGTTTAAAGGAAAATAATATATTCCTCTTTTGTTCTGCACAGCAACAGAGCAAGTTGAGAGTAACAGAATGTTCTATTAACTGAACTAACAGAGCAGCTCTTTCTGCTAAACTTATATAACTCTTTAGAAACACCATGCGCTGCTTGTTCACTTCCAGTCTATCTCCTAATCATTCTAGCAAGTCAAGTAAGGTCTCTTCCTGCTTAAGGGATATTTCCCTACATCACAGTCTTGAAGCCTCACTTGCTGCTAATTGCAGTGATTGCAAATGTGTTGACACTAAAGCTTGTTGAATGCTGAAAAGAAACCTGCAAATATTTGACTTAGTAAGCACATGCATTTTCACAGTGTTCACACCCTTTGGAGATTTTCTTTTATTCACAAGCTTAGTGACATGAATGGTTGCAAAGCAATGTATTTTGAATAAATATTGCAAATTTCTGGAAAGCAAATTTCAAAATCATAACGGCAAATATTATTGCTGAAAAACTGGTCTTAAGCAGACTGTTAAGACTTACTGAAGTTGGTATGATATTTTGTAGATGAAATAGCTTGTGAATTTTCAAGAATAAGAGAGATCAGTGAATTTGCCAGTTTGCACCAGCAAAAACTTAACTGCTAAGCCATATCTGTAGAGCCATCTGGGCATCATTACTTGAGATGTGCACAGTTTGTCCTTGGGGAAATGAGGGATTTAAATGCCAAAATAAATGTACTGTGTTACGGTTTAAAGTATACACTGAATTGTTTTAACATTCTCATCTCTCTTTCATTTTGAAAACTGCAGAGCCCTGCAGTGATCGGTTTATTAGTGAACCTTTGTGAAAAATAGTGCTCAAAGGATTCCTATTGCTTTGTGTCTTCATTTTCTCAAACATCCTTAGATATTTTCCTTACAGGATTTTTGTTCTCCATGCTATGTACTTGACAATATAACAATAAGAAAACAAGCTAATGGGGTTGAAACGGAAGAAAGATACAGGTGAGGAGACAACAGTAAAGAAGGGATACAATCCTAATTTCTAAATAAGAAAAGGGGAATAGATGATTTTGTAATTTTTGGCTAGTAAATTTCATACTTTTGCATACAAATCAGGAAAAGATGATAAATTATATGTTATATATTATATAACTATAGAACCTACTCTTTAACTGCCATTTCACCTCTGGTCTGCATTACATTTAAAACATGATTAGGAATATTACCCATAAAAGCTAAGCATGAGAACAAGGTCAAGCCTGAGAAATAAAATTACCTTTTTCTTTCAATTCTTCTTTAATGTATAAATTGCAATGTTAGGGGAAAAACGGAATATTATGTTGAAGCTTTTTTGTAGCATTTAATCTTAGACTGTTTTTTAGGCTCAATATACTGAATCCTACTTTGATGAAGTTACTTAAAAAAAGAATGATAAAAATGTGCTGATGCTCAACCTTATAGAAATACTATTGCAAGCTTAGACAAGAAGTTGTCCGTTTTATACTGGTGCAAAATGTAAGATGTTGACAAAAGAATTTAAGGCAAAAAAAAAAGGAGTTAAATTCCTTTGAAAAAAATAGTGTGGTTGCCCCATATTTTTTCTTTAGATGCTTCCCTTTCTTTTATCTCAGTCCCAGCTATTTAAGATTGCCATGTGTTATTAGAAAAAAATCTTAGATCAGTTTATTGCCAGTGTGTACAGCTTTCCCCAAACTATTATAGTAAGAAGCCAAATCACCTGCAATGTTTGAAAACAATTTGCTGCTGACGTGTGTGTATTCAGTGTCTTACAAAATGCAGGTAATTGTTTTAATCGTTTATTTAGCAGTATCTGATTAAACATGCAGACATATCACCATAATTAAGCTAGTTCTGTTCTGAACTTGGTATAAATCAGCTCAGATGCTGAGGTCTAATCACTGGTAGTTGAAAGCACTAGTGGCATCTGGTGAGACAAATGGATAAATATCTTACAGAAGCCTGGGAGTTGGTGAGGTTACCAGCCTCATAGAAGACTATTATTTTGTCATTAACTGGTGTGAGCAACAGTGTATAACTCATTTACAGAACTCAAACTATGAACATTTCCTTCCCCTTCCTTCTCATTCCCCTCCTCCCCCCAAGTGATGTGCAAAATTTTAGTAAGAGACTCCATGTCCTGAAGACCATACCTTTGAAGCATACAAGACAGGCAAAGTGTGGCAGAAGGGAAGAACTGTTATAACTAATTTACAGGAAACTGAAGCTCAAAGACGTTAACTTTTTCTAAGATCAGACAGGAGGCTGGAACTGTGAATCAAGATAAGTAGCTTAAGGACACGATGTTCTTTCTGGATTTGTTTTCTTAAATATTGGAAAGAAAATGTTTGTCATCTCCAGATTTGACATAGCAGGGATATTTCTCCCCTTGGAAATCTCCATGGAAATGCATCATACAGATTGAAATGGAGACTGCAAAGCAAAAGCAATACAGCTCTGGGCTGTTTAACTGTAGCAAAGAATTTTCTATGCAGTAACATCTCCTTAAAAGTGGATTAGGATAACTGAATAAAGGGAACATCTTTGTCAAGGGCTAAAACAGAACTTTTGTTGTCAGTGAAATGCCGTGGCAATGTGGCACCTATTCTGTAAGGGTTATCAGATTATAAAGGCTGAAAAGTAGGACAAATCCAGAAGAAAAATCACTCATAGTAAGCCAGGTTTGTTTAATGCACCTGTAGGATGGCATCATGATTGTTCCTTGTATGCACATTTTGTTGTGTATTTCTCTGGATGCCCAGCAGCTAGTGGAAAATGCAGAACCCTCAACTGATTAATTTGCAAATGGACTTGGGATTTTTCTACATAGAATGGAAGTTTTGATTCCTAAAGGTTGTCTGTCAGTCTTTTTTTTCAGCCTTCTTTTGGAATCTTGTGGCATAAAGGCCAGACTCCGCCTATTCTGGGTAGAACACCACAAAGAGAAATTTTGCAGTTTTAATATTTCTAAGACTTCAAGGTAGAGTTAGGCATTGTGGTCCTTTTTATGTAAAAGTAACTAGTTCAGAGACTAATGCTGCTTCTGTTTGCCCATACGTCTTAATTTCCATCATAATTTTTAGGTCCTAAGAAATGTAGATTTGGGCCTTTTCTGTTCTAAACTGACTGTGCAAACTTTGTTCTGAGTTGATGGTGCTGCTTAGTCAGTTCTACCAAGACTGAAATATATGCATATGTGGTTTACATATGTGATACATTTATTTACCTTCACTGTTATCCTATTACACTTATATTCTGCCCATAAAATAAAATAATGGCTAATAAAGTTTTCCTTTAATTAGTACATTTTGATTTGATATTTTCTAGCTCATTTAAGACATACAGAATTGCTTTTCGCTTGTGTTTATTTTCTTTTTGCAAACTTACAGTTGTTCCTTTACTGAGAGGCAATGTGAACTGTTAATACCAGTTTGCTTTCTAGCATGCTGTCTTACATTTTAAGTTATGCCTAAGAGAACTCAGAGTAATAACTCTAGATTTCTTCTCAAAAGATACAGCTGATATTTATGTAGTGGTCTTGATTCTGCAGATACCTGTATGTTAAATCCTTAATATTCCTGCATTTTAAATTCCTACATTCAAGTGCTGTTTTCTGAAGCAATGGGGTCTTTGTACATGCCAAAGCATGTACAAAGTGATAATGAACATATAATCACTCTAGGAAGCTTAGAAATCACTTTCATTACAGGAAGCTACTTAAAAACATTTTAAGTCCTATATAAATTACCCTGAATTAATGAGACTTTCACTGAAATAGAACTGACATCCTTGCTAATGCTAAATGGAAGCACGATTGTTAGTCTAATACACAGAGTAAGAAATCCGTGCATTATAGTTTAAGAATATGGGGCATGCAAGACTCTTGATAATATACTCAAAATCAAAGGAGCTGTATTAAAACATTTACATTGTCTGTCCTCTCTTTCCCCCTGGGAGGATGCCTGGTGTAGCAATGTTGTGTCCAGGCACAGACGCTGTGCCACTATGCCCAGCCAGCACACCAATTAGAATTAAATGGGGCATCACTGCTTTGAGCTTTAAGGCATCACCTTTAAGGCATGAGGGAAATTCCTTTGAATTTTAAAGGAGAATAGGCTATTGTCACTTCCTTATTTTAGGCACACAGACTGTGTAATCAGGGGAAGGACCCTCCAACAGAGAGCAAGTGAGAGCAGGAAATTAAATGTAAGTGGTCTGAAATTCCCCTTTAGAAAAACTCATCTGTCTCCATCGGCTATATGGTGATCCCAGGAACAGCAGTCTCTGAGTCAGTCAGCTGAAATGGGAGGGGGAGATATTCTTGACTAGAGCTAGAATTTACGTCAAAACATCCTGGTGAGAGAATAAAATCTTTCCAGTGGTTTCATTATTTCAAGTGAACCTGTAAGTTGTGTTACAGAAGGAAGCCACCGGACTTCTTTTGGCTTCAGACAAGAAACTTCTCGAAGATGCTGTGTTCCTGTTTGGGTCTTCCTGGACTACGAGGGAGACAGATCTGTGAGCACCGCTGAGTGTAGCTGGCCCAGCAATTGCAGGACCTTTACTTTCTCACTTGTTTTGCTGTCAGTTAGGAAATGATAGAGTTATTCTGAAAGCTGTGTTTGCCTTTCCACAGAGCAATTGAAATTCAACCCCTTCTTCTGGACAGTCTTTAATGAGTCAAGAAATCTGAAATTTTTGGTGGAAATTGTGATTCTTCTTGGGAAGGCTTTTGGGAACACACGATTTATAAGTGAGAAATAGGGTCAGGAAAAAGTAGATTTTTGTCTCTTAATGGCCAAACTGTTGAGCATTCTACCAGAGAAAGCATTTTCCAGCCTGTACCTAAACTTTTTCCTGTCTCTTCTCGTTGGTCTTCCTGTCTTTTGAGACCTGTTATTCTACAATTATTCACTTTCCCACAGGGCAGGCTCCTCAGCCTCTTTTACTCCATGGACCTTTGCAGCATGCCCCTCCCCCCACTTTTTTCTCTTTCTTTACAGATGGGTTAGGTTGTTTTTGCCTAGCCTTGCAGCTGTTAATATTTCTCTTCATGGGAAATTTCTCTGGCTTTTTTTCAGTCTCATGTTGTTTTTGTGGTAACTTGCCCAGAATGGAAGTTGGAAGAAATTCATTTTCCTGAAATGTAGTTATGGGAGGGCTGCATGAGAAGATGAGAGAGAATATGAGAGGATCTCCATTACTGTGTTTATAGCTACCTGTCGCTATTGATCATTAACCAATCTTGCTAGAAGTATGGCTTCAATTTTATTTTTTCGATGTGGATTAAGCAGTGTTGCCAACACACATTTTTCTCTGTCAGACTTTACAGTAAGTATGTAGCACACAAAAGTTTGAAAGCCATCTCCTCAGATGCTGTTTAAAAAGGACTTTTAAATGACTCAGTCAGAGATTGCATGCTCACTGGCATTGAAAAATTAGAATTTAACACTTTCAGCTGACTTTAAAGGCTGCAAAAAGGCTAAAATGGACAGCAGAATTCAGCTGTGTAAAAGACAAAAAAAGGAGTAGAGAACGGTGAGGAGATGCTTACTTTTGAAAAGGCTGGAACTACAGCACCATTTAGCATACAGTGCATTATTTTAAAAAAAGAAAGAAACAAACAAAAGCAAGAAAACAGCACAAATCTACCTGGGTCAGGATAGCACTTGGGTCAGGATAGCAAGGCAGCTGAATATCTTCTGAGGTCAGCAGTACCCCAGGCTTTTACCTGCACTAAGCACCTACACATACTGAAGGAAAATAGGTGAAAATGAACTCAGAGGAAACAGGCAAGTGACTGGGGAGACTGAGATTTGGAAATGGAGCTTGAAGAGTCTTATATAAAATGTCCAGAATAGAGGGTGACAAAATCAATAGGAGGAATGGTGTGTGTTCATACATTGCAGGGGATAGCCATGGGAGTTTCTGTGGTCTGGATGTTTCCTATTTCACATTCATTGGGCACTTTTTCTACTGTTTCTAAGGCCAGAACCTGGTACTCCATGTAGGAAAAATAGGCAGCAAGCAGCCAGAGGTGGCAAAACGTTGGTGATCTTGTGGCTTAGCCAGACACTGGTGCTGCAAGGTAGGCATCTAGCTGCTGCCTCGTCGGGGCAAGAGCTGGGCTGTGGGTGGGCAGCTGGCTCACAGGAGTGGTGCCAGCTGATATCCCCCTTCTCTGTGCTGCTTTGGCTGGCTGGGTCTCTCCCACTCTGCCTCCTTCCCCTGTGGCTCCCTGTGCCATGACAGTAGTTGTCTGGCCTCAGGCGGGTTCCTCATCCATGTTCAGCAGCTACCGAGCTTTAATCCGATGCTGGCTGGTCATGTTAGAAGGTAGTTGGTTCCCTTTGAACTAGCAGGTGCACAGAAAATATTGTCTAAGCATAAGTCGAGGAAGTTCAGTGGCCTCTTTTGTAGGGACTTTCCACCACAACCCACACGGGAACCAGATGATGTTATTGGGTCATGATCCCTCACCAGGTGTTGCATATAAATTATTTAAGAAACATAGGGAGGAAAAGGTGGAAGCAGCATGGGAGGCACTTCATTATCAAGAGCTGAGGAAGAAAGAGGGTGCAGTGCTGACACTTTTTGCTATTGCATCTGTCTTGCAGCTTGCAGCAGGCTCCAGACAGCACAGCTGTCTCTGTTTTTATGGTGCTGCAGTTTGTGTGTGAAAATCACAGTACATCCTTGGCCCCTCCTCCTATCCCCCTGCAGTTAGAGTTTTCTACCACTGGTTTCTGTGGGGTCAAGGACGCACTGCTGAGTTGTGTGGAGAAGCTTAAGACATCAGGTATGCATGCAGTAGGCACACTTACCTGTCAGGGTTTCCCTCAGAAAGAGCTGCCCTGTCTGCTCTCCTCTCTCTGTAAATAAAATAAAAATAGAACTCACGCAGTATGTGAAAGGATTAATGACATTGTCTGAAGCGATATCAATGCTGTGTACAAACTGGTAGCATGCCAGTAGTGAAATCAGATTATTTAGTAAACTTTAGTAGTAGCATTTCAAGATGATGATGCAAGATTTCAGCACAAAGTAAAAATAGTTAACTCAGATGTCTGCACTCCTGCATGTCGCTCAGCTAGTATTTAGGTGTAACATGTATATGCTGCACCTGCGATCCAGCAGAGAGAAACCAGGTTCCAAACAAAACTCCACAAATAGCTGAAAACTCTCTCCTGAGTTTAATAGGTGTGGTCCTTTCAGTCTTTCAGGTTTCTTTTATTTTTCAGTGTTTTTTTTTTTTTTTTTAAGTTTTGGGTTTGGTTGATTTTGCCACATGGCAATAAAGGTATCCTCCAGCTGCCTTCCAATAAATAAGAGTTAATGTATAGAGTACTGTGAAGTGTTAGCCATCTTTGTGGAGCTATCTCCCTGCAGGACAGCATGTGTAAGAAAAATGCAAGCCAAAGATTCAAGAACATACAAAGGAAGATGAAACCTGCCCTCACAAAGAAATAATGCTTCAGGTGAAAGGAAATGTGAGAAGTTATGCAATGTACCAATAAAAAACTAAAGCTTATAGCGACAAAATAAATAATGTTAAACCACTGAAAATTCTAGTAAATGCACAGGTTATTTCGGAAGAAGAGGTCCACCTATAAATTTGGAAAAGGCAGTTTCCTTCACATTGTAAGAATGAATGACGGAGGCAAGAGTGGCATGAGATCAAAGGGCACTTACAGGGTGTACTAAACGAATGAGGGAGAGACAGGCAAGACAGAAAGCAGGATCAAAGGACACTAATGATAAAGAAGCTCTGCTTGCCATCTCCTATAAAGAAACACAGTGAGTCAGCAGAAGTTCAGAGAGTATTAAAAGAAAAAATCTAAAAGGAGATCACATTAGAAGCAAGCTACATGTATTTCCTGACCATCAGAGGATGAAATAATAATGGGATGTGGGCGACATTCAAGCACAAGTTTGTTGACTGCAGGTGCCTTTGGCTTGCAGCTATGGATTGAAAAGCCTTTAAGGGAATAGTCTGAAAGAAGCTAAAGCAGCCAGTGCATTAAATGATGGTCTCATTAGGGAGCTTGGTGGAGCCCTGTCTAGTACTTTGAGTTCAGATCCGTTCCTAGCTAATGCCCTGCTGTAAGTATACAGAAATGGTGCACTTTTTTTTCCCCCTCTTTTTTCTTTGGTTTTCCTTTAGGTTGTTTTATTGAAAGGATAGTGAAAAGCAGCTTCAAATCATACTCTGGAAGGGTACTCAATTAAGGATATAAAAAAGCCTGATTAGAATAATTAGGAAATTGCTCAATATAATACTTAGCATTTAGATACTAGCTTTCATCCATCAGTTTCAGAGGACTTTATGTGTAGTATACATGGCATATCCTTACTGCTGTTTCTCAGAGGCCTGTTTGTGCCTAAGTCAGTAAGTGGCATGTGTGGTGCTATGCCACAAATCCAACAGAAATCTGGGAATATAACTCATATCTGAGGCTTGAAAGAGAGGGGGAAATGTGTCATTTCAGACAGTTCACAATAGTGTGTTATGCATAGTCTAGGAAAAGCATTATTGCAGGTGAACATTACCAGCTACCTCCAGAATGGGGAAAGGAGAAGAAAAACAAAAATAAAAGTCAGCACCAAAGTCACAATTCTCCCCTGAGAAATAGATTTCAGTATCTTTATGCATCTCCCATCACAGGCCTTGCTAGCAGTGTAGTACCTGGTCAGTATGGCATGGCAGGAGACAGAAAACAACTCGGGAAATTCATTGCACTGTTCCTTGAAGTAAAAGGTGTGTTTTCCATTGTCCTGGAGACAGATGGGAGAGGAGCTCCTGCAGCCAGCCTCTGTATGTAGTATCCTGTACAGAGTATTCACTTTATAGGCTGTACATACCAGAAGGTGGCATGGAGCAGTCAGTAACAGCAAGACAAGGGACTTAGGGCCAGGCTCCTCAGTTGATGCAAGTCCATATAGCTGAGGATCTTCTCATCTCCTGTACTAAATTCCACTAAGTCTTAAGACTTGCCAAAAGGAGTGAAGCTTACCTTCTGTCAAGCTATTTACTGTGTAGGTGCAGTTAAACAGTGAGTGCTTTCTTCAGAGTCCCTTTCCTTTGTGTTGCTGCTTCCCTACGTATGCCTCAAGGAATTTTTCCCAATATGGTGGATATAATCATTGAACTTTAAGTCTCCATGGCTTTCTGCTCAGTTTATTCTAGCCAGCTGCATTTTTCCCACTACCCAATTAATTTTTCTACTACCTCTTACTTCTTATTTTTTCTTGTTGAATAAACTGTGGTAGGAAAACAGATTGAACTATCCCAAACAGTTTGAAATACAAAACTTCTTTAGCAGTTATTCCACTGTTTTACTGCTGTCAATTGCAATACAGCTGGGATCCCTCCTTTTTATCCCTGATCAATGTTCTAGTGCTTTTAGATCTCATTTTTCTTCTCAGTTTAAACAAACTAGTATCTGATTTTACTGTGTTTTTACTCTAGAAATTTCAACTATTATTTTAGCGAACACCTTTTTTTCTCTTGAAGTAGTTAGAGTATATTTCATTTTACTACCCCTTTCCACAGACTTCAGTTATCTCCTCATGTGTTTTCTGTCAAGCTTAAGACTGTAAAACTATCATCTACAATTTTCTGTACTTAAGATTTTTGTTAGAAGAATGAAAGTTCCAGAACTGCCAGATTACATGCAACCATTTTTATTTAATGAAGTAGATTTATAAAAGCATGTGCCAAAACTAAGCAATGTTTAATCCCTTTTATATATATATATATATATATATATATATAATTTGTTACTCTTGATGTCATCCACTTTGGTGATCAAGCTGCTTGATGGTTTTTGAAAGACGTGTATCTGACTAATGTATCTTGATCATCTATGGTTCTACCTTTTCAAGTGAAATGAAACTCACTAATTTTACGCAAGGTTTTAATTTTGATGGAAATTTAAATTTAAGATCTTGAAATTTAAACTCACTTTTAGCATTGGCAGGCACAGCAGTAATGAGAATCAAGACTGAAAGACTTGAATTTCTAGTCACTGGAGACTTGACAAAAATACACAAGTTCATATATTTCATGGAATATATACATTTAATATATAGTAATGCTATAACTTATGTAAAACATTCTGAAAAAGGAAAGGAAGGATCATATCCCCCTTTACATGCAAATGCCATATGGTGCAGTCTTATATATTTCTGTGCCAAAATGATTGCTCTCCAGAAATTATATGATGAAGTTGCCGTAACAGTAGTCCTTGCCAAGCCATGTGTGGTGGCATTAAAATAGGATAAATGAACTTCAGTAGAAAAGGGGAAATGACTCATTCCAGTTGTGTGTGAATAATTACAAATAAATTTACAATATGCCCTAAATCCATGGTGGTTTAAAAGTTTTGCTCATGTAAAGGATGTTTGTAATTCATCTGCAGTCTTCTGTGTGACCATTATCACTGGTCAGCAGACTTAGGTTTTGACTGGTTTTGGCCCACTCTCAAGATCAAAAGTTGCTACATGTCTTTGCAGTCTGGTGAAAAACGGTTGAAGGTTAGGAGGTATATATCAAGAGCACTAATAGAGGACAGGATATTTGGACTTTCCAAGTTCGGTTCATGAGACAATATACATCTTCCTTCTTAAAGTGTAGCCTTCCATGCTTTCTGCTGCTTTTGTTTTCTGTGTAACCCTATCTCAGCCCTCCTAGAGCAGTAAAAGCAACATGGTCATTTGGATCCCATGACTTATTCTGACATGCTCAATCTAGTACTACCTAAACCAGTGGTTCTTCACTGATATTTTTGATTATGGGATGAATGCTTTCTGCCTTACAGGACATGGAACAGGGCATATTTTTCAAAAGCTCTGCCTATCACTATGTGAAGAGAAATAGAAGGAAAGAATCTGGAAAAGAGGTGTGTGACTTCCCTGTATTCTTTAAAGCAGTATTTCCTGTGGCAAGCTTTCATTGAGACTGATTTAAGGAAAAACACAACAGTGTGTGTTCTCAGGAGTAGATCTCTCTGCTTTCCTCTTGGAAAGGCTACTGACATGTTTAAAAAGACCTGAACGCAGTTTCATTAGGATTTTAATTGTAATATTGTAAGAATTATGTGAAATCTATGCAAACTCAGGACTTTGAGTCCTGAATCCAGCTTCTTGATGCTTTTGAGCATTGCAGACAACTTTTGGAGCTTCTGATGCAATAAACATAAAACATTTTTTTTCCCCTAAATTCCTTCTCTAAATGGGAAAAGCATTGATCCTAATGGAGAAAAAGGCTCTGAGGTAGAGTGTTGGGGTTTTCTTTTGGGACATAACAACTTGTATATTGTTTTCTACCTGACAAGCCTAAATGTTACTCCCCAAAAGAAATTAATGTCTCTGGTATAATCACTGATGCACTGGTTTCTGCTTGTCAAATCTAAATGTGGAATAAAAAAATAGTGAATTAATAGAAAATGTGTCCAAACATTTTAACAACAGAGAAATATTTGCGGTTACTATGATATGAACAGAACATAACCTAAGATCTAGTGAAATTGGAAGAAACCATTTTGGCTAGATTCTGTGCTTGAAGTCAGGAATCAAGTGGAGATAGGCCAGTTGACATTGCTTAAGGATCTGGTCTTTGGATGAGAGAAAACACAGGGAAAAATGTACATACCACAGCTAAAATAAGGTTTATTAAAGTGAGTTTGAAGGGGAAGTAATAGTGCTAGATCTACAAAAGAGATTTAATAGTGGATTGAAATTGAATTGTACAGACTTATTGATAGTACATTATCAGACCAAGGTATTTTTTCATCGTAGCCCAATAGATTAAAGTAAAGACCATTAAGAGATTGAGGAAGGCATTGTGAGCAATGACCAATGAAAAATAAGATTAATGTAGCATTCTCTACACAAACAGTGGCTTTCAAATGAGAAATAAATGAATCAGCAGGTGAAAATTCCGCCCTGAAGATTAAGACAGTTTAAGAACCAAACCAAACCTGAGAAATAATTATGATATGCCACATGTTTTTGATGACAAGCAACACACGTTCTCACTCAGCTTCTCAACTTCTCCTCATTCCTACTTCAAATTAGAGGAGAGGACCTAACAAAATGCAGTCTTTGACTGAACAGCTTCCTGTTTCCTGCATCTTTACAAGATTTCTCTGGATTTTGTCCTCCTAAGGACAAAAGTTCCTGTTGATTTGTAATCCATACCTGATGTTGGTAGTACTCTGATTTTTAGTAGCAGACTTCAAACTTTCATTGGAAGCAATATTACTTAAATAAAATAAATTAATAAACAGAAGCTATATGGTCATCATGGAACCACTGTAAAACGCAAAAGGTCAGAACAGCAATGCACTCCCCCAACAGTGCCATCCTGACACTTCATTTTTGGAGATTCCTGATGGTTGAAGTTTCACAGTCCCAGCCCTGAAATGTATGGTCTAATTTTTCACCATTCTTTGGAATTAAGCATATTTTCAAAACACTGAGAGACCTTCACCTGTGAGAGAGATGAGCAATCTAATTTTCTAGACTGTGAAGAACCCCTTCGCGCTCTCTCACACATCCCCATTTTTGTTCGTGTTGCAGTCCTTGTCAGTTTTAAGAATGGGCAGGATTCACTTCGAACGAGTTAGTTCTGAAAAGACAAAAATTTAACCCTGATTTTTCGAGAAGACTTGGGAACACTAGAAACATATTGAAATCTATTCTCAGTGTCTTGGAAAACCCCTGAGATACAAAACAGGCTCTATAAGGAATGCCTTGGATAAGTGTAATTTGTCTTTCATGCACGCAACTCTACCAATGTAAGCTGATATGTTAAGTAATGGATTTTGTTAATTTGACTGTCAAAATGCTAAATGACATCACATTTATAATCCTATAATTAAATTGTAATTGGGGAGGGCTTGAATCAACTAGCTAGCTGCTAATATGCAGCAGAGAGTTGAGTTGAATGAGAAGAACTGTACATTTAATTCTTTTTCCTTTTATGCTGCCTGTTTGCGTAGCTTGATGATTAACTGTTTCAGAATAAGACTGGATGGTTGCGACTCAGCTATAACACCACCACCACCATGTCATGATAAGCAATCAAATTCTTGGATAGGGGGCATTAATTTTTGGAATAAAATATCAGAGTGGTCCTGCAATCAGATGGAATTACTCAGAAGCAAAACAGAGTAACTGTACTAAAATTAAACAAAAGTAAACTTAACAGCTTAAGAAAGATAAAAATGTGAAAAAGATAAGGATGAAAAGCTGATTGGAAGTCTTATGGAATATTTTCTAATGATGGCAATGTGTATTGTTGATAAGAACTGTGAGATAATTTTGCATTGTTGTAGGTATATATTAACATAAGAGAAAGAGTTGTAAGCAGCAATTTACAGCAATATTCTTGTGCAATAATCACCCTTGGTACTAGGTGTAGATCTTCGCTTTCACGAGGATTTTATGACAGTAGTATCAAGTACAACAGGAATGTTCTCTGCAGTCCATTTGTTACATATAGCCTTCTTTACTCTCCTTTTTCAGGTAGGTCTATTCAAAAATTTGTCCTAACATTTTTCTTGGTTTGATTCTGCTGCAGTTTATTTTTAAATAGTTATAAGAAATTAAGTTAGTTCCACCTGAACTGTTCTCAACAGTGTAATTTGTTAAGTATGTTTGAGAAGCCTTCAGCTGAAATTGAAACTATTATGCTGAAGTATTAAAAAGAAGCAAATACATGGACATTGCAGAGGAGGCATGTAAGAAATATATACACAAAGTATAAATTTGCACGTTCTGGACGCATTTTATTCTTTTCCTCTTCTCTCACCCCCTCTCTCCCATCCTTCCTTTTTTCTTTAACCCCAAATTTTTCCATAGCTCTCAGAGAGAGAAAAGGTATGTGAATATTTTTAGAAACAACCAAGGTCATAAAAATTATTTAAAATTCAAGAAGAAAGAAAAAAAGAAGTGCCCTGAAGCTAAACTCCTGTTAGCAACCAACTAACTTATTCTCTTTTTGAATCATTTGGCAGGAGGGGAATTCTTCCCTTCTTAGTTTTACTCATTAAATTAATGCTTATCTCCTTCATCTTTCCTCATCAAATGAAGAATAGAACTCTACTGCCCAGTAAAACCTTTAAATCAAAAAGTAAACTTATGGACATGGATTTTTAACTGGAGTTTACCAAGAATTCCAAAGGCTGAATATATTTTACATCATTTGTGAGATCCTGGATAATCTGAGCAATATTTGGGAAAAACCTCAGCAGAGGTAAAGTACTGATTTATTAAATACAGCTAATTCAAATGTCAATGTGAAAAGCCTGAGACCTTTTCTGAGAAGGGACTATGATGGTTAGTTTGGAAATCTGCCTTTTTAATCTGATGCATAGTTGTGGCATGACTGGATTAGGACTCTGTTGGTAGTGATCAGTGCCTGCTCCTGAGAGCTAGTCCACAATAATCTGTGACAGAAGTGACTGGATCAGTCTGAACCCATGAACTCAAATTTGTCTGAGCTGCAACATTTGGAGAGTCCTCTGATTAGAAACCTAGGAATCCTGGTTTATATTTCAATAAAGCCTGGCTTCTTGGAGAAAAATAAGGCTTTTGTGCTTCTTTCAGAATCTCACTGAAGCAGATGATCTGGGCACATCCACCTCAGAGCTCTGGCTCTCAGGTGAAGAGATAAAATTACAACTCTGACAGTATAAATGAAGGCAGCTGGACAGCCCACATGCTGGTTGGGGTGTATGAAAAGGAATGGGTGCTTACAAAACACAGCATTAAGAGTGTTTTGGCTTAATAGGCCCAAATGTTTCCAGTCAGAAGTATACTCTTAGAGGAACACCTGTATTTTTAATACGTTGGTGCAACATTTAGCTCCCCAGGCTCCCATAGGGAGACCTCTTCAAAAAAAGAAGTATAAGATAAGAAGGAAATAATGAGCATAAACCTATAACTGCACATGTCACTAGAGGAATAAATTTTACATTCCCATGTTAAATATGGACTGTCCTTTTATGTCATGAAGACATTTCTTCTTTTTTGCATAAATCCTTTTTGCTTTTGAAGGTTTGAAATATTTACAAATATTAGCGAGGTTACCCAGAAATGGAAAGAGAGCAGTGGGATTGCTCCTCAGTCATAGGATTTATTCTGTTTTTGTCATTAGGCCAGTGAATTTAAGAACGTTTTTTTTGGTGAACTTAGACTGATTGAAGACAGCAAACAGACTGAGGTTTTAAAGGAACAGGACACACCATGGAGACCCCAGATATTCACAGCTTTAGGAAGTGATTTTGCAAACTAAATTGTGTTTCTCAAATTCTTAGAGTAATCCGTCAGAGTCCCTCTTCCTCACAGCCCAGTTTGATTGGAATTTGTTGGGTCCCAGATTTCAGCTTGGAGTGGCATAGGCACTCCAACTAAATCTGCACTAGTTAGCTTGGGCACCAGAAGCACTGTAGATGCAGCAGTGACAAGCATCTTTTCTATGTGGCTTCCAAGGTGCTAGTTGTTTTCCAGCTGGTTCTGGTACCTCAGTATAATATTGCAGTCTTTAAGGTAGATTGCTCGCAGAGAAATCAAGCAGAACCTTTGGTATTTGTACCGTTGTTGAATTTTTCATTATTTGAATAAGAAGTTCCAGCCTATTATTCTGGTTGGAAACTTTTCAGTATTGCATATTTATAGTAAGGAAGTTAGAACTGCCAAAGCAAATGTCTGCAATGATAAACTCAAGGCAAAATGAAGATATGAGCTATTCCCCACGTATCCCATGGCAGTGCTGTAACTGCCAGACTCTAGAGTCTTCAAATTCCTTTGTCACCCTCCCATTTGCAGAATTGTTGGAAAGAGCTTAGCTTTGCCTCCCAAGACTGTCTGACATTACAGAGCCCCTGGACATTTTCCAGAACAAAATAAAACAAACAAAACCCAACCAACCACCAAATCTCAAAACTAATCAGCCAGAGTTCAATTTAAAGGCCACCTATTAAGTATTTATGGAGCAAAAGCAAGCGGGAGTATGTAGGAAATTTCAAGAGACCTGTATGCTAAAGTAATAGGATATGTTATTGTTAAAGCTCTACTCTGGGACAAAAGCAGGAATGTATGCCTTATTTTCTGATTACTTTGATGCAGCCCTAACACTGTGAGCGAGTTGCTAATAACCTCTGTATGTATATACTCTGTGTTTGCAGAGAGTAGAGGTTTGTATGTCCAGAAATTTGTTGAGACACAGTAAGGGAAGAAAGCCGAATCATCTCTGTGCAGTTGGTAGTAACTGGGATGGTTGTAGTTATTACAAAAAGCATACACAAAGACCTAAAGTAAGCTGTCTGTTTTTCTGGCTTTTCACTGCATTCAGTGTAAAAAGGAACATAAAATGACTTTCTGATAATTAAAGGGGTAACAAGTGCTCTTACAATCTCATTATGCACCCAGTATAACATGTATGCTTGGTCGCTGTATGTGTTTTGGAATCAGATGAAAACAATATAAAGCAATATGAAAAGGTACTATGCTTAAAATCAGATGAGAGGAAATAGAAAGAGAAAAGGCTGACATTTTATATCTGTCTGAGTTTGGATTGTATGACTGCTCGTTATTCTTAACACTGAATCATCTCATCACTGAATGACCTATCTCAGGTCACAGCAAAATACACATTACAGTATCTAACATCCATTTTGTCCTTGTAGTGTATAATTTACAAGATATAAACATAATTTCAGTGAAAACTGGACAAGTCTTCTTTTGCGTTTTGGATACAGGTTAAATAATCTTCATGGCATATACATCAATGTCTGATTCAATGAAATTGTCCATTTTGACCTGGTTAACTCTTAGGAAGAATTGTCTTCTACTTAACACTGTGCCTGTCTTAAATTATGATGTCCTTAACTGGATATTTTTGGCCTGTCATTTTCTTCTGCTGTGTTATTTGCTGTAAATATGCATCTCCCTCTTTTTTTACAAGGACTAGTAATTATGCAGGGCTTTATGAAATTGTAATTTTTACTGTAACATCAATAATGCTGATTTTATAATAGATATTGATGCCAATAAACATTTACCTATTTTACTGCTGCTATGTAAATAGTGTATTAATTCTGAATGTCATTTATACTACATAGTCATTTGTAGTTCTGCAGTTCATTGAAGAGCTAGACTGTACTGATTTTACCATTTTCTCTCCAGCACAGGCTGGAGGTTCATGAGATAAAAGGAAACTTTAATAAAGGGACTTTAATAAGATGCTTCTTGAAGAAGTTACAAAGGTTTAGCAGAAATATATGTTTGAGATAAGTTGCAGTATTTGACTGAGGAGCAATTGGATAATTTCACAGATAACAGACCTTGTTGTTGTTTCTTCCCCAAGGGAAAGATAGTACGTCTCAGAGCATGGAACTAGCATGGGAGATCTCTCGAGTTCGACTGCATCGTCTGGCATGATAAACTCAAGGCAAAATGAAGATTTGAGCTATTCCTCACATATCCCATGGCAGTGCTGTAACTTTCGTACTCTAGTCTTCAAATTCATTTGTCACCCTTCCATTTTGCAGAATTGTTGGAAAGGGCTTGGCTTCGCCTCCCAAGACTCTTGACACTACAGAGCCCCTGCACATTTTGCATAACTGTTGAGCTGTTGTTCTTCATGAGCTGTTGTTCTTCACTCAGCGCTAGTAACAAATTCCCGGCATTGACTTTGGTGTTTTGCATCGACTGCACTGTGACTGGTGGCAAAGCATCAATGGGGGGATTTGGAAGGAGCGGTGGGAAGGGATTTAAGTGCAGCACACTGAAGGAGCAGGAATGCTGGGCGCAGGGTGCAGTGTCGCTGGTGGCAGAACAGTGGAGCACTGGGGTAGAATGCAAGGGGAAAGGGATGGAGGAAATGAGAGGGTCTAAGTGGGGATTCAGTAACTTCTGTAAAACCTTGGGTAAATTTTGTGTTTTCCTTGTTGGTTGCTGATGTCTGTCGTCCTCATTAGTTTCTAGTGCATGACAGCAATGTGCTTTTTAAATTTTCCTTTCAATGTTTCATTTTGCATTATAATAATAAGTTTTAAATAATATAATAAAAGAATAGTACTTTTTTTTCTTTCTTAACAATTGCTTCTATCCTGCAATGTGTGCCCATTTATTCTGTCCTTCACCCCCTCAAGTTGCTTGTTTATCTACTGTTCAAATCTCTGCATGTGCTGTAGGTCTAGTGAGGTTTAAAGTCTTTTCCATATGCAAGGGTGCTTGTGCCTCCCAGAGAGCTCAGATGACCCTGGGGATAGCTGAAACTTGTTAAACACTACTTGTCTTTTACTCACCTTTCGTGAATCCCCCCTGCATGCAAGTTTTGTGTGACTTTTTTGAGGCTTTAAGGCATCAGAACTATATGTTTTGGCAGGTTATTCTATAGGACAACATTCTGTAGATTCTTCTGTTGCTCTCTTTACTCTTTCACATGTTATTGTCCCTTCTTCTGACATCATCTCTATTGTTGTAAAGTTATATTTAGATGTCATATTGTGATTCATTGTTCACCTCTCCCCTGCCCCCAAGATTACATAGAATACTGTCCACAGAACTTTCACGCTTTGGGTTTTTAGGATCAATAAGCCTTTAGCTGTTTTAAGTAAATATTGAAGAGGAGACTCTTGAATTCTCTGTGAAATGGAAGTAGATGTGACTGGTTGTTACTTGGAAGAGATCGCTGGGATTCAGAGAAGAGCTGGGAATGTGAACAGACAAGAGGAATAAGAATGCTGTTATTGTTATTAGAATGGAGATGAGACAGCCTATATAAGTGCAGATGCATTCATATAAACTTTACATGAGTCTGCTGTCTGAGAATCCAGTGGGTTGCATAATGTTGCAAGGAAATGTATGGTATTACTGGATTTGGACATTGATATGGTCAGATGCTTTGAGAAAGAGTTACTTAGCATTGGAGCGAGAACCAGCAAAATATGTTGGTAATGCCCGTCATTTTCTGAATGGTGAAACAAAGAATATATTGTCTGCATACATATACAGTTAGAACTTTTTGATATAAAGTTTGCATACACAAAACACTCGGTCATGGAATTAAGACAAAATTTGAAAGTTTCTGGCTCAATGTACAGCTCTTTCCTGAAGTGAAATCCTTCCTTGGTCCTTGTGATCAGTTTTGAGGTTTGGGGTGCATGGAGTGAAGTAGGAGCACAGGATGGGGGAGATCTGTATTACCCAGTTACTTCAATTACTACCTTCCTCTCCCAGGTCTTGCACTAGAGAACCCTTTACAGAAATGGATCAAACCACATTGTAAAAATGGGAAGGTTTTGCTAGCATTTCTCCTACTGACACGATTTATCCTGAGCTATGCTGTTCCAACAGGAACTTTTTTTTTTTTTTTTTCCCCCCCTCTAGTGGCTAGGCTGTAACTATTTAGTTTTGTCCTTTAGCTCATGCTGCTCATTTCCCTCCCCAGTGCTGATCTCTTCTGTTGTCTTGCTTTCTTGGTCTGTAGGTAGCAATGTTGCTGCCTAACAACTTTCATTTTAGTACACTAAGAAAACTAAGCTCTTTTAGTCTGACCTCATAATAGGCTTGCCACCCCCTGTGCTCCTAATAATTCTTGCTGTCTGCTGAAGCTTCTGCCATTGCAGTTCAGCTGGAGCTGCAGGTACACAGCATGCCCGAAAAGCAAGCCTGACTGTATGTTAGCTCAGTTCATTTTTTAAAAGGTGATTCTTATAATCACAGGACTCATGTGGTATTAGCATGTATGTTACAGAGAGATAATGCTAGTGCTGCCACCAATACTCAGCATCCTCCTCCTTGCTCTCTATTCCTGAGTCATGTGCCTGGCGCTTGTGTCACAAAGGTGGCCTGTCTTTTATGTATTCCTTCATGCAAGCAGCTGTTAAAATAACACCAGCAGGCATTATAAAATAATAATGAATAATAATGATCCCAGGAGTAGCCTGCCCCTCCATTAGCTCAGCTGGAGGGTAGGATAAATTGTAGTACATTCTAGTTAAGAGTTTAAAGTCAGTGGGGGATATGAGACAACCCTGCTTTATGCAGATACTTCACACGTGGATGTCTGCAAGGCTGAGTCTCTGCTGACTTGTCTGTTTAACAGGCAACTTGGCTGCCACAAGCACTCCCTGTTAAGCTGTTTTTGTGATCCATTATCAAGGTGTGGGAAGAAAGCAAGCACACTCATTTCTGTGATCCGTCCTGCTAATGGACACCTCATGGAAAGTCTTTTAATAGAAAGAAATGGGCATAATCAGAGATGCTCTCATGGACACCTTGCAGGCTGATTATTGACCTTACTCATCATTAATCCCAGGACACCTGCAAGTAGAAAGAGCTGTTACAAGTTAGGTGTTGAAGCGGCAACTTCATAGTAAACTCAAATTCTTGATGGCCAGGATAGATTAATACACGCAGCCATTTCCTCAAGTCTCTTCCACCAAAACAGTCTGTTTTACTTAATGTCCACTGATGTGTGCAGCATTTTTCTCTGTTACTGAGCATATATAAGCTGTTGTGAGGCCTTATTGTGCTGGCCTGATCAGAAAAATATTGTATGTATTTATTCTGTGCTGTCAGTGACTGTAATACAGCTAGAGCCCACCCATAACTCGGCTGGTTGTGTATTTTGTTTTGGTTCTGGCTTCTGGGATCATGCACGGGACTCCCATTGGTAGTGTAGCAAAATTGTTTCCAAATTAAAAAGAATTTCCCATGTTCCTGAAGGAAATACCGAGAAGTAGCATCTTTGATAATCCAATAAATGGCTTTTCCCTTGCTGATAACTCCTCATTTCTCACAGGGGAGAAGTTTGAAAGAAGAGCATTTTTCTTACTTTAGGAATTTGCCAATCATTGTGGAATCGCAGAAAGGATGTCTGGAAGAGACCTAGTGAAATCTGATGAAGAATGAAAAACATGCCTGGCAGCATCGTGCATGAGGCCAGTAATGAATCATATGATCGCTTCAGTTAGCTTGTGCATGCCAGTGAAATGTACTTATTGTTTTTTCTATCATTTATTTCAGTTTTGCCTATCTCCTCAGCTGTAATTGTCATTCCATCGGGGTTCTGTCTAAGAAAGCAGAACCATCTGGGGAAATCAGCATTGCTTCACTCAGTCTCAGCTGGAACTAAAATGATGTGATGTGAAGATGAAGGAGAAAAAAAAAAAAACAAATACCTTGTCATGGAAATTAAATGGGGCTGTTGAACAGCATCTATAGTTCAGCATGAGAAAGAAATTTTATTTAAATATTGGAATGTACACTAACATTACAAAATAGAAACGAGTTTGCTCCTGTTTTTATAGAGAAGACAGGCTGTCCTGAAATTGTGGTGCATGTGTACTCTAATGAAAGCCAATGAATCATTCCTGCTTATAAAGATGAGAGGATGAGGCCAACGTGTTAAAATCAGTGAAAAATATTAATTCTTATTCCTAAAATATGACCTCATATTCCCAGGATTGCAGAGATGAAGGATATGCAGTAAACTAGCCCAACAGCCTTTTACCTCTAGGTCTGAACCCTTCTTAGATCACCAGTTGAAATGAATCTTTGTCTTTATCTGAAGCATGTCTCCTCTGAATATTTATTGACACCACAAAACAGCTTTGGCATCTGGCACAATTTGACATGATTAATTGTCATTGTTCAAAGAGACAAGAAAAACAGAGCTGAGCTCTGTTGTGTTGTCTGGGAGTCTGCACAATGACTGCTAAGCTCATGTTGCTGCTGTCAGGCCTACACTTTCAAAAACATGCAGGAAGCTAATATTAACAAAAAAAGTTTATGTATATGTGGGTGAGAGAGAAGGATAATAAATAAACGTTAGCAAGCCATTTGTTCAAAACGACCATCTATCACACACAATTCAGCACTGATGTCTTAATTGATGCTTGCTGCTTATAATTTGAATGTCTCATAAAATTATCAATGCAGAGAATGCATTGGCTAAATTATCAAATATTATGAGGATTAAAGTCATGTTAAGAAATAGCATTAAATTAATAATTCTCTGAGCACCAGAGCAAATGAAGCCTGATGTTTTTTATGAATTTTTATCCACTGTTTTGACAGGATAGAATTTATTATATGGCAACTTCTTCCTGTTAGGATATTTCTGTCTTTGCTGCATAGATCCTAGGGTACCTGATAATGTTTTATTTTGTAGCCTGCCCCTTGGTGAGGATGACACGGTGTCTCTCCTCTATGCAGCCTCAGACATCAAACATCTGGCAGTGTAGTGTTGACTCTACCTGTGCAGCTGGGATAAATTGGAATCACAGCCATTACTCCATCCTGATCCATCCTGCATTTATTTATCTATTTTCATTTTTTTGGGATAATTTGCATTGCCAATGTGGCTGTTGCTCTTGCTGCGGTAAGACAAGTAAAGACCTGGCTGTGAGAGGTGCACAAGCTCTCAGTGATAAAGGCAATGTAACTTGCTCAGACCATTTAGCTCTCAAGCACAGTCTTTCTGTTGAATTTGGGTGAAGGCGAACCTGCTAAAAAGATGGAGACTGACAGATTTTGGCACTACATAAGACTTGCTTCCAATAAAAACAGGTCAACCATTGTGCAGGAGCTGTGAGGAACTCATGAGTTCCCAATTCTGCACTTTTTAATGAATTGAGGAATGGCAAATGACGACATCTGTCTGTTTCAGGAAAACAAATGCAAGGCTCAATCTCATTAAGGCCTATATCAGAGCTACTATCCAGTGTTAGCAAAGAAAATGTTTTAACTGATAAAAAAGCAAAGTAATGAAAACAGTATCACCACCACAATAAGGTTAGAGACTATTTGTTTCTTTCTTGGCTCTATTATTTGATTTAAAGCTGGAAGGAGACTGTAGTGTTTCATTGCACTAGAGGGTCAGAAAAAATGTCTGAGATTGTCAGAGAAAGTATGGGTGTAGAAATGGTGTTTTCACCCATCAAATTTTCCAGCAGCTGAGTAGAACTCTTGAGAAATGTAGGCTTCAAGTTCTGTGGAATAGCTTTCCTCTGCCAAAAGCACAAGCTAGCTGGATGCCCTCAGTGGGTGTTCCTGGCAGATGAAAACAGAAGAGGGGAAAAAAAACACAATGCACAGAAAATGATAGTCCTAAATCTTGTCAGTGATATGGGAATACTAATAGGCAGTGCTGTTTGTTAGGGACATTTGTTTTTGCACCTTTGTTTTATGCTTTGTATTGTTAATAGTGGAAGAGCTTAAAAGCTGTTCTGTTTCTGTGGATGAATCTGCCTTGCTTGCTGCTGATTCAATATCAGCACATGAAGCATAATAGAAAGAAGCGAGGGGAAAGAGCTCATTCCTCTTCTGCAGTTTCATACTGCTGCTTCAGGTGGCTGCACTGTCTCCATGTACATGTATGCAGGCATATCACTTTGAAAGCAGGCGAGTATTTTTCCTTTCCAGGGTGAATGCCATGTTTACTGTCTTATTGTTTTGATGTGCTTTGATTTAAGTTTGCAAGTTATTTTATGTTGGATAAAAATATACATTTATAAAAATACGTGTCTTGGCTCATAATTTAAGAGCTTATTATCACATTTATTATCTTAAATGAGGTAGCATACAGCAGCCGATTCAATGATCAGAGCATACATGTCTCAGGGGCTCGGATGTTTAGAAAAAATGCTCCACACCCTGAGCAGCTCAAAATCTAGATAAATGCTCCTCATCAAATATGGCCTGGGGTGAGGAGGGGGAAGGGCAGCATGTAAAAGTCAGACAGGGGTATTACAACTACGGATCGATGATGAAGCATGAAAAGCTATGCTTAAGAGGCTGAAGAACGAATGAATGAACGAGCAAACATTTATTTGATCCATTTATTTGTTTGCAGCTATCCAGACTTTCCTATTCCAGTCACTCAGATAAGCTCCTCCCTGTACTGTGTTTGGCTCATTTTATTGTACATCACACCTGATTTCTCTGGCTACACATCTGAGCCAGTGTGGACTGATTCTGTTAGCCGTATTTTGAATCAGTCTACATTGATCCTTCACTAGAAGGACTCATTCTTCCCATTTATTTTTTGCCCTTTCAAATAAGCAGCTACAAGCAGCAATGGCCTGCAAAAACACTGGCAAGTGAGTATGTTTTGAAGTGGAGTGTCCACTTTTCTGAGCTTTTCTTTATGTTTTGTGAAGTAAGCTGCCTTCCTGTTAAGCAAATTGATGGTGTACTTGATGGGTACTTTCTTCTAATGGTGGCTGGGCTTTACTTCAGGTGAAGTGCAACTCTAAGAATGGACTGGTGTTGTTCAAGAGGGAGTGATGAGTGCTTTTAGAACTGAAGATGGGTTTTTGATCTATTCTGGGACATTGTATGAGGAAGTTTAAAACACGATGTAGGAATATGGAGGAGGTAAACAAGTTATCTTTAGGGTTTGAGGCATCCGAGGCAGGTTTTTGGAAGTGAAAGAGCAATTCACTATCTTATGCACTTTATTTATTTGAGAAAAGGTTGTTCTGGTGCTTATGTATTTGAAGGCTTGTTCTCCAAATCCCATAAAGAATATAAGTTGTTCCTTGCTTGGGAGAGTTGGAGGTCTATATTTGCAGAGAACAGCATGGAGGAAATAGGTCTTGAGAGGAATATGCTAAACTTCAAGGAAGACCTGCAGCAAGGCTAAGGCAGACTGAGGAACTGGTAACTACAGTGTTACACGTGTGGGTAGCTCACACTTGTGAATGCAGAGATGCCCACGGGCATAAGCACACACCCTTCAAGCAGGGATGAGACAAACTAGAGCTGCTGGTCAGATTGTCCCCTGACTTCCAATGTCCCTTACATGAAGAGTACTCTCTTGGAACCACCGTTTCTTGTGTTATTTTTGCCTCCAAAATTGGATTTTGATGTGATGTGTGGTGGTAATATTTTGGAAGAACAGCTGGCCTCTCATCTGCTGTCAGAATGAAAATATGAAAGCAGACCAAACGACAGAGACATCAGAGCATGCAATTTGTAAGTTTATTAATTGTGGATTGGTGTTTCCCTGTGAGTTTCCTACGAATTTCATGTGCAGTGTGTGTGGAAATCTGTCCCATCTCAACAGTGAATTCTGTTGATCCACACCATGTAACTATTTGGCTCAATCAAGCCATCAGTTGGTATATCTTACAATGCTATATCCTCTTGCTACGGTGTGCTCTCTAAAAGATCTTCCTCATTAAAGCTCATTCAAATGAAGCATTCTGTCAGGCACCAATAAGCCTTATTTGCCTAGACCAGCCGCACCTGGGATTCACTCCACCTGGCTCTCTACCCTCTGGAAGTTTCTTGCAGAAGCTCTGTTTAAACTGTGGTATGGCTTTTTCTTCCTGTCTGGGTTATAATGCAGGCGTATTTATTTCCAGTTTTGGTCCTGACTTGTTTTTTGAATTTGCTGAATTGACCTTGGACCTGTTTCATGGCCTTGCTTTTGTCTGTGCCATCCATGAGGCCTTCTGCTATCGCTGCTCTACTTGCCTAGCTCTGGTGTTATGGGCTGAGTCCTGTTGGTGAGGTGGTTGCCTAGCCTGCACTGTGGCCACCCTCAGCTCACCTTCCCTCTTAAACCTGCCCTGTTCTTGTTCTTCTTCTAGGTAGGGAACTTATCATTTATCCAATCAAATGAGTTTTAAATGTTATTATTTCATTCTGGAATGTCTGTGCAATGTGGTACAAGTTAAATTATTGTTAAAATCATAATAACAGCTAATGAGATATATAAGCTAAACATGAAAGTGAAGTTAGCTCTTTCAAAAAGTTAGGGTTATCACTTTTGACAAAATATCAAAGTTGTAAGTGGCTTAAGACAGCTGTAATGCTTTGCAGTAGAAACAGTTAAAAAATTACTCCATTTGCTGATGCTTATTTTTAAAAATTAATCTGGGGCTAGGTGGTTTCATCATATTTGAAATGCAGACGCTGATCTTAGGTGCTTCAACGTTATTGTTTTCTGTTATTGTTATTATTGAGTCTTTTAACTCTGTAACTAGACTAGTGCAGTCATATTGGATGTGTGCTTTCTGAAGTATAAGCAGTGTCACATACCTAGCTTTCCAGTGGGGGAAGAGAAAACAAAGGGGAAAAAGTTCTTTATGTTTTGGGAGCTGCAGGAGTCCATCTGTCTCTAAAGAGACCCAGGAGCACCTTGTGTGCCTTCCTGCAGCCCTGCTGTTATAGCAGTCACTGCTATGTGCCTGGATATGTCTGCATAATGAAAATGAGACCCACTGTGTAAGACGGAGTACAAGGGGCACTCAGCTGAGGAATTTGCATTTTATTCACCTCTTGTTGCACTTCCCAAACACTGCACCTGGACTCAGTTCACTAATAGGCAAGAATAAGGGAGTTTGAGATGGGATGGTTCTAAGCAGAAGGTTGCTCATGAGTTTGTCACTGGTACCTGCAGGAAGTTTAGGGGCCCACCAGTGGCTCCGCGACCATGCTGTTTTCATAGGTTGCATCCTTTTAATAACTTATTAGGTGGCAGATTTACTTGAAGCGATGTAGATATGATTGGCAAAGAACATAATTCAGTATAGCACACCAAGGACTCTTGTTTTTTTAAGCCTTTGCTATTCAGCCAGCTGAATGCACGCCTACAGTCACATTATGAAAACCCTTCAGTTACTGCATGGTTTCGAGCTACTGTGAGCCAAATGAGTAAGAAATCCACATAATGCTAGGTGTATGCTTAAAACATCAAAGGCTGTTCAGGAAACTAAATGGCCTGTGGGCTTTGCTGGGTTTATTAGTTTTTGAAAAGCAAAAAGTAACTTGTCTCAGGAAATAAACACAGTGATCCCAAAAGCATCTGTAGTTTACCAGCAAAGACGGATGACAAGCCAAATTATGCTTGCTTCTTTGGTTTAACATCCAAAGTGCCCAACCACAATGCTCAACCATGTATTTATTTGGTAGCTTCAAAATAACGTGACAGAAAGCAAAGTCTATATACGATCATTTACAAATTCTGCCATTGGAGATAATAAATGCTGTTTGAGTTTATATTCTCTTGTTGGTTAATTTGGAGGAATTTACCACCACTGTGAAATCTGAAAGTTTAAGGGAAGAAGCTATGAAAGGGAATATGTAATTTCTTTACTCTAACTGCTGTTTCATTGCCTCAATTAATCTACATTTCCAAGGCCTTCAATTTATGGAAAATTATTGGAGTGGCAATGTGCACCATGTATAGCTGAAAGCTGGATTTTAATAAATGTGGACTAGTCAGTACATAGACATAGGCTGGCCTTTGAAATCCATCAGGGCTTGTCCAGCCTGTTCTGAATAATTTTAAGAAATCTGTGCATAATTAATGAAGAACGCTAACAGATCTTCTGCCCATGGGCTATCATCCGTATTTCCATGAGGAGCAGGAAACGTGAGGTTTGTATAGTCAAGGTTAAAACTTCTGAATCTGTTCCCCTCCTGTCCCTTGTCTGCTAGCACACGAGTATGATTTGTATCTATGAATTTAAATTAAACAGCTTTTTTCTGTTAATGAATAGTATATGTGAACTAGAAGTGTAATTATTTATATAACACATCTAGTTGTAGTGTCAGGACTGCATTTCAGTGTGCTTTGGCTCTGAAAGGATGTTGCCTGGTATCAAGAAGCTGGGGTGCAGTGGTGTGTCCCCCCTCCCCGCCTCCCACTGTCCTGATGCACCATTCTGGCTGTTAAATCTTTATTATTATTATTATTATTATTATTACTATTTTACCCAGTTAATTAGTTATATTAATTATACATATAAAAAAAAAAAGTGTATGTAACTGGAAAATCTGTATGTGGAATCTGCTTCTGAGCGGCCTGTGAACAAAAAATGCAAACAATCCTGACACAGGAAGCTGGTGTTTGCCTGAGAGTGAGGCCTCACCCACCCCACTATCCCCTCCTTTTCCAGCAGTATTCATAGCAATGAGGCTGGGCCTGGCCAGGCTCCCCAGCTATGACAGGCCTGGCCTGCGGCCTGGTAGCCATTTTTCCCCTGCCAGTCTGTCCTGGTTTGGGCTGGGATAGGGTTATTTTATTTTATTTTTTTTCATAGTATCTGGTATGATGCTGTTTTGGATTTAGGATGAAAATGATGTTGATAACACACTGACTTTTCAGCTTCTTGTGCTGCCCTGCCAGCGAGGAGGCTGGGGTGCCAAAGGAGCTGGGAGGGGACAGAACCAGGCCAGCTGACCCAAAGCAACCAAAGGGATATTGCATACCATATGGTGTCATTCTGAACAATAAAACTAAAACTGGGGGGCTGCTATTGCTGGGCATCCGTCAGCTGGCTCTGAGCAATTGTGTTGTACATCATTTTTTTTTTTTTTTTTTCCTTCTCTACCCTCTCTCTCTGTCCTTTCACTTCTACTGTCTTTATCTCAACCTGCAAGTCCTCACGTTTATCTAATTGTCTTCACCTATCCCACTGCAGGGGGGAGTTAATGAGTGGCTGTGTGGTGCTGAGCTGCCTACTGGGTTAAACCACAACATGGTTGCCAACGTTTCCATGTAGGCACTCAGATACTCAGGGCCTACAAATAGAAGGTGACTGTGCTCTAGTAAAAGTAATCACACATTTTCATCTGGAGATGCCACTAACTATCTTTCTAGTGGGTTTGATCCTTCTGCTGCAGTGCTTGGCCTCCTATTAACTGTGAGTGGCCGAGGGATAGATCAGGGTATTATAGCTAGTGCCACTGGTTTCAGTTACACTATCTGAAGTGAGCTTGGACTCTGAGCAGCAGAATTTTTATTTTTTTTAACATTATTGTATTAAAGAAGGCCCCATTCCCGAACCCTTAGAAGCTGGTAGAGTCCACAAAAAGTAAAGGAAATGGAAGCGGGGACATGCCAAGATACCTTGCCACGAATCTCCCGCTTGATAACTATTTTGTTTCCAAATAGAAGTGTAGGATTATGGAGATTACCAGACTTGGCTGTTGCTTTCTATTCTACTGTAATCCATTTGTTTAGCTTTGTGAGCATTTACCCAAAAACCACAATGCTTTCATCCTGCTTTTTCTGTTCTGGTGTCTCAACACATCCGTGGCTAAGTAACCTTCCTCAAATTTTCAATGCAAATTTGCTTTTGGCAAATGGTGTATATCTTTGCCCTGCATTGTGTTCTCTTAAAGTAATTTTTTTTTTCTCCTAATGTCTAAGTGGGTTGTTCATGTCAACTGGTCGAGGGAAAGGCAGCATGCTGCTTGATCTGCACAAGGTCGTTTCCAGAGGATCAAAGCACTGTCTGCCCCATATTTAAATCACTCTCCAAATTTTAAAATTGCTTGTTTACAATTTACTAGTTATCTGAAAATATCACATAACCCATAGAACAGGCACAGATAGTTCGCTCAGTCTGCGTTGACAGTTCTTGCTCATTATAAAACGCAACTTACTTTATGTCTAAGACCAACACTGGGAAGGTGCATCATGTTAGCTGCACCGTTTAAAAACGTTAACAGTCTACATTTTTAGTCAGAGAGTAATGATTGAAATGTCAGCCTTGTAGCTTGTTAAGCCTTTTGAGGGTTCACAGTTCATAGGAAAAAAGATGACTATTTTCTTCTTGACAAAAATGAACTATTTCAGTCTTGGAAACCGCTCCCTAATTAAAAAGTAAATCATGTCAAATGTTCACCACGATGAACTGGTAATAATTGGAAATTGTAATTTTATTGATATAAGGTAATAAACTATTTGTGAGTAGGAAATCAAAAATACACTTAAATTTCTATGTTTCAATAATGGTCTTTTTAATGTCTATAAGCATAGGCATTACTTTTGTGTCTGTTGTGGCTTAATGCTTTTATTATCTTGAATACCTCATAGAAATAAGAAATTACTTTCCATCACATTTTAAATATTATTCCATAATAAACCTTGACTGTACCATGAAGTCTTCAGGAGCTCTTAACTGCTTTTACAGTAACAGAATTTACATTTGGGCATACTGTAGCTGTTTGCTCAAGTACAGGACGTTTAGGGGTTGGTCATAACTCCATAATAAAAGATATGTCTCTTTTCTAAGTATTAGATATTAGCTGGTTTGCAAATGAGGTGATAGTGCAGAACTGTATCAGTGCAATGCATGCAGGTGTGATAGAACTGCTAGTCTTTCACAAGTTACTCATTCCAAGGCAATTTCAAGGCCTGTTCATCTAGCCTTTGGTGTCTGAGCATCCAGGCTAGCCTTGTATGTAAGCGAGAAGACTTGCACCAATACAGAGATACAGTATGCAGGCAAACTGGAGAATTTCATTCTGTAATGTTTTAAAGTGGATACCATGAGAACTGAGCGTGTAGTAGAACTACATTTCCCTGAGTAGGCTGGGAGATGGAATTTATTCAGTTAAATGAGGTTTCAGATTCAGGAGACTTTTTGGTGCAAATGATGCATGTCATGGGAGGTAACCCAATTTTGCGTGATAGGAGGCTTGGATAATAATAACTATCCAGATAAACAAGCCTCCAGTGTTCTGTGTATTGTATTTAAATGCAAACTTGTGTCCCTACCACATTTTAAAATAACTGCTCTTTGTACTAATTGTCAAAAAAGACAAGATTTCTTTATGAGAAAAAGCGCTTGCTTCTATGCTTCTTTCTGGGTTCTGCAGCAAAGTCATTGTGATCAATACTTGTGAAATTACAGGTGATTCTTGTCAATAAAAGTTGTCATACTCTGTATTCTAGTTCCATTGCAGAATAAGGTAAAACCTAATTTAGGAGAGAAAAGTTGTTGTTCATAAAACTTTACATAATTAGAAAGCACAACAGGGGTAAAGGAAATTAGACACAGTAAATTGCTTTTTGTTCCAACTTTTTCTTTATTCAAGCTTGCCCCAGCGTGGTAGCCATTCTTTCAGTGTCAGTTTTCATTAGTGATGCCAAGAGATTTCAACAGAACTAAATGGTAATCTTTAGTGTCTCTCAAGCTCAAACCAATTTCTCAGTCTTCTGATTTTGGTGAAAATAATCCCTTTCAGGGGTTACTTATGTCTTGGGACGAGATATGTGAAGAAAAATCTGATCTTTGCCATATAAATGATGATAATTTCACAGATAGAAAGCACACTAAAACACACTCAGAAGCAGAAAACTGGACTCTCAAATACTAATGTCAGGTGCAATGCTGTGCTTGTTGTATGTATGCAAAATCAATTGTGATGTTCCAGTTTGAGTTCTGTTTTTTTCCCTATTATATTATAGCAGAGTAGGGAAAAAGTGTGTATCTGTGGTACAAGATAGCCATGGTATAATAAAGGGCTGCTGGAGCTACGTGGTGTGTTGATAAATCTGTGTTCCAGTCTTAGAAATAATTGAGTTAGAGTCTTGGTTGTGGTGTCCTTAGAAAAAAGTGAGTGTTGGATGCAATTAGGTTATTTCCCATTTAGAAGAATTAGTGCCTCACTTTTACCGCTGCATAATGTTTGAACAGCCTTGGTGACTGTTCCATCCATTTGAAGGATGAAGTAGAGCTAATAGAGGAGGACAAATGGTGATACACTCGCCCTATTCAGGCTTTCCCAAAGCTGTGTCCATGCTTGGGGAGCTTGAGCAAGGCCCCTGCAGGACCATATTTCCTGCTGTTGTGTGGAGCTGGACCATGCCACTTAAGAGAGTTCAACTGGGCTCACAGGGATCACACCTGGCAGTGTGCAAGGGGGAGGGTTTTCACTAGGGACAGCAGGCTGGAAAACTCCTGGACAGCTTAGTGTAGCTCCTAACTGCAACTTCTGCAGCATGTGGTTCAAAGTACTGCCTATCAAGAACTTGTGAGTGTACAAAAAGTCTCAAGTATCACTTGACAATACTAGAAATATCCAAAACCAACACCAACTTCAATATTTTACCATTTGTCTGAGTGTAGTGCTACCTTTTCTCCTATGTCCTCAGTGTCCTACCTGGATCATGAGTAGCTCCCTTGTGCCTTTTATATACTTCTGAGTTTGGAATAGAGTATCTCAGTTTTCAGTTTGGAAACTGAAAAAAATTAAGGAATATTGAACTCTGCTGATCTGTCAGTAGCTAGCCACATGAACTAATTGTTAATAAATTATACTTTTGCATAAATGAAAGGAATCTCAGCATTTGTTTTACATGTTTTTTAGTCATTCAGATCCTATTGAATGTTTCGTAGTTCAGGAATGGCTGAGTTAAGTTCAGTTGGGCATGCTTTTTTTTTTGTTTGTTTGTTTCATAGAGGTGTGTGAGTAAATGGACTAAAAATGATTTCAGTATAAAAAAGATTCTGCCTCTATTAATCAGATAAATTTAGGTAGTGGTGGTAACTGCCATTGTTGATAATGCATAAGCAGTTCTGCTTTGCTCAGCTAGTTTCTGCTAGTTATAGTATTTTGTCCCTTTACCCTTGAAGGGCAAAATTTTTCACATATCATCCCCGTTTACTTAATTTTATTTACAATTCAAATAAGAAAAATGTTTGTCAACAGTTTTGGAGAAAGAAGACTGAAAATGTTTGCTCCATGCCGTGGAGACATATGAACTCATATGTATCAGTGTCTTTGCCTTGCTTATTTCTTTATCTGTAACAAATGTTTGAACATTTTTTTAATTTGTTCTTTGCAGTTAAATGCCTTCAAGTGTCCTGATGAACATGTCTTTTAAAACAGACTAACACACTAAATATGCCATTTTGAATATGCCCTGCGTGTGTTCATTTGTAGTTTTGTAGCTTTATTAAGAGAGAAGGTGGGATTTACTATCGCTTACCAAGGAATTAGGGAAACTAGCTTTTGTTATCACATCTTTCAGAGTTGTGCACTTTGTCTCTGGAGATACAGATGCATTCAGGATATCACTAAGAAATATCAGCATAGTTGCTGGGTTCGCCTATGTACCTGTGTAATTTAGAACTGATTGTAATGAAATGTGATTTGAAAATCACACAATATTCATTCTCAAAGAACAACTGTTCTTTGGACTCTGTCTAGAACGTTAAACTTTCATTTATGAAGGACAAAGAAAAATCATCTTTAAGATTAAACTTGTACTAACCCTCCACAGAAAAAAAAAAACTCACCTCAGTGCTTACATTGCTCTAATGTAGGAAGTACTGATGTCCTCCAGTGGTGTGAGTTCAGTTCCAGGAAAGTGTTTAAAAAACAAACAAACAAAAAAAACTTACACGTGATATCAGCATACCTATTGTATCTCTTTCTGCTTCTTGCTTGAGTTGCATTGGCCCACCGACAATATTTCTTGGCACCTCTTGTGCCTGTCCATTTTTTCTTATTGCTTAGAAATAGGGAAACATAGGGAAATCATTACCTTCCCCCAGCTTTGCTCCCAAATGACTTTGATTTATTCCTAAATTAATCTTGTGTTACCATCCTTTTCAAACATCACATAAACCTACATAATGAACACTACTTGGCATTTATCAGCTTGTTACTCCAGTAAACTAACTGCAGACTTTCTGGTCTAGTCACTAGTTTAATTGTGCTTCCTTTTATCAAATTCAGGCACTTTTTCAAAGTATGAATCGATGGTCTTAGGTAATTCTAATAAAGTGTGTGCTTTTATCTAATCTTTTAAAGCCTTTTATGCTTGGAGTTTTAATCACTGGTCAGTACTGACATAGTTGGTGATTTATGATTAAGGAGGCAGCCAGTTCTGCATTAAAATTCATTTCTACATAAATACTTTAAAATCATCCCCTTAAACTATTTGGTTTGCCATTATTTGCAAAGAGAACCAGAGTGGTGTTAGGGTAATTTATGCACGTACAATATTCTCATTATACGGAAACTTTTCACATAAAAGAAGCAAACCTTACAACAGCTGTAGTCATTTAAGAGTGAAGACAGCTTCTTACCTAAGATATACGTCTGTATTTTAAATGCTGACCAGCTTTCTGTTATGGTTGTTGTTTAATTCTTATTTTTTGCCAATTGAAAATGCATCAATATTTGTTCAGGCTTTGTTGCAAAATGACAGAACAATGGCTCGTGTACTGTACTTCCTTGACGGAGCAATTTGATTGAAGTCTATAGGGAAATTCTCCCGACTGGGGAAAAAAAATATATTTCAATGCTCATTTCCAAGGGGATTTTAGGTACTTACTGTCTTTTCAGCCATAGCTACATAACATGGCATAAGCATAACAGATAACTACGGAGAGGCATTATCTTACAGTTTTGGTATTCTTGATGACATTTCTGCCCTCTTGAAAGATATTCAATGAAGTGTGCAAAATTTGCACAATGTGCAAAATTTCTGGGTTCTGTTCTGAACAAATATGGTAGTCTGGGAAATCCAAGTATGTTTCATTGTAATGAGAAATAGTTAAATCTATAACATGGTATTTCTGCTTCATTTATCCTTCACATTTCACTCTCCCATACACACTGGATTTGTGTCTGTCTGATATTTAAAACAAAACATCTCACTGGGAGACATAAAAAGGAATAAATGGAACATCATGTTATTTCTTTTTACAAACTAAGTCAGTGAAGAGCTGTAGATGACTTCTACTTTCTCTAGCCATTTTCTTAGAGCTTTATAAACGTAGATACTGTAAATAGGAGAAAGGATAACCATTTTTGGTGGTTAAACTGGAGTTCCAGGATCCAGATTATAAGTGTTCTCTGCCTAGTTCTGACACAAATTATTGGCTGACTTTGATCAAATAGTTACAACTATTTTTTTTACATTTGTATAAATAGTTGAGACTGTTAAATAAAGGTGATAATTTGACAGCTCAACTGTGACAGTTTGTACTTGAAAAGAACTCTGAAGTTATGCAATAAAAGCAGTTATGTAAACTCAAATGGCTAGGCGGACAGTTTATTACCAGACCTTTTTGGTGCAAATTTCCAAGTGTATGTGCACAGCTACATAAAGTGATTTATGGGCAGCCATAGTTACTTGATTGCTGATACTAATGATGTTGATGGTAACACCTCAAAATTACTGTCCCACATCACCCACATACATGGGCTCAACTTTGTCTTCATCAACTTACTGTATTCATGCAATTCAGAAAAGGACTGGTTTTATTTTCTTTATTTTTGCCAAGCAATATTTAAGTATATTTCTTACTCTCCAATTAACATTGTAACATAGCTTTTTTGACTGTAAATATAAAGGAAATCAAAAGAAACACTAACTGCACAGAATTTGGAATAGAATATTTATTTGGAATAGAATATTCCAAATACTTAAGGTGTTTCAGTATGTTATTTATGCAAAGACATCTGATAAACTGATCTGATCTGTTACAATGAGAAATAGAACTCTGAGTTAATAGCTTCACCACTTTTTGGAATTATCCCAGTATGAAGCATTACAAAAAAAAAAAAAGGGAAGAATTGTAGTGCTGAAAAATCTCTAGGCCACAAAGCAAGCAGGAGGCTTACTGACACATGCTTCCTGTACATGAGTGTCTTAATTATCGGAGGATTGCATGCCTGAGTTCGTGTACTCTGTTATTTTTTTTGTATGCAACTGTCAATTTTATGATCACCTGTCTATCCTGTTTCAAAGCAGGTGGCAATATGTGAGAGGATTTTTGTGTGTAATCACAACTATCCTATCTATCTATGTCATTGCATTTCCGATAGTTGCATCTGTCTTTCATAGGCTAATTCAAGTGAGAATTGCTACCACTGAGAAGATCAACTTGTGCTGCGTAATCTTGAAGCAATTATGAAATTTTCTGACATCAGACACTTTTCTTGACTTTTGTAATTCCCCCCAGGGAAATGCACTTTTAATACAGGAGATTAGTTGCAGAGTCTGTGACACTTCTGGATTCTGCACACAGAATGGAAAGGTGGAAAAACACCCACAAAGCAGCCGTTGTATATACGGCCTGTTTTACCTTCCAGAGGTCTCCCGTTGCTTCAAGGAGGTGTGCTTATGGGTGAACAAAGCTTGCAGAAGAAATAATTAGCTCTTGGCTAGCTGAGAAGGAGGCTCTAACCCCAGTCCCAGGAGAGGTTTTTGAGTCCCAGGAGAGGTTTTCCATTATCCTTGTAAGGATGGAACACAATCAAGAAGTCTTGATCCTTTCATCCTGCACCTTTAACACGGTTGCTATCAAGAACTCTGCAGATACTTGAGACAAAACTGACCTTTGGTCTTGGAAAAGCCTGGTGGTTCTGGCCGTTCTTGATTGTGAGGGGGAAAAAGAAGAAAAGGAACCATTGATTTGATAGGTCAGTCTGTCACTTTAACCTTTTAAAGATCACCCTGGAAAAAAAAAAAAAGAAAAACAATGTCTGGAAGAAGCATGTGCTAAAACTCTGTATACATGTTAAAGAGGGAGGAGAGAAAATTTACATAACCGAAAAAAATAAAATATTATTTATGACCTAAAATTGGAAGTGATTTGAAGTGGTGGGAAGCAAATGGGAGAGAGACTATTCTAAGGTGAGGGAGTTTCGTGTGAATTGCCTTCCTGCTGACTCATGCAGGATCTTTGTCTCCTTGAATCTTAGTCCTTGCTCTTTGAGAACATACAGTTCCAGAGACAAGTAGACTTGCTTTTCTTTACTTCCCTGAATCTGCAGCAGTTCACTAGAACTTCAGAAAAAGTGTGTGTTGGTGGTTGAAGTTTGGTTTTGTTTTTCTCATTGCATTTGAAGTTGTGCCTTTCTAAAAAATGGTTAGTCTGCATCTTCTCAGAAGTTCATGGGTTTCCCTGACTGATGCTTCCTCGAGATGTGCTATAGCAAAAACAAATATTCACGAGCAGTTTGTACTGAGTGTATGGTATTTCCACTTGGGGAATTAAAAATGTTTTGAGTTCATGTCTGGCAGGTGCTGCAGTGTTACTACCTGGTGCAGTCATTGCAAGGCTCAGTTACTAGTATGGATTTTTAGAACAGAATTTGTTACTTCTGTATCTTGCACACTGTTCTGTGGTGGGAATCTTTTACATGCCATAAAGCTGTCCATTCTGCCAGCTGCAATGTTTTTTTGAAGATAATTGCTTGGATCTGCCCTGGATCTGCTTTCATCGGAGGGTGTGTCCCATGCTTTATATGCATTTAGATGTCACAGCCCCATGGCAGAAGTCTGCTCCGTAATGGAGGCTTTGTTTAGGCTTGAATGTGTCTTGAGTCTTTATCTGTTCAATATGATCCTCAAAGCAAAGTAAATACAGTCCCTAAACAAAATGTCAGTAAAATGACTTGGTGACCCTTTGGTAGCTTGGCCAAGAAAAAATAACCCTCTGAATATGCGTATGTAGATGTCAAAGATTTTTCTAAAATCTGGAGGATTAGACCATAAATGAGAAGGAAATGGCTTTCCCCTTTCCTCCCTTTCAAAAGTATCTGCCCCAGTCAAAATATCAATACTTCTTGTATCACTAAACATGATACGCTGAGTTTCAGTGAGAGGGATGCTTTATTTAAAGTAGTGTTTCATAAAAAAGATTAATTTCTCAGAGGCAAAAAGCAAAGCTTCCTGAAAGAACTGTGATGTTGATCCAATTCCATTACTTTCAAGTTTTTGATGCCTGCTGAAGTGTAATGTTGCCTCAGAAGTGAAAGGAAGGGACTTTTTCACAGATTGTAAAGAAGTTGTGACATTTCTCAGATTCATAATAGCTTCTCAGAAGTTCCAGCATTAACTCTTTTATGCTATCGTACATCTGAACTGAAAAACCCCTTTGTTCCCTATACCAATTATCTTCTTAGAGTGGATCAGTTGCTACAGTTCATGCATACCAGAAGCTCTCTATTCCTAGGAATATGCTTAGCTTTGTTGTGCTTCTTCTGTACAAAAATTTCATATCAGTCTTTCCTAATTTTTTTTTCTCAAATTAATGGATGTTGCAGTAGCAGATCCAATATTAATGTAATTAAAATACTTGAAGTATAGAGGGGCTGATATTCCAGGAAAATGTTTGAGCAAGCTGAGAAGTGAGATTGATATTTTACTCTTCCAGTAATAGAATAGTAATTATGCTATTTCATTGCAGGTTCAGTAGTGATTATCTACACTGCTGAAAAGAGAAGTGGGGCAAAATATCCTGCTCCAGGCTTTGACGGTAACTTGTTGTTTGGGACTGGGCATATTAACTAATGTCTTCCCATTCCTTTTCATGAGCAGGACTGCAGATAATGTGACAATAAAACTACAAAATGTGACTGGGGAATAAGGTGGTGTGACAGGATCCTGTCTGAGAAAGCCAGCAGACATTGCTGTAGGATGCTCCCTAGAGGGCCAACTAGTACAGCTCTGACTTCTGAAGGCATGAGTGTGTGCAGGAAATGTGCTCCTAGGATACTGAAGTCCTTTCTTAAAAGAACAATCCTTATTTTGTTTTTGCTTCATGAGAAGGAAAGAAACTTCTGTGGCAGAAGGACTTTTTTTTAATGTCAGAAAAAAAGATTATTTTGAATAGCTCTGGTATTTAGTACACCAAAAGGCGTGTTGTGAGACTTTTATATGCTTCCAGGGAAATCTTAGTGAGTGGAAGAATAACGTGGGGGAAGAACAGTGTTGCTCCTTACTGAGGCAAGTCAGGCGTCGCTTCTTTGGTATCGTGAAGGTTTGCTGCTTGGGGCTGCAGACTGTGTCACAGAGGTGTGTGAGCTACTGGAGCAATTCACTCTGCAAGTGGAGAAACAGTACTCAGCTACGTAGGAGCTCTCTGTAGAGCTTACTGGTTTTGGTGTGGGTCTCTACAGCTTTACTAACACTGGTGCCTCAACTTAAGTTCACTACTTTGTGGATGCAGCAGACCACTGCAGGGGGTGGGAGGTCAGACACCTCCTAACACTAGGATCAGGCTGGAATATTTCAAATTTGCATTTCCTGTGGCAGAGCACAGAAGAGACCACTGCAACCACTGCACGTTTTAGGTGGCATCAGATGTTGCATTCTGGGAACCCTGCAGAGATTTCTGCGTGTACCCCACAAACCGTCCTTCACAGCAAAGTGTTACTGATGCCAGTTGTCCTAATGAGATGGTCAAAGTACTGCTATGGATCAGACACTGTCTAGAAGCTTAGAAGGGAAGAAAACATAAATATTTCATCCAAGGTCAATATCATGTATCAGCTAAGCTGTGCATCAGTGGTGCATTGCTCTCAATCTCTTTTTTTCCAAAATACGAATAAAATTGGATGATAGTATTTGATAACTTTACTTACAGTCAAGAGGACACTGAGTAATTTTGGCATGAGTTCAGACTAGGTGAAGAGACTATATGGTATCAAGTCAAATTAAGAAATGTCAGGGGGGTAAAGGGAAGGGGTTTCTAAACCTGTGGTTTTTAGAATGGCTGGATTTTTGAATGTTTATTCTTTGCTTGGAGAAGCCGCATCAAACTCAGAGACAAAGCAGATGAAAGATGAGTATACACTAAGAGTAGAATAGTCAATAAAGGAAACTTCCCAGTAATACTGTAATACAATCTTCCAATGTAACCTAGGGGTATTCAGTACATGGAGGAGAAAACTCATGACAAGACAGGAAAGGTTGAGAACAACAGCTGAGGAAAGAGATGGTAGATACATGAAAGAATGTGTTCCTTTTCTGGGGGGGAATTATCAGTTGGAGATATCAGTGACATTAACAGCTTGTAAGGCAGATCTCCTTCTCCCCCCATAACCCCCAAAACAACAAACAAGCGAGCAACAAACTCCAAGAGGTACACATTTTACAGCTTGTAATTTGGTAATGCTGACAGTCATGACGTAATTAAATACTACAATAAAGGAGGGATATTTAGGAGTGTAAATTTTAATGCTTCAGGGATAAGCCAAGTGTCTAACTGCTGGGGTTTCTAGAAGAAACCTTCCTTGAGAACAAACTATTTCCAGTTATCTTCTGCAAGGCTTCTTAAGGGAAATATTCTGTTAGATCACATGGAGGGTTTGTGCCATGCTCATGTTTTTCTGCCCTAACTAGTTATAACTTGGTCATTAAAAGAAGCAGAATCAATCGGAGTCTGTGACTCTAAGTGTCACTGAACAGCCCACTGTCTTCACTTTTTCTCTGAAGCACTTCTTGTTGCTGCTAGGATGCTCGTCTAAGTGTAACACTGCTAAAGAATACGACAACTCTTATGATCTTTGTTTTGTATCTTTTGATCTCTCCTAAAAAAAGTACAATTTGGTCAAAACAACTGGAAGAAGCAGACACCATTAATTTTCTCACAATTAATTTTGTGCAAGCCTATGCACTGACTTCTGTGTCTGCTTGTATAAATAAATCTAAGACTGCTTTAAAGTTTGATATACTTGAAGAACTGTTTTGAAACTTGGTTTATTTCAAATTATAATGAAATTTAAACCCATGTGAGGTTTTTGATAATTTTGGCCTTTGTTTCAAGAGAAGTTCTAAAGGAGTAATATTCTTTTATCTCATGGACTACCTGGTATTTCATTGCTTTGTATTATGGTTGTTAAATTCACCCCACACAATCTCATTTACTTGCGTGAGATTTTTCCTTTAAAAAAGAGTTAAATAGCCTTCAGAATTAGTTCCCCCATGAATTCAAAATATTAGATATTACCACAAATTACGTTACTGTTGCATGCTGTCAGTTTTCTACCTTCTAAAATTCTTGGAACAGGAGCAATATATAATATATCTATATATTTTAAGTCTAGGAGTTTTCTTGACATTTGTGTAGGCTACTCTGAGTATCTTCTACAGGAAAGGAAGTTCTTTGTTCAATGTTTTGCCCTGCCTGTCCTTCCCCTGCAATTCTGCATTTACTTTGTGGTTATGTATTTAAACGAAGAAAAGTAGCTCTTTTTTGGGGTAAATGATAAGTACATAATAAAGGCAAGGGCATAACAAAAGATGCCCAGCTCAGCATGATTCTCTTAACTTGAAAGAAGACCCACAATAATTTATTTACATTTTGATTTTTGTGTGTAGTGGGAGAAAAAATGCAGCTAGTATGTGGGAAATGGGGAGTAAAATTATCATTAGTTATGCAAAATTACAGGATCCTTATGATGACTTTTCCTTTATATGAAAGCAATGGTTTTAATCTTCCTTGACTCTTTTTGAGGTCTTGGTCTGTCAATGTAAATTTATGCCTAAAGTTAGCAGAGAGACACAGTAGCAGAATTTACAGGTGCCCACTGGACTTTATTTTGGATTTAGAAAAAGGAAGAAAAAAGTGATTTGATGTACAAATTGTAAATAATGTCATTCACCTTAATCCAGCATGTGAAGATTGCTTTTTTTTCCCATCAAGACTTTTTTAAATATGCACCTTGCATGCAATTAGATAATTCTGGCATGAGGTGGATGATTTTGATATGAATTCACAAACTCTTTATATATTTAAAAAAAAAATGTTTTGAGGATGTAGTACGAAGTAGGCTAGAAGCATACATACAAATTTCTATGCTATGTGCACCAAATGATAAAATGAGGGGAAATCACCTAAAGTTGCACCAGGGAGGGAGGTTTAGCCTGGATATTAGGGGAAATTTATTTAATGAAAGGGTTGTATGGCGTTGGAATAGGCTGCCCAGGGAAGTGGTTGAGTCATCATTCCTGGAGGTCTTTTAGAAATGTGTAGAGTTGGCACTTAGTAGTGTGGTTTAGTGGTGGACTTTAGTACTAGGTTAAAGGTTGGACTAGATGATCTTAGCGGTCTCTTTCAGCCTGAGTGATTCTATGATTCTCTGCATAAACTTCACAGGTTCAGATGATTAAGTCAAGGAAAGTGGAGCTTGTCAGTGTCTTCCACACTGAAGAAGAAAAAGTTTATTTAATGTTTCATAGCTGAATGCAGCATATATAGCATATTCTTGTGAACTGGCATTCTTTTAGCCATCTAGAAATAAGTCCTCGGGTTATGTTTGGTTCACAGCAAGCAACAGTTCTGTGTGTTTTTGTTGTTGTTTTTGTTTTTTTTTTTTACTATTATTATTTTAAAACTGTATGTTACAACATGTATGTGGATGTTGTGCTCCATAAATAAATCATGTACTCTGAAAGCACATTCTAACTGCATCATCTTTAAAATGCTCTAAGTAAGTCCTCTGGATGGATTGCATCACTTTTTTTTTTTTTTTTTTTTTTCTCCCCTAGCCTTTTATCCTTGCTGCCATTTGAAACTGCTACAGGAAAATCTCTTCCTCAGAACTGGGTGAAAGCCAGGGGCGAGATTTTCACCTAGAGTAGATCAGTGCAGCTTGTCTGGTTTCACAGGGAAAAAAAACCTTGCCTTTGCCCTGCTGATGATCTCACTCTCTGAGAACATTTTCTTCTTGAAGAAATGTACTTCAGCCTGCCTTTCATAACAATGTTGTTCCCCTGAGATGTCTGAGGAGTCTGGCAGGTCTGTAGCCTGACTTCCAGCACTCTAACAACTTCCCTCCCTCCTACCCCTCACCGGGCAATATGATTTTTTTTTTTCTTTGCTTAAAACAGACTTAGATCACTTCCATGGTTTAACAAATGGAAGCAATGCTTCTGCGTTGATACAGAAGCAAGGTTGAGGTTTCAGGTATGGCTTTCCTCTACTGGGCCTTATATACAGTGTGCCCTTGTGAGCTGAGATTTTAGCAGTAGTAAAAGCACTCCTTGTTTTAGCTCAGAAATTCCCCAGAAGATACTTTGGCAGTAAATAATCCAGAAATACCTAATTTTATTTTAAAGTAAGCACACCAGATCTTGACTTCCTTATTTAGTTTTTCATTGGTCAAGTTGCTATAGACTCCAGTATGAGTTGGTTCAAGAGATAGAGAATATAAATGTGCAGGCCTGAAAATACAGTAGTACAAAGGCACTGAAGATCAAGAGTGGCTTTATTGTTACAGAGCATGTGACTACATAGGTGGTGTCTGTGTGTTTGAACAAGTATTGTTCAAAAGTATTGAAAAGTATTGCACAAAAGTATTGTGCAGCATTGTGCAGTGTAGCACAAAAGTATTGTGCTACACTGAGACTAAAACATAATATATTTCTAGGATTTTTTTTATTTCTCTGTAGTATGAGCTGATAGAATTTATCATCGTGAGCTTCTCCTGGATGGGTTTTGGGAACAGATATTTCCATAATGAAAGCCAAGATTTGCAATGAAACCACATGATCTCAGGAGCTAGCACATAATGAAAAATATTGAATATTGTGGAAGCTTTCAGTTAGCAATTCTGCAAGGCAATTTCTGGCCATTTGGGATGCTGCTTACCCAGGACTTTACTGTCCATATACAAAGTCAGTTGTGATAGAGAAAAGATTAAAGACAAAAATCAAATGTGAGGATCTGTGGTGTCTAATATCTAACTCGTTGTTTTCAAATACTGCAGAGTGACTGTCATAATTTTTTAATGAATGTTATTGCTCAAAGTCTGCATAAGATCTTGATAGAATTAATTGGAGGGAAATTCAGCATGACCTGAGGATGTGCACAGGGAGAAAAATTGGATTGCTGATATTTATTACTGATATTTATCAAGGAAGGTTTTTTTTTTTTTTTTTAATTGACACACTAGGAGCTATTTTTACTATTGTCATGTAAACCTGTAGAAGAAAGATGAAAGAAGAGAAGCAACTTCAAGGAAGATATTTATGTGACAGATTGATGATGAGTTTGTGCCAGATCCACTTTCTGATTGAATGCGAACTGGGAAAGGTTTGTCCCTTTCCTTACTTGATCATTTAGGCTTATCACCTGACAGAAAGCAGGAGGCATGCTCCTAGCCATGGAGCACAGCAGGACTTTCATTTACAATAAAATGACGCTATAGAAAAGTTACGAGTCATTGAAGAAAGAACAAAGCAAACTTTTTGGAAAGGTTGTGGGGTCTGCTGAATCGGAACAGCGTGTTATTCCAATGCAAATGTTGAAGCCTGGCGTAATCTCAGAGCACTGTGATTGATGCATGACACTATTTCTAAACGAGTGTAGAAATGCATTTATGTGCTTCGCAGAGGCTGCTAGCAAATGGCCAAAACACGCAGGAGACTGTGTGGCACTGTACTCATGGGGTTAAGGTTTTCCCTAAAAACATTCAGTTAAACCTATTGCCTGTTGGAGGTATCCAAGTTCCTTTCCCACAGCTTTGTCAGGCCTTGAGAGTGAGATGACAGAAAGAGTATAGATAATAAAAGGACTTCCTAGAGATGGCTTAATAACTGCAGACATTTGTCATTTGGTCAGAAAAGCTTCCAGTGCAAAAGAAGCAAGCCGGTATTTGCTGGCCATATGTTCAAGCAATTAATACACAATTCATGTGTGGTTTAGGAGCCATTTGATCTCAGTCTGCTAGGCTGCCATCAGACAACCTGATCAGGCTGTGGTGGTAGGTGAGAAATCCAGCTTGTACTCAGGCGGCCTTGTTGGGCTGCTGTGTGTCAGGCTTCCAGATAGCTACATCCTGTCAGGCATAACCAGTAGGAATATTAAGAGGGGGGTGGTGACCTTTACTTAGTAGTAGGGAACAGATGATTTAAAAAGAAGGATCAGAAGACTGTAGGTGTGTTCCTCCTCTCTCTGTCCATGCCCCCCCCACCTCCACCTCCAACCCCCCGACTTCTTTTTGGTGGTAATGTTTTTACATATATATATATATATATATATACACATATATATATATATATATATATTGTTTGTGGTTGATTTTCATTTCTTTGTCTTTTCTCCAGATGCTCCAGATGCTTCTCTGGTTAGTTATTCTGTCTTTTTGCATCTCCTACAATCCCTTTCATGATTGGTCATAATAGAAAGTGTTATTGACTGTGTTGCTAGCTATTGAGTACTTCTAAATTTTGGTTGTGTATGTTTTTTGAGTTGCACAGTTGTGCTTAAATGGTACAAAATATGGCATGGCTAGGGAGTAGAAGGCCTCGTAGTGAGAGGTATTCAGGCAACTCCTCATATTTGTATGAATTTGATGGGGTATTCAAGAAGAATAGCAAAATGGTTCAGCTATTCTGATATGAATGTATGAAAACAAGTAGCAAATTGGAATAATGTAAACAGATCAGCCTGGCTGCTTCAGTTTTGTAATTGGAGGAAGTATCTGCGGGTGATCCTAATGTAGAACCCCAGAGTCAGCGTGGGTTATCAAGTCCAACTCCTGATTCCACATAGGGCAACCTGAGAGTTAAACCATATATCCAAGAGTGTTATCCAAATGCTTCTTGAACATGGACAAGCTTGGAGCCATGACCACTTCTCTGGGGAGCTTGTTCCAGCTCTTGACCACCCTTTCAGCGAAGCACTTGTTTCTAATATCTGATCTGAACTTCCACTGATGCAGCTGTAAGTTGTCATGATGTTGGTGGTTGAGAACTTTGTGCCTTGTCCTTTTTGCCATTCCCCTGAGAGACCTCTGTTAACTTGGCTTTGCAGAAAAACAAAACAAAACTAGAATATAGAAACAATCTCAACCTTTCCTTTAGCAATTGGATGAGCGTGGGTTTCCCTTGTCTGTTCCTGCTGTTGTCTTATCCCTGCAGGGAGACATGCAGAGCACTGGGAAAGAAATAGCAGATGGCATTGTTAGGGGTAGGCAACAACAGTATGGATGAGGAGGAGGACATGCACTACAATAGATGACCCAGGCCACAGACATAAGTGAGGGGCAGAGTAGAGGAGAACAGGCAGGCGCTTACCTCAGATACAGAGCAGTGAAAAAATCTGGAAAAGAAGCTCATCTCATGATTTGCAGAGCAGTTTGCTTGTCATTAGGCCACCTTAGACACCTTTTAGACACCTTTTCACTGGTGAAACGGGTTCATTAGGACCAGTGTGAATCTGGGCTGATATCAAATTCCTCTGCTGCTTTCACTGGTGGTGGCCCTGGGATGCTTGCTGGTCCCCAAGTCTTTGCATGGACTGTCTCACAGCCCAAGGGCCATCGTGCTGCCCCAGAGGGCAGAGCACAGGGAGAAGATGGTGGCTGATGATGCAGTGTCAGCCTATTGCCCTGTTACCATCACGCCACCTCCTCCTTTTTGTCACTTCTCCATGACTATGTAAGGAAAGGCAGATGAACACCTCTAATAGAGGAAGCAGGAGTTAAATGGTACAGACTTACTTTTTTAAATAATTTATTTTGCAGTTTTAGACAGCCTTGAGATAGGAGCTCATTTGTATTCTACCAGTGAAAGAGAGAACATTGCTTAGCTCTTTCTCAAAAGAGCGTTGGTTACTAGGAGGTTGGGACTTACTGAAGCTGTGGATTTTGGCAAGCAACAAAAGACTTGAAGTTCAACCAGTTTTACCTAAACCAGTCACATTTAACTTCTGCATCCCAACTATAACCTGTGATTGGGTCACTTCAGCACAAATGGTTTCTTTTGTTTAGAAGCTGTATCATTCTGTCTGAAAACATAAAGGCACAGAATACAAGTATAATTCAGCTCTTGGACCCGTGTAAGCCTTCTTGCACCTTAAAAGCCCTTAAAAGCACTAAAAAAGTGTTGAGTTAGTCTTTTGGACTTTGTGGAATCTCCATTCTTACAAAGCTCCTGTATTTGAACTAGATGGGATAGGTATCTATGACCTTTCCTCTGGTCAATACCACTAATGCTATCTATAAGAGTACCAGAGAAATATTTTTTTAGTCTTTGCCCTGATTCCCTCCCCTCTTTGTTTTCCTTTGTACACATAGAGAAAAAATGCTAAAAATCAGTTTTATGAAAACATCTTATCTTTTGTACAGAACTGGTTACTGTTACAATCCAGCTTTTATTAGCAGAAAAACACAAGTTAAAGCTCTTTATAAAAAGAAGCAAGTGGCTTAGCAGTGAGAGCTAGATATCTCCTGAAATGCCTTTGGTCTGTCTATGAAAATATCCTTGAGAGAACAGAAAGATGTATCATCGTATGTGCATGTGTTTGGAAAGGAAAAGAATCTCTTAAGATGTTACCAGTGCGTGGTGCTGGTGTGGAAGGCTGCTTTTTCTCTGTGTGTGTGTACATGAATTGAGGTAGAAAGTGAGTCTAGACTGTGGCAAATTATGATTAAATAAAGTGCCCTTCTTGTTATTTCCAAAGGAAAAAGATTTCATTACTCTATTGATTTACAGTGATTAGTGTTTTCTTTCTGTCTCTCTCTCTTTTTTTTTTTTTTTTTTTTTCCTTTGGAGGTTGCATTGTCAGAAGAGTGGTCATTCACAGCCTCTTATTGATTCTAGCTAGGACTGAAAAGATGATTGAGTGCTGTGACTTTTTGTGTCCTGTAGTTTCTCCTTGTACTCTGGTGGTGGTGGGGAAACAAAAAAATAAAATAAAAAAAACAACACCAATTAAAAGTATTCTTGTTCCCAATAACAATATCTCCCTACATACTCTTAGTCTCCAAAAATACCCCTATGGAAGGCAATGGAAAAGCCAGTGACCACCGGACAACCTAGTCAAAATTAATGCTCATCGTTTTACGATATAACATCTATAAGCAGTACAGTCAGGTTCTTTGGAACGAGACTGGGGCATTAATTTAATCTGTAAAACTGCAGGCACATAGGAATAAAGAATTTTAACAAAGAAAAGATTTAAGGATTCAGCTGCACTGTAGTTTGTTTATGATAACCAAACATCTAGAAACATGTCCGATTAGCTGATCAATGACAGTCTGTTACTGTGCTTTTTATTATCCTGTCACTGTGATAATGACATTGGGGATGTAATTGGTTCTTTAGCTTCATTGATACTACACATTTGAATCCAAAAATAGATATGACTTTGCTAAATATAGATTGGGATTATGCAGCATTGCTAGCACTGTTTTTTAGTGCTTCAGCATTTTAGTGAACAAGATTGGCTTTGCTTCATTCTTGTGGGTTCCTTCCAACACAGGATGTTCTTTTCTTTAAGTGTGCTTGTTCTCCCACTAGTGAAAAATATAGATGAAGACACAACTCGTAGGTTGATAAGGGGAATAAAGCAGGGTGCTCGAAAAAAATGTGGAATTTGAATCACTGTCAAAATTGTGGATTTGGAAATATTTTAAACTGTTGTTGTAATCCAGTTGCATTGGTTGACATGGCTTCTGGTTTACAGCTGACAGCACTCTTGGATCACAGGCACCCAGGTAATCTGCTTGGCTCCAAACACACTTTTCTCCCTTAATGGCTATTTTTGTCCCCAGGAATCTGTAGACTTGGTGGCTGTCAAACACTACCTTTTCACTGCTGGGATACCTTGTAAAGTTTCAAGGAGAGACATCCCCAATTGCTGGTCATACCGGTGCTCAATTTGCTTCTTGGTCACTGAGAAATGTCCCTCTGGGGTGACAGTCTGCAGCATCTCACAGGGCATTGTGTTTGAATTTCTCATTTGATAGGTATACAAGGTCTTCTACAGAGATGAAAAAACATAGCAACAAAACCTACTTATTCATCTGATCATTTTTTCTAGCCTAAAAGTGAACAGCAGCCAGAACCCAAATAACTGGGAAGTAGTGGGTATGTGAGCCAGATCCTACAGCTCCATTTTAGCTTGAGTGATCTTTCTACATACAAGTCAGACAGTGAAATCTACTTAATTTCTGGGAAAATCCAGGGTCCTGGGAAGATCTGAACTTGTGCTAGAAAACATTCCTGATCTTCCCTCTCTGCTGACAACAGACTAGGCATTTGTCTGTGTGAGTACTGCTGTATGAAAGGAGAGAGCTGAAATTGTGTGTGTGCGTGAGTTGAAATGAGAATGAGATGTGGGAAATGCCAGCACTTGGGCTTTTTGGTTTTACAGTAGAGAAAGCAGGCTCTGCCATTCTAGTTGGATGAAGTAAAATATTTGTTGTCCTCCCTCTTCCCCCTCACCCCTGCACCCTCACTTTATTTAACTTGTCACTACTTGTTTTTCTCTGGTAGATGAGTGTTTGTAGATCCGGCTTACCTGAGCACTGACACTGACAGTTTTGTTGCAGTAAAACTGTGCTAGTGCCTTTGTCATAAATTATAGTCACTGATTTGGAGTTAAATAACAAGTATGTCTTTGCCCTCTACAATCAAGGAGCAATATAAATACCTGCTATGGATTTTAATAATCAGCAAAGTACTGCCAACTATATGTTGGCTGCTGCTGGTATGTTACATTTCTTACTATTATTAAATATAGCACTGAGCAACATGGCTACTGTCAGTTGTTAGAAGGAATGACAGCATAGCCACCAGCGCAGCTGTTTAGCTGGAAGTGTACTGTTGTCTCCCCTGAGGAAGGGGACATTTATGAGAAAGCAAGGCGTACTGCAGACAGCAGTAATATTCCTCCAGCTGTCAGGGGCTGACATCTCCTAGAACAATCGCAATAGCAGCAGAGTCCAGTGCTAAATACAATTTCAGTAAACCAAAGAGAAGTTCTACCTAGAAAATCACTGTCCATATCCAGCCCCAGATGGCAAGCTGGCGTACAGAGTGAATTTGAATTGGGTGATCTGACTTGGGGCAGCTACAATTTGGTGTCTTGCTCTAAGCTGATGGTCAAACTTCTTGCTATATGTTTCACTGAAAGTGATGCTGCTGAGTGCCCTGCAGGAGAGAGTGGATGGTCAAGGGGCAATATGTAGGTTAAGTAAGAAATATTACAGGGGTCTCTACTCTCCTTTGTTAAAGGAAAAAAATGCCAGGGTTTCCAGGCATAGAACACTAAAATTGAAAATCAGCACTGCATTCACAACTAGAAAGATTTGGTGGCGAAATCAAAGTCTGAGGTTGGTTAGAAGAGGGGCTGCTATGTACTGATCTGTTGTGAAAACCAGTACTGAAGGTGTTTGCTTTAGGTATGTCCACTGGGAACACACTTAGCCAATGCCAGTGTGCCTGAATCTAACACATCATCTTCTAGTGGTTGGATGATGAGTCTGAAATACTTTTTGCTACTGGAATTACTTCCACCTGGACAGGAATAGAAAGGTTCTGCTGACATTTTATTTCTGCTGAGGCTACACCTCCTACTTAGACCCTACTTAGACTGTGCTGTTAAAGCTGTGGCAAACCTCTGATTTTCACTGTGTAACTACTGTGTTCATGTATGAAAACTGACATTTTGATACACTGTAGATGATCTTAAATCAAACAAAGAGGTTATTTGTAAAGAAAAATAAAGAAACTGTATGCTGTTCTCTGAACCTGCATCTGTATGATTTGGGCTCTGGTGGAAATGTGCTTGTTTTCTCCTAAGAGATGGCAGCTCTTTCCTATAACAGGGAATTGTGTAATTTTCTTTTAGCAGTTGAAAGAATTCTCTCCATCTTTCTGTTAGTACTCTTTCTCATAACATTGCATGCCTTTTCTTATCTGAGTTGACTGGAGAACAAAATGTTTGTTTCCCTGTTGCATTGCTGTTGGTATGATACTGTCATGCTGAAAGGCAGATACGCTGAGCATGATGATGTTTCTTCTCTGTCGGCCTTGGAGAAGACACCAAAACCAGTTTGGTCCTGGACAGTTCTACCCAGGCTCAAAATCCTTCTTACCCCTATATCTCTGTCCTCCCATTTCTGAAGTGAATGGTTTTATGTGGAAATACTGACCTAATCCAAGAAGTATCTGCGTTTCACCAGCTTTAACAGGATGGCCAAATTCCTTGTTGTTAGTGGCTTTCACTGTAAAGGACAGAATGTAAGAATGGAAAGAAACGGAAAACGAAAATGGAAAGAATGGAAAGAAATAATAACTCCTGTTATTATTGAAAACCAGTGAACAACATCACTGAAGTAGACAGAAAGCTGCACCATGTTTATAGTGATGTACTTTTGATCCTTTTGAAAACTACAATTCAAGCAACTTCTTGTTTTTCTTGGATTTAATGTCTTGAATAGAAATAATCTGTTTGTTAATGTGTTTGCTGTTTGAATAAATCATTCAAATTTCAGCATTTCAGAGAGGTCTTCATATCAACCAACTCATGCATCTAGCACAGATGCTCTGAATTCCCCCATTGACTTCTCACCATTCATTACATGAAGAATTTCATCTCCTAAAAGGTACCTAAACAAAGAGAGGGGAGCAACGCTGGAGTTGCTGAAACTCCCATTCAGAATTGTAAATGGATGCAGCTGAGTACTGCATACCCTGTACTCGGCTCTGGTGAGGCTGCACCTTGAGTACTGTGTTCAGTTTTCGGCCCCTCGCTACAGGAAGGACATGGATGTGCTCGAGCGAGTCCAGAGAAGGGCGACCAAGCTGGTGAGGGGTCTGGAGAACAAGTCTTACGAGGAGCGGCTGAGGGAGCTGGGCTTGTTCAGCCTGGAGAAGAGGAGGCTCAGGGGCGACCTTATCGCTCTCTACAGTTACCTTAAAGGAGGCTGTAGTGAGGTGGGGGTTGGTCCCACGTGCCTGGTGACAGGACGAGGGGGAATGGGCGAAAGTTGCGACGGGAGGTTTAGGTTGGATGTTAGGAAGTACTTCTTTACCGAAAGGGTTATTAAGCATTGGAACGGGCTGCCCAGGGAGGTGGTGGAGTCACCATCCCTGGAGGTCTTTAAAAGACGTTTAGATGTAGAGCTTAGCGATATGGTTTAGTGGAGTACTTAGTGTTAGGTCGGAGGTTGGACTCGATGATCTTGAGGTCTCTTCCAACCTAGAAATCTGTGTCTGAGTACTTAATGGAAAAAATAGTCATATATTATTAAAGAAGAAGAAAAAATATATCTTGAGAAACCGGGAGTCTTAAACTGCAGTGGCATACTGGGGGAAAATACTTTACTATTGTTAATATCTCATCATTCCTCATGCTTCTGAGAAGAGTTGTAGAAGTAGCACTTTAGTAAATATGTTGCTAATATATTTGCATGTTATGCCTCAGTTTGCGTGTAATGCTTTATGAAAAGAATAGGTACTTGTCATGAGTTTTACAAGAGATAAATATTTACAATGTCTTAATATTGAAATATCTTTTGCTTTTTTTTTTTTTTAAGGATCTATGCACCATTGGTAGTGCTGTTGAGGTTTTAAGTTTCTACCTCCTCACTGATTTGATTTATTACTAACTTTTATCTGAAGGATATAAATGAGGGTAGAATTGCTTAAAGCCTTCATCTAACTTGCATATTTCTTTGATGTAGGATAATGAAGAAGCACAACATTTTCCCATGGTGCTTGCTTATTGAAAGTCCTGTTTAGCGCAGTGGAGATGCATGATTTTTTATATTTATATATAAATAAATACGTGCACACATACTCATTCACTCACTCTCCTGCAAATTCTGCAAGATACCATGAAAAATTTGCAAGTGTCCTTAGTTTTTTTTTTTTTTAAAAAGGAAGACAAAGAAGAGAGTTGTCAGGGCACATCATATGCAAATAGTATTTAGTTTTCTGCATTATAGACCATCACATTACCTGCAGTATACTGGTAATACAAACGTATTATTTCCCTTGCTGGCTAAGCTACACTTAGCTAGTTTCAGGTATTTTAATCTATGGGATCTTGCTTAATTTTCATCTCTTATGCCCTGTAGTTTGTGATAGTTTTCTGCCATTAAAATGTGAAATTTTAATTATAAATAAAAATGCTAGAAGGAATGTGATATAACTGATATATGGTTCAGTTTTCCAGTGGGATAGCTTTTCCTGCAGATGGAATCAAGCATGTATTTCAATGCTGTGCATAATTCTCTTGAGACCTGAAATGTGTTGTTTGTCTTTATAGTAATAAACTGTCAGGAATACCTTCAGTGATTCTTAGCAGTAGATGAATGAAGCAAAATGGAATTTGCATCATCAAAGGCAGAGTTCTTACTGGTTTCTGACTGAAGAACGTGTGAGAAAATCTTGACCAAAATTAATTTTGATATTTTGGCTTCTCAATGGACATTTGTTTTCTGCAACCAACTACTTTCTCCCAAATCACATATTAGATTTTTCCCTGTAGAGGGAAATTATGGAAGGATTTCTTAGTGAATAGAATACTATTGAGCAGCAGAAAAATCCAGAAAACTTTCTGTTGTCTAAGTCAGTGACATAAACCTTAGGCAGTAAATTATGCAGGGATAAGCTTGTTTAACACATACCAGTATTTACTTCTCCCCTGTGATGACAAAGCACGGTTATCTTTTTGATTGTTACAAGATATATATATATATTTTTTTTTTAAGAAGGCATGAAAATTATTTCTGTTTTCTGACTAGCAACTTCTGACAGATTTGGAGTAAAACTGAAGTGGAGCAAAGCTTTCATGTCTTGCCTTTCAATACCAAGCCGTTGTGGCTTAGGCAGGTATTCCTGACATGTTAAGAGTGATGTATATAAATGATTTAACTTTAAATCCAACTCATTAGCTAAGTGCTGAGGGTATAAATAAGGAATGAACTTCAGGAGTTGTGGATTGACTACTAACAGATCAATAGAACTGGGAGGGGTACATCAGCTTTTGAAACTGCAGAATTTCTGGTTCCCTGTGTGTTTTCATGTTGTGCAGACGTGGGAGTTGCAAAATTGCTTTGCTTTTCTCAGTATCTATATTGAGCTTTTTGTTACGTTATCCAATGTATATACCACATGTTTGTAGATGCCTCACTTTTTCTAACATAAGTAGACTCAAAATTCTAATAAACAGTGAAGCAGGGTTTGGGTGATGATCGGTTCTGGTATTCAACTGAATTAGGTATTACCTAAAGCCAGCTAGCATCGTCATGTCACCATTCAGTTTTCTCATACGCACATCTGAATCAGCTTCCATTTGGGTAGTATGCAACTCTGTACAATGTAATACACATACTTCAGCTTGAATCTCAGTGGGGTGTAAGCTGTGTCACTGTGGGACAGCGTGCAGGCCACCAGGAACAGTCTCAGCTGCTCAGAGGTAGTGTTTCAATTCTACATGGTTGTGGTGACTCCAGTTCTGTAGTTTATTTGAAATCTGACTGCACCTACAGCTACATGGTGGTACCTTTCAGCAGTGGAGCAGCTAGAAATGTCTACTGAAACAAATGTTCAGCAATTAACATGTTTCTGAGCCAGAAACACTTCACTGAGAGGTCTGAACCTTGAAAAGTGTTCTCTATTCTAAGACAGAGTTTGTTGGCTTCCTACTTGGATTCCTAGTGGGTTTGTCCTGGAGCAAAGCCAACACCAAATAGCAAAAGATATTTTGGGCTGAAACTTTGTAATTTGGAAGCTCCTTTCACAACCCTTATATCAGCAAAAGGAGCTCACAGTATGAAAGAATAAATGCTTTCATAATTTGCCAGAAGTCATCTTGGCATTGGAAACTGATGTGGCTTCAGTCGTATCCTGTATGGATTTTTTTCACATTTCTCATGAAAGAAAATAGATGCAATAAACATTTACACTGCAACAAAATTATAAAACATCGAAGTATAAAGTCCCCTCTTGCTGCCTTCTTTTTTACTATTTGAAAGGGAGCTCTGCTGTTGAACACATCTTCCTGCAACTTGAAGGAATTTCACTCTAATTCACCAGCGACTTTAAAAGGCCCTAATACCTGCTGGGGAGCTGTTTGCATGTCTGATGTGGGTATGGTGATGATGTCTCAAAAAGTCATGCAAACACTTTCACTTGCTGCTACCATTTTCAGAATGGCAGGTGGAAACGAAGACTTACTGTCTGTTTATAATTATTATATATCTGAATTGCCCTATGCTGTGGTGTACCTTTTTCTTGCAATAAACCTGTGGGATGCTGTTGGACATCTGCTGCATTCATGGTTTCTCTTGCAATGTGCAGTTTACCATGTGCATCCTTTGAATAGAAGACCATTCACTCTGTCTCTTCTTTTACTGCATATACAATGTGTGCATATATATGTATATTTTAGAGTTTTTTTTTTTTTTAAATTTTAGATCCTTCATTTTATTCACTGCTAAGCAGACAAAATTTGGTCATGATACTGCTGCCTTGTTCTTGCTTTCTGTGTGTTCTGACTGGTTATCACAGGCAGGCAGCACCATGTAATCTCAGAGGCTCATTGGTGGTGAGGAGGAACCTCACATTTGTGAGTTGAGGGTATTGATTCAGCCTGTTTACAAGTTAGAGTGTGGTTTATTTTGCTTTTTGATTTGCCATGGTTATATTATGCCATTGCTGCAATGTTTTTCTTAGGTGGATTTTTTTTTCTCCCACAACATCTGTGAAGCTCCTCTAAGTGGTAGCAAACTAGGAAGTATTCTTTCCTTGCTGGTTAGTGCGGCTCCTCCACCTGATGCACTTTCATTATTTTGGTTTGCAGTTATTTTACCCAGGAGACCCTAAAGCACCTCTATTTTTCACATATGTTTGTACTGCATGTTTGTGTCGAGGGAAGAAGGGGAATTGTTCATGATTCTCTGTGGCTGACCACAGGGACAAAGCTTTAGGATGATATGTCTTTGTGTCAGGCGCTCTGCTAATTTTCCACATGATGAGATTCATTTGGGAAGCATAGCACCAAATCATACTGAATTCTAACTAATCTCTTATCATTGCTTCCTCCCACTAAAAGTGGGAGATGTATCCTGAGCATCATCACTGGCACGTCCATTAACTAGTTAGAGAAGGCAGCTGCAGTTTTGGTGTGCATGGCCTGTGGCTGTGGGAAGACTCGCTTATTCCCTTCCTTGCTCTTGCTTGTGCTCTTTCCAGAAGTTTGCCTTGCTGCTGGTCCCTGAGGCACTAGAGCTGAGCACCACCAGGTATCAGACTGGATGTGGCAGGGCAAAGGAGATTCTGTTCAGTGTTTTTTTTTTTTTTTCCGGCTGTTCCCCCCCACCTTTTTTTTTTTTTCCAGGGTGGCAGGGATGTTTGAAGTGCTGTTCTCCTTTGCTAAGGGGAAAATGGGTTCCTCAGTCTGCCAAAAGCATTGATTTCTGCGTCCCCATTTCTCCCCATCACCCCTAATAAAATTTAACAATTCTGAGATTTATTCAATGTTTTCGTTGACTCCTAAGGAATCAGATGAAGTGTTTGAAGCCCAGCTGATACAAAGAAACTTAACCGATCTGTGCAATTTCTAATAACTTCCTCTGGCTGCCTTCTAGACTATTTTATGCTTTTGCTGGTGGTATTAATTGAATCTAACAACTTAGTATTGTTAGTGGAGACTGATATAAACCAGGGTTTATGTTCATTGGTCTTCCAAATACAATTTGCTGATACTTTGGCTCTCATTTGAGCAGCAGTCCTGCACTTGTTTTGCTCTTCCTCCTCTGGCTAATCTGTTTATAGATGACTCTTCTGTGAGCTGCATCTCATTTTATGGCTTATCTGTTCTCATTAACGAGCATTGCTTTTGTTCTTCCTGCATGTTTTCTTCTTGCGTGAGATCAGCAAATAAGGTCTCATTCAGTTGACACACCAGGCTGCGCATCACCTGGCTGCCAGAAAGCATACGGGTGGAGTGTATGGTATCTGGGGGTGTGTTTTTGCACCGTGTTTTTGTGGGTTGGAAACTTGTAAGTAGTGCCTTCAGCAGAAGAAATGTGGTTCCAAAGCTGCTGGATAATTAGGGTGGAAATTCTAGATTATATTCTCACCGCAGCGGGTATTTCATATGCTGAACATACTGTTTTCCTGCTTGGGGCAGTGTGATTTAATCTTGAAAGAGATTTTGAAAAATACAAATGTATGAATTCTAATACTCCTTTCCCTCTCATTTTTAATATTTTGTAATGGTTTTAACAAGTGTTATCAGATGAGTTTGATTTCAGGGCAAATCAAATTTTCATTTTCAACTAAACAATTGGAAATAAGGATTTCCAGCATCTGAACTCTTTTTATTAACAGCCATGGTTAAGCTTCTAAAGTATTGCACAGTAATTAGGTTTATTGCAGTATGACATGGTGTACACTTATTTAAATTCTGAACATACAGATCTAATTTGTATCTTGATGGCAGGGAGAGAAAGAGAATACGTAAAAAGGTGTTACACATACTACTGCTCTGTTATTGGAAGGTGATAAAATAAAAATCAAACCAACCTAAGTGCAAGGGTAATGTGCACTGGATAACATTCCTTTTAGACTCAACTGTTTTATACAGTATTTTTTCAATGTTATTGAAAATAATGTGTAGTAATTAAAATGGGATGATTTTCCCTTCCAAGTAAGGCTGTATATCTTGTCTAAGAGCAATTGGATTATATTAGGTAAATTCATTCTCTGCATTCAGACGTTATCTTCTCCCTGATTCATACGTTGCTATAGAAACAATTGACTTCACAAGGGCTGACTCAGCTTTCACAGAAATATGAAATGTCCTGTTTTATATTTTTTTCTAGTGTAAGTCACAGAGGTGACTTCAATAGCAATAGCTGATCTTTATACCACGATTTATCTTTTTTTAACTTGAAGATAAAACAGATTTTTTCTTAAGTTGAATACATTCCCTTTCTTCTGTATTTATTTTTATTAGCATAAATAATGAGATTTGCAGAATAAAAAATACAGATATGATTTTTAAAATGTGATTTAAAAGGGCAGCTATGGTTTTAAATCTTATTTAATTATATATATATGCTTATATCAAACTTCTGTTAATCACCGAAATTGACATCAAATGGCAAAAACCTGCATGCCACATACAAATATGCAGGTAAAATTCAAGTATATGAGGTAAATGCCTTCATTCACTCTCCAAAAAAGCAAATGGAAATGTTGCTCTGACAGATTAGGTAGCATCTGCTCTTCTTGACTGACTCCTTAATTCCTTAGTTTGCTCAGAAGCAGCTCTTTTCCTTGGCTTTCAAGTGTTACGGGTCACTGTCCACTCAGCTGTATTTTATCAACCCATAAATTGACAGGACTATAAACAGATTTCATAAATGGAGTTTATTGCTGCCTTTTGACTAAGACCAGGCAATGATAATCAATCAGTCTGGGGTGACAAAACCCAAAAAGATCCTGTAACAAACGGTGAAGCTAATAGTTCTGCATTTGCAGTGGAATCACTTTTAGTTTTTAGTAGAACCAGACTAGCTTACTTGATGTCTGTATGTCAAAGTTCACAGCAAATTGCATTATCTAGTGAGTATTTCAAACTCCTACATCCCTTCACAGGAGAAAGGCTAAAACTGTAATTTATGTGTGCTGTTTATGAGGCAGTGACCTTGCATGGAGTTTCTAAGCATGTATTTAAGAGTTCATTTTACGGCTTTTCTCCAGTTATTAACAGAAATAATTTAATTGAGTTCTAGAGTAGAAATTTTTACATTACCTTATCATTATGAACTTCTAACGGATGCCCTAATTACGCAGGGTTTCTACTGGGAATTTTAAACTAAATTAAAATTGGGATGAAAATGTTCAACATGCTTGGTAGCTTCAGCTTGGAAGGTTGTGCATCCATAACCTGCTCAATAAACAAGGGTAAATGAGAAAATGAGGCTGAAATATAGGGTGTGAGTTTCATGAGCTTTTCTTGATATCACACTGATATTGAGGTAATGTGCTGGCTTTTGAATGCCGAAATACTTGTACTTTTACTTTTTTTTTTTGCTATTAGAAGAAAATGATTCAATATTTCCTGATCAGAATTTCCCAGAAGCTTGTTGTCAGTGAAAAGTTGTCTTGCTTTTTTCTTCCAATCTGTGAAGAAAAGCAGTACATGAGTATTGGAATTCCCATGAAATGAAAGCTTCAAATTTGGGGCAGGGGCATTTCCACTTAATGTCATGGTTTTCCAAAAAAGCAGGTGAAAAAGTTTTTTTTTTATTTTGTTATTATTATTTTTTAATTTTATGTGTGCCAGGAATAACTTTGGAATCTCTCTCTATATTCTGATCTGCATCTCTTTACTTATTTGTAATTTATGTACTTTTCAAACTTGAGCAGTAAAATTGGAGCTGGACTGAAAACAGGGTAATTTAAACTTTTTTCCCCTTCAATATCTTATGACATTGCTACTATCTCATGCATGCCTGTGGCATTGTAGATGACAACTTTCTTCACCACCTTTGGAGGACTCTGCCACCGTGTGACCTCTGCCTTTTCCATTCACTCCATACCTCTCACCTAATACATTGTAACTGGGCCTAATATAATTGTAATTGAGCTTAATATAACCACAGAAGAACAAAATAAACCATCTTGAAGATGGTGCAAAATAGCAGAGGTGTCCAGTCATGGGATAGATATCGCCCCTGGAATATGTCAGCTGGTCTTTACAGCAGTAGTTCTGTTCCAGTGACCTCTCAGACTAACGACAAAGTGTGTTTTGGAAGTAGGCCAATTGTTTTTGTCCATCAAACCTTTTTCCCTGCCACCGCATTTCCCATGGGCGCTGCATACCCCACTCCTCTTGCCCACAGCAGATACTTGTGAGTGCACTGCAGCCATCCCATGCAGCAGGGCATATCCCTTCCTATGATGTCTGATTACAGGGTCAGAGAGAGATTAAATCTCCGTACTGTGGCCAGAAAAGTGCCAGTTATACAGTAGTGGTATCTGCAGCTGCTGTGTGAAAGTCCAGTTTATGTATGGAAAGGGTCCACCAAAAAAAAATTTGTACTAATTTTATTAGAGACTGTGGGCTGCTTTGATGGAGGGATAATTTGCTACACATAAAGAATGTACGTAAGGATGGCAAATTAAAATCACACAGATAATCTGAATTCTGGAATAGTATGATTTTTCAGTGCCTAAATCTGCCATGGCAATGTTCTATCAAAGTAACATTTCTGTGTTATATATAGGTACCAATACATTTACCTTTTTTGGGAATTCATGGAATAATCAGTAGAGAGTCAAGAAATGCTTAGAGAGCTGAAGGATTTGTGCCAGTAGTAACTATTCTTATTGAGAATGCAGGTGAAGTCATTGCGTGTGTTACACAATATAAATTAGCCAGCCCAGTGGCTGACACATAGAGGCATGTGTATAATTCAGAAAACATGTGATTGGATGAAATGTTGATGCATTAATTTTTCTCCAAGAGTATTCTGAATACTTTTAGTTTTTGTGACAATTTCTCACCCTTGTACATCTGTGCTAATTTTGCTGTGTTATTGCCTAAAGTAGGTAAGCAAAAGAAATACTGTTCTGAGATGCTTTTGACTAACCTGTTGAAATTTGATTGCTGTTTGTAATTACATGAGATTAACAGGCTACAATTAATACTTTATTTTATATTTTATTTTTTTATCTAAAGATTTTAAAGTATGCAAACCAAAAAATAGTGATGCCCTGGTTTGGAGTAGCAAAGCATAACAGCAAGAAAAACGAGGAAAAGTACTTGCAATGCCTAGTCAGCCTAGGTGTTAGCATTTATTTTTTGATGCAAGGTTTGAGGTATTTTCACTGCATTGATGATTGATTTTCTTCAGCTAGTAATGCCCAGAGGGCCAACTGTCATGCAGCAAGGTGTGAAAGGGCATGCAGAAGAGCTGGGATGGAGCAAACCTCCCAGGATGTTATAGTCCCATTTGCTTAGCTGTTATATGTCTATTCATGGTTCATTAATTTTGATGGTATCTAGCATTCTTTCAGCTTCCTTGGAAAAAGAAATGGTTCTTTCATTTGTATTATCATCTGGTTATATATTCAAAGTTCATTGAAACAAATCCTCCCTCCTCAACCCCAGCGATTTTCCACCTATCAGAACTGCCCTATCTGTAGGGCATTGGTAGAGTATGAATTTCCTGTTGCAATTTTGTTCATGTCTGTCTAAAAAGATCTAGTAATGGTTTATGGCAGTTTTTTTTTTTTTTTTTAATTCTGCTGGCATATTTATGGGGGAAAAAGATGAAGTTTGCATGCAGTAAATGCTGTTCTCTGTTGGACTCATGAATAGGAATTATTAAATGGCTAAGCTGGTGTTCATGTTCAAATATCATAGTTTAATTACCAGCCAGAGGCTTTAGACGTGAAGAAGGACTGTTTAAATCATCTTTGTTTCTGGCAATGACAGATTTTCTGCTTACTCTATATTTTCTATGGTTTTGTCCAGTTTAATTATAAATCTCTAATTGGCAGTATAATGTAAGTAAATTTCTAACAATGTATGTTTCTCGGCAGGGTCTTAAATACATTTGGAAAATCAGTCAGCAAAGTAAAAAATTATCTGTGGTAGTTATTTGCAGTGACTCATAAATAGCATTGACATATGGACCTATACTTGGTAAAAGAAGAGAGAGATCTGTTCTAGGCTGAAGGAAATAGGTCATCTGGAGACCAGAGTAGGACAGAGTGTGGGGAAAATAATATTTTGTGTGTGCAAGAGGGCAAAAATATGTCTATTGTACATATATATGTTGAATGAAGTAGTGCAACAGTAAAAGCAGTCTTTTGAATTCATATAGAAGAGAGAGAAGGTTTTACTGAGGGTTATAGCTCCTCAGTGGGACTGCACAGCTATTACATTGCAATCATGTACCACTAAATTGGGTCCAAGCTATATGAGGATAATTAAAGCAGTGAACACAGTTGAAACAAAACTAGCTAGATTGAATTACTCAATGTCCCTGGAGGTCTTCAAAAAACATGTAGATGTAGAGCTTAGTGACATGGTTTAATGGTGGACTTGGCAGTGCTAGGTTAAGGGTTGGACTTGATGATCTTAGAGGTCGTTTCCTACATGAATGATGGCCTGAAGGGTCTCTGGCTGGGCTAGTTCCGACCATGCTGTGAGCCAGGCTGCACCTGCCAGAGGTTCTGGTTTGGGGACTGTGGGTCTGGCCCTCCAGGACATGCTGTTGCAGCTTGGTTGGCTGCAGCTGAGGTGACTCACTGGTGCTGGTGGTTCTTCATTCAGTCCGTGTGACTGCAGAAGCTGGGGAATAAAGAAAGGTCAATGACAAAGCTGATGTCAGGATATGTGATGACAGTATCTTTTCACAAGAATGTGAAATAAAATACGCATGACATTAAAATCTTGGCCCCCATCCGAGAATGGATTTTTGATTTAACTCAGATGGGACTCTTTTCTGACTGTCATAAACCCATGAAAATACATTATCCGTGCTTCTATTATAACTACCGAACAGTTCAATGTTATTAAATAAGTAGATTTTTTTTTCTGGAAATAAACTCTCCTCAGCTTTACAGATTTTTTCTACTTCCCTTTTGTTTTGTAGACTAAAGTCTCCAGCTTGCTCCTTTTCCCCATCTCCTTTACTTTAAAAAAAAAAAAAATGCATTGCAAATCTGGATGTGGAAGGAAGTATTTATCCAGTAATGGATTTATAATAATGACCTGGGGATCATATTAAAAACAAAAAAGGAAAAAAAAGATACTTAGGTTATGTACAGCCTTATAGTTGGCAGTTAATTATGCTTTGCTGTACAATATGTACTTCACTATTACGTGTGGCATTTACACTAGCTACATGAATGCTGCATTACATTTCTGAATGAGCTGACTATTCTGAAGTATGTGCAGTTTTCCTGCACATATTTTATTGTATTTTTTAAACTGTTCAGCTTGATTTTCTCATCTCATTTTAAGAATGCAGTAGAAAAACTTCATAATGATAAAAAAAATCTTAATGATAAAGAAGGTATCCTCAGCAGAGGAGAGGAATGATGCAGGTCAAAATGTTGCCTCAATGCCACTCAGTGCATGGTTTCTAACTTTGCAGTAAAGGAGATAACTTGCTTACGGGACAGATGACTTTGTGTCAAGCCCACTAGGAGCTATGAAAATATTTGTGCTTAGGCTATAGCCTAAGTCCCTCTAATGGAAGTTCTCACAAATTTTGCACCTTCAGGAATTATTTTCACATCCTTCAGCCAGTCTGGAGCTATGATCTCTTAAGAACATTTCAGGTCAGCTGACAGATAGGATTTTTTAAGACCATTTGAGGTATCTCTTTTACTCCTTCCTCTGTTTTCAAAAAAGCCAGCCTCAATGACTGAGCAGAAGTTTCTTTGTTCCCTCATGTCCCTGTTAAAATGACTCTGAATTTCCTATTGCAAGTGTTAAAATGGCTTTCCAAGCAAGTTCCTGAATACATTTATGAGTGAATGTAATCGATAATAAAGGAAGAATTGGCTTATAAACTGGGCTTCATGAGCACGGGCCTGTGCAGACATTAGCACTGTCCTGTGGGAAAGCAGTACAGTCCCTGTGGCACAATGCCTCGGTTTTCTGTGCTTCGACATCTTTTCTTTCTTCTACCATTTTGCAATTTTGTACTCCCCAAAGAAAGAAAAGTGCAAGCTCATTCTAGGAAGGATTATTATTATTATTATTATTATTATTATTATCATCATCATCATCATCATCATCATCACGCATATGAGTTGTTCAAAGACAAAAAGACTGGGGGAAAATTTTTACACCATTTGCATCTATTTTTTCCAGGCTGTCATAATCTGTGTAAATATCTGGGAGATATTTCTTTCATAGAAAAGTTCTAGGTTGGGCATTTATAAAGGAATGTGCTTTCCAGAACATCAGTGTTTATCTGAGTAAAGGTATATTTTTATTTGCAATATAAGTTTAGCAATTAGAATGTAATTAGTAACTAAATAAGTAAGAGCAAAACAGAAACCTCAGTGGCATGAGAGGTTTCTGACTCCTGGAAGGGTGTTAATCCATTTGAGAGATTTTTCAAAATAACAACAACAAAAAAGGCAATAGTAATTATCTAATTAATAGGCAACAGGGTCCACTTTCCATAACCGCTTTTCTACTGGTACGTTACAGTTATTGAAGATAGGGTTGTTCACTGCAAAAACATGAGGGTAAACTTGCAAATAGGGCCAGACACAATTAAAACTGAAAATTGAGACCTGTAACGTTAATTAGAAAATCATTAACTACCACTTATGATAATATTCCTTTGTGTTTCTCCTTCCTCCTCCTGTCCCTCTTCTGCTCAAAAAAAAAAATATTTCTGACGTATCATTTCTTGAAGGACAGTATAATTCTGTTATGCTTCCATGCAGTGTCATAATGATTTAGGGATTGAAACTCATGCTTCTTCCTTAGGAAGGCTGTCATGTTCTTGTGGCCAGGGTAAACCAAATGCTGAGGACTGGATAGAAGGAAATGTTTGAGGAGAGGTCTGGGGTAAAGAAGCAAGTAGTGAGAGTCTGTCAATATAAAGATTAGATTGGGATTAGATTATTTTCTCGGTAAGCATGATTTAAACGTGGTTACTTTAATTTGAGGAAGGCCAGAAGAGGCAGATGAACACGGCATCAGAGTACACAACTGGTTATCTCGAATTCAGTGAAAATTTTCTTTATGTAGTATGCAGAAGATATATTAAAACTTGGCTGTTTTCAAGACTTGTGAGATTTTCATATTGGGAAATAGAAGAGGGGAGATTTATTACAGGGAGCTACAAATCAAAGTAATTTCTGAGTCGTCCACAGCTGGCGTGTACACTACCTATTATTTCTGATAATATGCTCTTTCATTTCATGGACAATATGAATATTTAGTAACAAAGAAAGCTTGCAGGATTTCAAGACACTTCATTAACAAAAGTGAAGGTAGAATTGAGTAAAAAATCACCTTATTTGTTGCTTTTCATTTGCTTGGCAAAAAGACAAACAAACCACTATTCCTGATTGGATTGACAATAAACCTCTCGCATTCTCTGGAATGTTGATAATTAAGAAAATAAATGTTCTGAGGTTGATTGTGATTTTCTGTGTTTTGCCGTGATTTGTGTTTGAAAATATTTTGACTTTTAATGAGGTTTTCAATTCAGTTTTTTTTTTTTTGAATGGGAAGAAGTCATGCATATTTTGTGTGGGAACTATCTGCTAAGAATTGTGTTTGTTTATTATAAGAGTGAGAAGCATGGTGAGATATGAAAATACTGTCATTTTTTAAGTGAATCCTTATTGGATACAGATTTTTTTATATTTTTTATTTTTATTTTTTCTCTTGGCATGGCTTGTTCCCACCACTAAAAGTAGATTTAAGAAACATTTAGGTAAATACGTTTCTGGGGTAGTAGGATGGTACTTTGCCGCTCCAGAAAAGGTTTCAGTCCTCTCCAAGAGGCCTCTTCACATGGCTGAGGAGAACACAAAGATGATGATTTTTCTTCTTGCGTCTCAGGGATGTTGTTGTGCTGCACTAGTTTTTAGTCGGTTTTGGCACCTTGCGTGTTTGACATTATCTGAGCTCTCCTCTAATGCCGTGTGGGTAATTTGCCCACCTGGGCAATGAGAATGCCCAGACCTGGGCCACGAGAATGATTGCTGAAGGTTTGTGTTACTCTGATCAGTTCTCAAGCACCATGATTCGGTTGTGTGAAGTTGCTCATGTGCTACAGGCAAGGTCAGATGGCACCTGATCTGGTCAGGATGTCAAGATGTATTCAGTTAATAAGCCTCCGTAGATTTGACTCCCTCTTCACACTGCCTTACCTCTGAACCTGCACTGCTACTTGCAGAACAGTACTATAATTTTGATCTGGTAAAAAAAAAAAAAAGCCTTAGCTGTCTGAGATGGACTGCAGTGTTGTCCCCAGCCACAGCCAGTGTGCAGGCTCACAAGGCCAGAGAAGAGTCTGAGGTACTTAGGAGCCAGGAGGCCACCTGTTTGGAAGAAAGTTGTCTCAAAACTTAGCCAAACGGAGAACTCCAGCCCTTAGTTATGTAAAACTAACTCAATGGTTGTTTCATGGTAGCATGGACTCATGTGGCAGGCTTCTGAAAATTATTGTTAATGCTCCGAGGCTATAGCCATATTTCTGTTGAAAACTGCTCTTTTCACATGTAACTGCAGCAAACAACATGTTAGGAATGTTCTGTGTAATCGAATGATCTGTTGTGTGTCCTAATTTTCATTGTTATTGCTCACGTGGCAAACATTACCACATGGCAGGACTTATGTTCATCATGCTACAATTCATCTTTATATTCATAACTCAGACTGCATAGTGTATCACCTGGGTAAACGTCACCTTGAATGCAGGGGCACACCATCGCAGAAGATGCATCAAGGCAGTAAGTGCCAGCCCTGGCAGTGTGCAGAGGGGTTACATTCTCCTCATCCCAGTTTGTTAAAGAAGCATGTTTGACCAGTTTGTCTGGAAGTGTCAATGTTTGAGGAGGATTTGGGTTTAGTAATCCTTGTTCACATCCACTGAGACCAAGGAATCCAGATGCCTTAGGTGGATTGGAATATTCAGCATTTGATGCTCAAGTATCTCATTGTCCTGTTCGAGTTTGTAACAGTTGTCATTGGTAGCTGGCAGTTTGTAGTATTTCATTTAGATTGCAAAGATAGCCATAAATTGTTATTTCTATTAATGTGTGATTTGTACAGACATGGATCATTACAGTGATTCAATGCTCTAATCATCATGATAATGGAGCCTAATTGCTAAGCTCCATAAAAACTTTAAGACAAAATCTATGCTAATACCATCTGAAGGCTGGCAGCAGTTCATTATTTCTTTTTTGATTTATATTATTTCTATTCTATGTCTATTTTCTATTCCTATTCTGTAAGGGGGGGAGGGGGAAGGTGTTCTAATTATGCACTTTGAAACATGACCTTGGGATTGTAGATTCAGGCAGACAATGGGAACATTATCTTTTTTTTTCTGTCTCCCTTTCTGAGTAAGGAAAGAACACTGAATTCTCACATACTATCTAATAGGTAAGCATGGTCTTTTTAAAAATAGATAATCAAGCACTCAGGGAAGAGCTTAATTAAATCCAGTGTGTCTTTTCTTCATAAGGCTGCTAAAATAAAAATAGGGAATGGCCCAACCTGAAAATAGTCTTTTAGAATGATCTGCCTTCAGTGTCAATATCAGTTTTTGGGATGTACTAAAGATGTATATTGTGCACAGCTACACACAGAGCTTCCACACAAGAGTTATTTGTTACCTTCAGAAGGTCAGCAATTGCATCTCCTTGCAATACAAAAGCTCAAGTATAAGGGTGACATTTCATACCTAGCACAACATTGGTGTCCAAGCATTTACCTGCAAAATCAGAGCACTTGACCGCATAAAGGCCTTTCTTAACATGCTTTCCTTTTGATAGAAAAATTGCCTTCTGTGCACACTCATCAGAACAAAATTTTGAGTTAGCTAGACAGTGCTCTAATATTGCTTCTGGTTTTCTTGCAAATGTGACTTAACATTGTTATCTTCTGACTAGCACCAGGATTTTCACTGTACGTGTCCCACATGATGCCTATGAACTTGTGACTGTAATTCAGTGAAGCGCTTACACCCTGAATAGCACAGGCATTTCTAGATGATTCCTGCCCTCCATTTTTTTTCCTTTTTTTTTTTTTTTCTTTTTCTTTTTGCCTTACTATCCAGGGTCTTCTCAGAAGATACGTGCTACCTCTGGGAGAAAAGACCCCTTTCCACGTTTGTCAGCTCTGCCTTGCCATCTGGTCTGTACCATTGGTTCTCTTTCATGGAGCTTTTCAGAGTGCATTCAGCTACCCTTCAGTTTTATTTTCAGCTTCCTTTTTGTGTCAGCCTGAAGAATATAATTAAGAAAAAAATCTTTCCCTACCTCATAAAAATGGTCTCTCAATCAGCATTTGAATATCTAGTAAATAGTTCACTTCAAGTCTGATGCCAAGAAAGCTTTCCTGATGTACATAGTCACTTGGTTTCTGCAAGTTTTCATATATAGTATTAAGCATTTATCTCAAGCTTTTTACAGGTATTGCCAGTAACACCGATCCAAATTACTGTGTTGTGTGTTTTATGGAAACACATTGAAAAAATAGAAGCAATCTTCTTCAGCAGGCTGTAGCCAATACATGGGGCTTAATAAGCAAAATTATGTTTGTCTGGGGGACTTTTTCATGAAACATAATTGAGCATGACAGCTTGGTTATGAGAGGCTCGATGTATACATCAGTTTAAAAGCTTGTCACCTACTTGATGCATTAATTCAAGTCTTTTGTGCAAGCCAAAGTTCCTATTCAAGGCAAAGCATATGGTCTGTCACTTAGCACATGACATGTTTTTAGAGCACTGTGTCTGCAATTGCACCATCCCTGAATGTGAATGTATAGACTTGCCCTGTAAAAGCTAGCACCAATTTATTGCCCATTCCAATAGCTCTACTGTATTGTTGGGACTATTTATAGAATAAATATGGGGAAAGATGTTCGTGGTTTAGTCCACAGCTTTACTTTACTATCTTTCAAGTTTTTCCCATGAAAAATGTCTTCTATTTATCCATCAGCTTAAATAATATTCATAGGAGCATAAATGTAAAGACACATGTTTCTCTGTAGTAGTCATGTTGACAAGTCTCGTAACTTCATAGACTATTCACTTTGCTTACTGGATACTGAACTTGATTGTGTAAAGATTGCTTAATTCATCAGGGCTAACTAGATTTTAGTCAGATAAAGGTGAACTGAAAGAAACAAACAAAACCCCAAACACCTGAAATCAAGTTTTAAAAGATAGCTGTTCATTTACACTTTTGGCCAGCAACTTTGGGTAACAGTACATAAGTATAATTTATGATCAGGCTCATACATGTAGGAATGATTTACTTTTCAGTGCATCAGAATAAGGTCCAAAGATCACTCGTAAATTATGACAAAAATCAGTAATTGCTGGATACCTGTGTTCTAAAATTTCATGCAGTTGCTGGGGCATAGGTATGTTAGATTAAGTGCCTTTGTATAAAAGTAAGTAGACTGCAAACTTAATGAAAAATATCAAAATCTATGTTCTAAATGTTAAATAATATGTCACTTCATGAATGAACCAGAAGATTCACAAATGCGATAAACTTGCAACCAAATTTCGCTTCCCCATAGAAATGTAGCAATTCAAAAAAGTACATCCCTTAATAAAACACTGAAAGAAAAAAAATCTGTCTTTAAACATTTATTTGCATTCTGGATTGCTGATTAGCATGATTAACCTTATTCCGTTTCCATTTTCTTTTTGCAGCTCTTGATATGAATGTGCTTTCTTTTGTTTTCATACACTGATTAGCAAATGTCAGTAATAGAATGTGGATAACTGCATTCGTACATGTCCTGAAGCTTTTGCTGTTTGTGTTATGCTATTATAGTCCCTCCCCCCCCTCAAAGCTGTCACCATTCAGTTGCAAAGCAGAATAGGTACTTTATGACCCGGGTGAAAAATTGCACACTAATGAAGTGAATTCTAAATCTTGGCATAAAGACTTGTGAAAAATGCATAGGATGTATTTCATCCAGCCCTGGGAACAAGTGTGTTCCCAGACTGTTTGAAGGGGCAAACTGTAGTCAACTTTTTTTTTGGTCAGCTTTTGTTTTTCTGGCCACTTTTGTCCCTCAGAGAAAACAGTCAAATGTAAAGTAAAGAAGGATTCTGGCACGTGATCAGTAGTATTAATTTCAAAGACTGATAAATACTTCATTGTACTTGGTTTTGGTCAGAGCGTTGTGAACATGCCCTTCCCCCGCCTTTTGTTCCTCAAATTTTGTAAAAAATAAAAATAAAGGTGTGTGTGGAGGGGATATCCTTCCAAATGCATGCAGGTACAAAAACTCACTTGAGCACAGAACATGTGAAAATTGAGAGGTATATGATCTTAGCAACATGATCAAAGTTAAAGCATTAATACTTGCTTTGGTATCTCTGAAAGAGGTCTTACAAAAAGGTTGTGTGAAGCTGTGGTGGTGGCATTTAAAAATGGATCTGTAGGAAAGTGTGGAATGACCCCTGAAAAGCGTACAAAGACCTGGCACAAAATGAAAGTAGCAATTAATTTTGCACTTTGTATTTACAAAGGAAAGATTTGTGGGTGGGTTTCTTGAGTCTTGAAATGTGGAGACTTGCAGGCTGTGGAAGGTGAGTAGAGCAGGTAACTGGCTGAGAAGGGGGTGGCTCCAGTTTTTTGAGAAATTCTTCTAATGTCTGGTGTTTCCTGGTAACAAAATTTGCAGCCTTGCTAGCTACATTATTTACAGTGAACAGTTCAACATATGTTCTGATTAATGTTCATTTTGCTCGAGGTTTTCTCATGTCTGTCTCTATTTTAAACAACGTGCCAAATAAACCTCAGGTTAGTAGGTGTTAGTTTGGCAGGCTGTTGCATCAGAGATAAATTCTCCTGGAAGTTGTGGGAAATGAACACATTTCTGACTTCAGAAGGAGAGAAAGTGAACACAAGAACGAGATAGCAGACTGAGCAATCATGAAATTGAAACACCTGGGTGTTAAAGCGCTTCCTGGCTATGACTTGCTACCTTAAGTCACCGAGCTTACTGTTGACATTAGTAGGGCCAGAGCTAGGCACAAAGTACTTCAGAAAACTGTTTTCCTGTCTCACTGTTTCTGCGTTCACATGGAACAGCTAGAAAATGACTTGTATTGTCAAGAGCTCTACTCAGCTTAAGTTTAAATAAATAAATAAATCATGTATGTAAAAATATATATTTTATTTACTGATTCCTCTCAGTGTTCATTTCACTTCTCCAAAGAACTGAGTGGGTACATGTGTGGTGCAGTGGCTCTTCCCAAATACAGCTTTTCTTGAGAGTGAAGAATCATGGGTGCTGTAATAAGATAAATGTAACTAGGAGGGACTTGTTCAGTTAACAAAAGGAGCAGGAGTTTTCGAACAGAAGCTTGAGAGAAGCAACCTCGTGGAAAAAGAGCTCAAGTATTAACTTTGTTTTCCCTCAGTTAATTGTATTCATAGTAAACAATATGTAGTATTGCTCATAAATGTGAAGTTTTAAAAATCTGTGGTGACTAATGTATCTAGCCTTACTATTACCAACTTAGAATAAATAAATAAAAAAAATGCCCTAGGAAAAACTCTTATTGGCCTTAGCACTGGTGCAGTTCTACTGATTACAATAGGATTTCATGAGAGAGAAATCAATGTAAAATTAAAGTCCTTATATTTATAAGGTACTCTTTGATCAAGGGCCTCTGCATTAAGTAAGTTTTATAATTTCTGGAAAACATAATAAAAATCTCATATTGAAAATGTTATTCAAGGCTGTTACAATAATTTGCTTAAGGCCGTAGAACAGAGGAATCAGGAAAATATTCTGTTCACTTTTTTGAAGTGCTCTGACTGCAATTGCCTCTAATGTGCTTGACCAATTCTGCTAGAGTAGGGTAAAAATAAGCGTAAGAAGAAAACTCTTGTGAGAGAATCAGTGAACTGCTTTCATTATTGCATCTTGCCACAAAAGCAATCATTACTTTCAGAATACTATATTGGATTTTCACTGGGCTAAATAAAAATGGAAGTTCAGCAGTATGTTGGCGAAGACCAAGTAAACATTTAACTGCTGCTTTTTACATCTTAAAACCAACCAACCAACCAAAAAACAGCACAAGGAAACCAAACAATCGAGAAACAAACAAAAAAAAAAACCTGTGACAGTCCCATTGTTGTATATATGGATACATGTACATGTATATCCAGCAACTATTAGTACAGCTGCTGAAGAACTGCAGCTCCCATCCTGCAGAATTGAAATGACAATATTTCAAGATTTGCTTTTAACATAGGTAGGATAAAAATATTTCCATATAATAGAAAGCATGTTGCTTCCAGCTAGCTTGATGTAATTCGCAATCGCCTTCGGCTTTACTAGGGCTACTTGATAGTTTTAGTGTGTCAGATGCTACATGGCCAGTCACCTTTATGGACTCTGGGCTAGTATTATCTGGTATGGCTTGCTGTCGATTCCATCATGTGACTTGGTGGTTCAGTCAGGAAGATGACTTTAATGCCAGACAGCGAATAAATATATTGTTGCCAGTGAGAACGGTCTATAAAGCAGGATGCGATAAGGGTTACTTCAGCATTTTTAGCCGAAGTAGATTGATCTTGAGTAACTGGGAGATAAAATGGCAGATTGAATTTAATTTAGACCATGCACCCTGGGGGCAAAAAATCTTAAATAAAATGACGGGCTTTGAACTGACTGTTTCTGCTCAAGAACATGATGTTGGCATTGTCCTAAATGACAGCACTGACTTACCATTTTGTTTCATTCCGAAAAAGTGGCTTAAGGTTTAGAATTATTAGGAAAGGAATGGATGGCAAAAAAGAGCGTGTTATTCAGATACTCTGTAAACCCATGGTTCAACTGCACCTTGAACACTGCCTGGAGTTCTGACTCTTCTGTTTGAAAAGGTTCGAAAAAGTGTCAAAAATGTTTGGAAGGATGAAGAAGAAGAAAAAAAAAAAAAGGCTTCCATTGCTTGGTTGTTCCTGTACAAGAAATGATGGACATCATTTAACAGATGGATGCTTCCTCACACTGCATGTAATTGGGTTGTAGAACTCCTTGCTACAGGACCTTGCTACAGGATTTTGGGGAGATAAAATGCTAACTAAAAATAAAACCTTATAAGCAAAGAAACAAAAATCCACCAAGGGACATTTATAAAATGTTACTACTGGACCCAGAAGACTATTTTGGGTTAAAGTACTAAATGTTTGCCTTATCCTCATGCAGATTGTTTTACATTCACTAGTGATTATGCTGAGCTAGATGTGCATTTGCTCTCATGGAGTGTAGCCATGCTTATTGCAGTTATCCAAAGCAAAATAGTTGTATGGTTTGCAAAATTAAAATCTTGCAATTACTGTGCACCATTGTGGAAAAAAAAAATCCATATTTTTAAATGGATAAATAGACTCAGAATAGTTTGTATATATAGCTTCACTTATGCTTCTTTGTTTTCAACTGTATTAACATCTGCACACCATAATCTTGGGATATAGTGACAATAATAGCAGTAGTGGAAGTGACTGATAATCCTTTCACCTGTTGGCTCACTGAAGAGTTAAAGCAGATGCCATAAAAATGTGGGACTAAGAAACTGAGTAGTAGCGCTTTCCCTTATATTGGTATATAAGACTTTATGCTTTGTTTTGCTCTGGAAATGTGGCTTGTGGAGCTTGTATGACAACTTTGTCAACAAAACCAATTGCTTTTCCTCATTCCAGAGAGAGAGAGTGATTTCTGTTAGACTTACTAGACCTCTGTCCACAGAGTGGCTGGACTATCCAAATCTTGGTGTGAAGACTCAGCCGTATCACAGAGTACTAAACCAGTTACAGAATTTCTGTCAAAGGATGCTTATTGCCAATTTTACGAGCTTCTCCAGGGAATTAGAGGATAGGACACACATAGCAGAGCCCCACTGCTGTGGGGAAGAACAACCAAGTAGGAGTATCTTTGAAGATACCCTTTAAGAGAACAGTGCTGATATAAAAGGGAGATGGAGATCATAAAATGAATTTCTGTGGGGGTTAGGACTGATTCGTTTTATGAAGGAAGGATAAATATGTGCATGTTTATCTGAATAAATTAGTAGATTAACATTATTTTTTCCAGAGTGTTTGTACTCTCTAGAAATTGTCTGCTTAATAATTAAGAAGGGGAAAAAGTGAAATTAAACTGGCTATTGAACTTTTGCCATGGAAAGGGAGTTACTTCTGCATAAATTAAACCCATATTTAAATAGAACTGCAGAAAAAGAATGGAATTTTTTCTTTCTCCTAAAATTATTTTATTTTGACAATATGCTATTTCTGTCCTTATTTTCTGGATAAAACACCTGTTTACAAATGTAATTGTTACCATCAAGTGATATGGACACTTTTTTCATGACAAGTAAATTGACTAAAAATGAATGTTCAGAAGCATTGAAATGACTTCTCAGTCTGGGTCAATTTGGTGACTAAATTCTTGTTAAATTATATTGATAAGGATTTTAAAAAATCAAAACATACTATCCTTGCATTTAAAAAACTTCCTTACTTGTCTGTTTGAAACAAGACTTCTCATGAAAACTCTCGTTTATATCTTAAAGTCCAATGTCATATTGGAAATGTTCAAGTTTATTTCAGAAGAAAAGATATCCGCTGAGCCAAAGTGAATGCCTGTGTGTATTTTGGAGTTATATTTCAGCAGAACAAACTGTACTTATTGATTCTGTTGCTAAATAGAAGAAAACCAAATTTTTCCTAGTTGTAATGTTGCTATTGTCACATAATGTCTTGTGTTATTAAAAGTACCAAATCAGTATAATTTTTTTTATAAACGTTTACTAAACATTTTTTGTTAACCATATCCTTAAGTGTTGTGAATAATTCCAAATATTGGTGGTTTCTTGGAGAATTCTAAGACTGCATGGAACATATGAGACAAAATGTTAAATCACCAGGACTTGTATGCACTATCAGTTCAACAGAGTGGTATTGATACCTACTCAGCTGAAGGTAGTGGTGTCACAAGAGTGGGAAAATTAAGGGCAGGAACTAATTTCAGGAAAAGAAATATATTTAAACATCAACTGGGGAAAAATGAAAATGATCATTCTTATCTGTTAACAAACAACTAAACTAATTCTGTTGTTATGAGACCCTGGAAAAGTAAGTGCATGAGGGTAAATAGATAAAATTTGTGCCCTGTATATATTTGTTCTGTGGGAAATTTTATTGAAGGTTTTTATTTTGTATGCAAATTTATATAAATCTGTGCAGTGGAGAAGGTATGTGATACTGAAGCTCTAAATAACAAGGATCTTCAATTTGTAATGACATTATTATCATAGCTTTTAATGCAAAGAAAGCTACATTTTTGGTAGACAGCACAGAGTTGATAACAATCATATGAAATATTATAAACATCCATTTGCCTTACAGAGGTGTTCTTTTTTTTTTTTGTTAACAAATTTAATATGTCAACATGGTCTTAGTTTGGATTTTGCACAGTGCTTTTCTCTTCTGCTTAGCAAGAGTTAAACATTATATGGACTGTTTGAGCACATGGAGTTGTAAACACAGATCTTTTATCTTTTGGCTCTCAAGATAGAAACCAGTTACACTTCGTAGCTTTTGGTTTAACAGAGATTGCTTTTTGGGCAGCATGTGGTACTGTTAAACACTCTGATCGTGGTGATAACTTGCCAACCTCTTATGTCCTCCCATAGTTGTTCAGGTTCAATTATCACATTATCATCATCATACAAATAGTGGCAAATACATACAGATAACCTGCTATGCATGTAATCCAGATATTTGAATTCATAGTTAACTTTAAGAAAAACTATTTTTTCTGGGGGAAAAAAAAGGCACAATTTGGAAGGTCTTTGGATGAAAATATGGCAATGTTCTGATCAAGATAAATTCAAGGTTAAATAAAGATGTGGCAGGTATCCAAGTGTAAATAGGTTTAAGGGTATATATCATAATTCAAATAAAGGGTGGTTCTTTGGTTGTAGAAGCCGATTTGATTTTATTTTTACAGGGAAGGGAAGAAACTAGTCTTGTAGCTATCAGGTGTTTCTCGATCAGTCTTGCAGGAACATGCAGGAAATCTTAAACGCTCCTGTGAAAGTGATGACAGTTTTGCTTCTCCTGTGACATTGGTAGGTGATTTATATATACAGCACATCTGACAATGCCATATAAATTTACAGCATGAAATATTTACATCTGAGCTTTATCCAAGGTTTAACAATAGCATTGAAGCCTCACTTCTTAATGATGACAACCTGGACAAGTATAAAAGATATAGATAGAAAATATTTCTATTCTGATGCTCCATCAAACACCATTGCATGAAAGAGGAGGAGGAGGGCAAGGGGGGGGAGGGATACAGAGGCCTCAGCCATTTTCACTGCATCTCTCGGAAAAAGGTCTATTTGTGAAAACCATCCTGTGTTCTTACACATAGACCATTTATTTTAAATCAAATGCTATCAAGTATTCCTTTGTGTTGTTTTCTGACAGACAATATTCATGCATCCTGTTTGAAGAATCACAGAGTAAATTAATTACTTAGTTTCTTTAATGCTTTATTTTTAAGTTATATCAACTTGGCTGGGAACGTAATTACTAATATCACAGTAATCACTGTGCATAAACCCAGCTACGGAGATAACAAAAGGCACCTGAGAAGTACGCACAGAATAAGTTTGTTTTCATTAAAATCATGATATATAACATCAATAGTGATTACCTACAGTTTCTGAAACTGATGTGCAGTGTCAACTCAGGATAAGATACATTAATGTAATGAAAAGCTTTTTTTCAGAGGATGAGCTCATTACCCTGGACTGCTCCTGCAGGCCTGGCTTCCAAAGTGGGAGATGGCTAAATGAAAAATTAAACATGGTATTGATTTCATTACTGTCAGTATGGTTAAAAAGCACTGTGAAATAGAAGCAAAGAGCTGGTGCAAAATCCAGCCTGGAGCTACCCGAGGAAAATGTCTGATTTTTACCCAAACTCTGGGCCAAGTTCTAAAGCAGAAAGAGTGGTTCTGTGCTGGGTCAAAGTTATCAGAAGATGGGAGATAAATAAATGGAAGAAGGATAGATTTTTAAGCTATATACTAGTGCAAAGTTAAAAATAGAAGTGGATACAGTTTTGATGTTCCTACTAGTTTTAATTCAGGGTATTTTTTTTTTAAATCCTATTTGGAACAACATCACATTGTGGGTTTGTACTCATTTTTCAGCCCACTCTAAATACCATGTTCTATTTGGTACTTTAGCTAAGTTGTTTTTCCCCATTTTTGTTATTTATTTTTTTCTAATCTGTTATGTGCCATCATTATTATCTTTTTTTTATTTTTTATTTTTTAATAAGAAGTCTTATTTTATTGATTTTGATTTCAGGCTATTTCTCTATCAAGATCACTTGAACCCATCATCCAAGTGTTTGCAGGTGATGTGCACAGAGTCTCTTTGTTTTGCCACCTGAGTTATTAATGGACGTTTTGAACAGAAATAAGCCTGAAAAAACATTCCCAGGCTTAAACAGCCTCTTGATTTGACACAGAAATTGTTGATACTCAGACATGCAGGCAGTGGCTGCGCAGAAAACTCTAATCACAGAATCATCCAGGTTGGAAGAGACCTCCAAAATCACCTAGTCCAACCTCTGACCTAACACTAACAAGTCCTCCACTAAACCATATCACTAAGGACTACATCTAAATGTCTTTTAAAGACCTCCAGGGATTTTGACTCAACCACTTCCCTGGGCAGCCTATTCCAATGCCTAACAACCCTTTCAGTAAAGACGTTCTTCCTAATATCCAACCTAAACCTCCCCTGGCGCAACTTTAGCCCATTCCCCCTCGTCCTGTCACCAGGCACGTGGGAGAATAGACCAACCCCCACCTCTCTACAGCCTCCTTTAAGGTACCTATAGAGAATGATGAGGTCTCCCCTGAGCCTCCTCTTCTCCAGGCTGAACAAGCCCAGCTCCCTCAGCCGCTCCTCGTAAGACTTGTTCTCCAGACCCCACACCAGCTTCGTTGCCCTTCTCTGGACTCTCCTGAGCACCTCCATGTCCTTCTTGTAGCGAGGGGCCCAAAACTGAACACAGTACTCGAGGTGCGGCCTCACCAGAGCCGAGTATAGGGGGACAATCACTTCCCTAGACCTGCTGGCCACACTTTTTTATGCAAGCCAGGATGCTGTTGGCCTTCTTGGCCACCTGAGCACACTGCTGGCTCATATTCAGCCGACTATCAACCAATACTCCCAGGTCCTTCTCGGCCAGGCAGCTTTCCAGCCACTCATCTCCCAGCCTGTAGCTCTGCTTGGGGTTGTTGCGCCCCAGGTGCAGGACCCGGCACTTGGCCTTGTTGAACTTCATACAGTTGACCTCAGCCCATCGCTCCAGCCTATCCAGATCCTCCTGCAGAGCCTTCCTGCCCTCGAGCAGATCGACACACGCACTTAGCTTGGTGTCATCTGCAAACTTACTGAGGGTGCACTGGACGCCCTCATCCAGATCATCGATAAAGATATTAAAGAGGACCGGCCCCAGTACCGAGCCTTGGGGGACACCACTTGTGACTAGCCTCCAAACAGATTTGACTCCATTCACCACAACTCTTTGGGCCCGGTCATCTAGCCAGTTTTTAACCTAACGAAGCGTACGCCAGTCCAAGCCACGAGCAGCCAGTTTCTTGAGGAGAATGTTGTGGGAAACGGTGTCAAAAGCCTTACTGAAGTCAAGGTAGACCACATCCACAGCCTGTCACTTTGTCATAGAAGATCAGGTTAGTCAAGCAGGACCTGCCTTTCATAAACCCATGCTGACTGGGCCTGATCACCTGGTGGCCCTGCAAGTGCCGCCTGATGACACTCAAGATAATCTATGTAATCACATAACTGTGGTCTGTGGAATCGTTGGGGGGACAGTATCCATTGCTTCTACAGGGTTTGCAAAAGGCAATGTAAATCAGTAATCTTAAATATGTAAAGTTTACAAGGTGCTCATACCTCTTTGGCACAATGGATATAGATCCATAAGCCAAAAAAGGTTGAAAAGGCAGGGGATTTGTAGTGTTAGGTAGATGGTTGGACTTGACTATCTTAAAGTCTTTTCCAACAAAAATGATTCTATGATTCTATGAAAAAATATATTGATCTATATACATTTTTACCTAGTTTGGCTATATAATGTGATTTCTGCTCTCTCAAAAATGCATTCAAGGCAACAGATAGTACATCTGGTTTCTATTATATTTTTTCCCACTTTCTATAGCTCTGTCAGAGAAAGAATTTAAACTGGATTGATGGAAATTGTTCTTGACAAGTTGATCCCCTTCTGAAATATTGTGTGATCTTTTAGATGCGTAACACATTGCTTCCTTAATCATTGTATCTTTGTAGATTCAGTTTTCTAATCTCCAATTCCCAAGGTTCCCTTTAAAATTACATTACATTTGCTCTTTATAGGAATAATGACTTTAATTGGCAAATAAATATAGCTAGAACTATTTTATATTCATATGCACTTATAATGAAGTAACAAAATGTGACAAAGTAAACCAAAGAAAACAATTATCAGTCAAATAAAATGTTTTTCTCCACTTTACCATCCTCTTGATGTAATATAACCAGGCTCAAAACACCTTTGACATCATTCAGATGGTAACTAGTTACTATTGATTTTTTTTCCCCTCAAACGGAGAGAGGGAAATAAAACTTTTTCTTTCCTTCCTCATTTTCCTGTTTTGAGTCTGTGTGTTGAAAGAAAGAGCAACAGCAAAAGAGAGAGGGAAAGAGAACTAAATACTATAGCATCCTGGGGAAGGTCTGTTGTGTTTCTCTTTAATTTCTGTCTACTGGACTCTAGGGAATAAAGTCATCAAGGTTTCCACCTTGTCAGTGCTCTCATGTATTTCTGGACTTTATTCCCACATACCGTAGATGCTCTCCTGATTCTGGAGGAACCATCCAGCAAAAATATTAAATCTGCAAAATAAAAAAATAATGTAAAGACCTTGCTCCCATATTTAGATGTTGATGTTAACAGACCTGTGTTCAGCTTGCATCAGTTGAGGATTAACACCGAGTCTAGTGATCAAATCACAAATATGGCTGTGACTTAACCAAAGATTGTGTCATGGACAAGTGAAAAAGGTAGACTGAGAAAGCTAAAAGCATTTGAAAGTAATGGTAATAAGAAGTTAAAATATTATTAGGAGCCTAATGTTTTTCTTCTTAGTTTTGTAAGAATGTATTATAGTCTACAATAAAACACACTTCTGGAATTCCTGAAAAGATTAGTGGTGGTGAAAAATGCTTTAAGCTGACATCTCCCTAGCAATTACTTTGAGGTATGCTACTGGTTTCTGAATAGTCAAAAGCCTATATATGTTGAAGTCATTGACGTTTTTATATTTAACACTGTATGGGTTTGTTTTGACTGTGCCTAGCAGCAGTGGTTTTATAGAGAAAGAACTCCTTTCTTAACTTTTTTTTTTTTTTTTTTTAATGAAGGGTGGTATACAGGTACCCCCCACTCAGCAGTATTTTCAGTTCTCTCATGCCAGTTTGCAGCTGCTTTTTATTCGCAGCATGCTTCTGGTGTCATTACTTCTCGGTTTCTGTCTTCTACTAACATCACGGATACTCCCGAGACATGTCATCTCTAGTGCTTCCAGTTGATATTCATTTGCATTCTTCAGGGTCCATAGCTCTGCCCCGTACAACACCAGGGAGAGTCTTTGTTGAGGCAGTTAAGCAGGAGTATAATACCCCATTCAGTCACTGGTGGGCTTGTGTTCCCAGAGTACATAAGTCCTAAAGACAATAAACGGTAATTTACCCAACTGATTATCCACTGCTTTAAAACCCAATCAGCTGTTGACAATGAGTTCCTTTCAGCCATGCTCTATGAATTTAATAAAACCATACTGGAAAAGCAGGATCACACCTCGAGAGCTTTTATCTCCACGTGTGTCCCTTTATAGCTCACTCAAAAATAAGGATAAGCAAAGCACTTTAAATAAGAGCGGGGAAATGGTAAATCTTACCAACTTTTTTTTTTTTCTCTTAATCCACAAAGGTGAATAAAACAGGATAAAGCACTAGACACATTTTTCTTTTAAACTTTTTTTTTCACTTTACTATTTATGTTAGTTACTGTTGGTTATTTACAGGTATATTTGCAAGAAGATTTTAGCATTGTTTATAGAGTTGCTTTGGTTAAGCTTGGTCCTTCACTGGCATCTCTTCACAAGAGGATTTTCACTTCAGAGACAGCTTGAAATAAAAGAGTTTTTATAGAAAAAGAAATGCACTTAACCAAGGTTTACTTTTTTTTTTTCTTCTTTTTTTTTCCTTCCCCAAAGCATCTCCTTAAGACTCTAGGAAGCAGAATGTTCAATAGGAGTAAGTATAAACACTGTTCAGGAGCTAATGAACAGAAGGCCAGAAGGGCTCAGCTGCATGAATGAATTCACTGTGTTGGCAGCTTCGATGAAGAATCATTGATGATAATTTTCAGTGTTGTTCAGGATACAATTTATTGGCCACAGGCTGAAATTTGTTTTCATTTTGACTCTAAAAATGCTACGCTCTCAGTGGACTTTTTTGCCTTGAGTTTGATTTGACTCCTGATTACAAACAAAAAATAAAAATCTGTGGTTTTCTGATTCACCAAGTCTGCTGGTCATTCGTAGGTACAATCTATCTGCTTCCCACAGCCTGTAGCCAAAAGTGCTATTTTTTGTTGAATCAATAGTGCTAGAAAGTTTTGAGATATGATTTTTTTTGTGGGAGCTTTATTGTGGGTGCTGAGAAAAGGAGCAAATGTCTCCTGAGTTGTCCATACATTTCTAGCCCATTCTATATTCAAAAAAAGCCTCTTATGTAGTTCATCTTAAACAATACTACCTAAGATGAGCACATTAAAAAATAAGAAATTAGCGACACCACATATCTGTTGCATTACTTTTGTTATAGTACACCTTCACTAATTTGAAGTTAGTTAATTATATTTTTGTGGTTGTGTTGCATTTCAATTGGCAGAAGTACATTAAAGACAGAGCCTTTATGGCTATATATGGCTATATAGCCAGATCATGAGGTGTAGAGGCTTGTGGTGATCATTAGTGGGCATTTGTTGCAGAGTCTTTGAACAACTTTCTAGTAAGATGTTTCTTTCTCATTATGTGAATATTACCACAGAGCGGATGGCTTCCAGAAAAGGGGGGCAGCTAAAGTATAGCATTAGACTTTCAGCGTGGCTGAAAAATTGTTCCTGAAAGTGAGGTATATGGCTTTGTTTTCAAGTGAATTCTGTATTTGTGTGTGTATATTACATATACAGTGCATTCATTGTATGTATATTTATATAAAACTATATCTCTGTACATACACATTTCAAAACAAAAATCAAGTCACATACTATTTGAAGGTTTCTTTCCTAGAGGCATGCAAAAACATTCTTGGTGTATACCTCTATATGAAAACTAGCTATTTATTTTCAGGTTTCTTTAAAGCATAAATCCCTAAGAGCCATCTAGAGTAGAAAGTATGCCCTGGTTTGGGTTGCTTTTAATTGTTTCATGTTTTATAGAAATGATGATGCAATCTTTTGGGCTAAGGTAGTATTAGGAAATATACTCATTTTTTTTTCCCATCTCCTAATCTGACCCCCCCCCAAACAAACAAACAAAAACAAAACAAAACAAAAGAACAACCAACAAACCAACCAAAAAAAAAAAAAAAACCAAACCACAAAACAACAACAACAACAAACAAAAAAAAAGAGGAAAACAAGTATTTTCATTTAGTCTTTAAGGTATGGAGTTCACTAGCATATTATGTCACTGAGGTCATGTCAGAGACTTCACTGAAAATGTAGAGGAAATTAAGTTTTCAATTTTATGGTAGGAAGCCCAACTTTCAACATGTAAAGGTGTGATTCATAAAATTACTGTGTTTAAGTGCCATTTTCCAAATTCTCCTCTGCTGACACTTAAGAGGATTGTACTGAGGTTTATTTATTACTGCCTCATAGAAGGACCTTGTGTATGTAAAGTATTAATATTATCCTGTGTTGAGGTTATAATCTTACTCTTTCAAGAGTATTTGAGCCTTGGGGTGGGACTGAGTACTGTACCCTAAGCAATTACTAAAGTAGCTATTTGAAGTTCATGCTGGAGTATGGTTTGGGTAGGGCCACCCAAGTGAAGCTTTCCATTCCAGCCAGTGAAAAGTCCTGTTTTGCTTAGTGCTTGAATTGATTAATGACTGTGAGCTCTGCATCCACCTGCAAGTGGTTCTTGCAAATCAAGGCAAGATTTCAATATTTTTTTCAATAATCTTCCCTGTGATTTCTACTTTAACAGAATAAATGCAGTTCCTTGACCTGCAGGCTGCAAAATCCTGCTCTTGACAATAAAAGGCAATCTGGGAGCGGGCACAAAGACTGCAGGCAACACGTGAAACTTTTCATTTCAAATGGGTGTTTTCATCATCAGCTTTCTTCCTTGATGCTCTGTTCTGCCTTCAGAGCTTAAACCCTCAGGCCAACATCCCTGTTCCAAGTGGTGATGTGGTTGTAATTCTCTAACTGCCTGGCAAGAAGAATAGGGTCATTACCCATGATTAGCAATACTAAAAGAGCAGCTGGATTTTATACCAATTGTGATTTTTTTGTTAATTGTTGAATGGCTGACTGGCTGGATATTTCATGCTAGGGTTCTTAGGTGTTTTACTGAGCTGTGCCATTGCATGTACACAGGGTTTATGAGCCAGATAATACCATGTCAGCGTCTCCTGAAATTAGTATATATTTTAGGACTTTTGATTAGTGTTGTAAATGAGTAATCTTTGTGGTAGAAAACATTATTTTCAGTAACCTGCTGCGAGAATTGATATTCTTTTCAATCTGATGCCTACTAGCAGCAATAGCCCGAACAGACTGAATTGCAGAGTTCTGGGACATGCTTTGAGCCCGGGTTGTCTGCAGACTCTGGAAGGAAATGAAGGAATAAAATCTCCCCTGACATTGAGTAGAAGGCCACATAACCTTGAATTTTGGTTTTAATCAATTGCAAGGGAAGTTTTTCCAGAATAATTAACACCCCATGTTAGAGGTGTGAATCATGATATCAACAGGGCTCTTCAAGCAATTGCTCCACACACACAAAGGCTGATGTGTGTGAAACACCTTACCTGCAGAAAACCTTCTGCACCCCTGATTCTGTGATTACTGAGATTGATGCCTTTTTTTCCAGATGCCAATCAAAAGAGTAAATATAACATTTTTGAATTATCCTTTTTATCCTCTTTCCTCCTTTTAAGTTAGATGAACTCTTAGTGCTTTTCAGAGTTATCTTTAAGGTGTAAAAGTGAGTCTATAGCTGTATAAGGTACTGTAGACTTAATACAACAGGGTAAGAAGTACTTTATTTATCTGGAAGTTTGTTGAAAATTTACTGTACATAATTTCTGATTAAAAAAACAGAAGTGGTTGCTTTTCAGCTTGGCACAAAGAATCACAGTAGGAACAGATAGGGGAGAAAATGAGAAAGACGTGGATGAACAAAGAGTGGACGTATAAGCAGGAAGTATTATAGATGAGGTTCTATTTAAAAAAAACAAAACAAACAAAAAAACCCCACCACAAACATTTTAATATTTATTTAATGGAAACCAAAACAGATTGAACTGACCAAATTCTGTAGTTGATAATCACAAATAAAATGGCAGAAGAATGTCAGTTTTCTTAATCTTTCTTCATTAGTAGGAGCACATCTTTTGTTGTTGTTTTCTAGATAACTTTTGCTTTTAATTAATATATAAATTGGGGATAGGACCTGATATTTGGTGGTACCACTATGGAGACAGGAGTGGCTCACTCTCTTTGAGCTAGTAGTCACCAGCTGGTTAGCTTTACAAAACTGTTTTCAACCCATAGAAATTTTCATGGTTTCTAGATGAATGGGTATTACTGGGAGTAAGTGGAACATGGGAATGTTCCTGGTGGTGCTCAGACTTTGTCAGTACATGGTGGACGTTGCTGGCAATGAGGAGCAGCCCAGAGACACCTGCTATTGTCCGAAGTACTGTATGTACAAGCTATGTATGGTTTGTGTGATTAAGGAACGTATGTCTAATAATCATAGTTATAAACAAACATGTCACTGGTATTTCTACCCCCCGGCTACCCAACCTGTCTTGGAAGAGATTGTGATGTGTCAAATTGGATATAATTATTTGCCTTCAGTGCAGAATGATAGAAGAGCAGATGTGCCCTTCTGTGTGCTCCTGGTTAAATACACACATCTGCAGCCTGAAAAGCACAGGTAACAGTTTAAGGATCTATATTATCCATAAAACCAGTAGGGATTACAGGCATCCATAAACTGTCACATGTAGTCAGAAGTAAACTAATATTAAAAAAAAAAAAAAGAGAAAAGACATTTTAGAAGGGAAAACTTGTGAATAGGACTACACGGTATACTGGTATGTTATCACTGCACTTTGCCTCAGCTCATGAGGGCCACCAGAACTGCTGATACTGAGATAACTCATGTGCTGTGGTTGCCCCCAGGGCTATGGCATTTCCCAGGTGGCAAAGTTTGCCAAAGCAGGCAGGTGTTCGCAGGGCTGATCTCCTTTCTCCTAAAGGGAGAAAGTTCAAATCTGTCTCCAGTCTCATACCTGCAAATTATATCTTAGGTTTGTATTATATCTTAGATCTGAAACCAAAACAAAATTAATACATATATATTTAATAAGTATTATCTTTACTAAGTGTTCAGAAGCGAACAGAAGTATTTCTTGAACAGTATGTAAAGAAACTTAATACAGTGTAAGGGCATATTGCCAACCCCACTGAAGTAGATTATTAAACTCTGATTGACTTCAGTAGGCCTTGGACTAGGTATTAATGGAGGATGAAGAAATGCTTTTTAGCTGATATATCTCAGCAGGTGTTCTGCTTTCCTTCTAGCTGATATTTAAGTTCTGGAGAGCATGTCTCTTTGTTGACAAAAGCTTTATTCTTTAAGAGGGTGGTTCATTTTAAAGTTTGGATGTTGCACTTGTCAAGTATAGATAACAATGATTATTCCTGTCGAGATATATTATTATACTGTCCTACATAGAACTATATAATCAGCCCCTTTCTAAATTGGTGTGTTTATTGGCAGTAAAATTAGTGTGTTGGCAGAGTGCAGAGCTGCTATTTAGAAGAGCATTGGTACATTGGCTTAAAAATCTGGAGCTAACAAATATTGGTGAGGGAAAATGAAGAGTAGATTGAATTGTAATGTCAGCTTTTAGCCCAAAGGGAGCAAAAGATTATTGCAACTCACCTGCTGTCATGTATGATAGCTAATCTCTTGTGATTTCTTGTATGCTTCATACAATACTGTGAAGAGTACATATATTGAACCAGAGTTGTTTTCATTTGCCCCATTCCCAATTTAAGCTAACCTGATTGCCTCTGATCCTTGACAAGTGAGACCTGGAGTTTGTGTCATACAGCCACAAGCTGTTTTGAGTAAGTGGGACAGTATAATGTGCTTCAGCATACTGTAATAGCACTTGTTTTACTGTTTTTGTATGGAAGGGCTATGCTGCTTAACGCTTGGTGTAGATCTTCTTTGCCTACTGGCATGAAAAGGACTGGTTAAAATGTTTTGTTTGGTTTTTGTTTTGTCGTCCCCCTTCCCACTTGAATGCTCTGGGGCTCTGCAGTGAATGTACTACTGAAAATAAACTGCCTCACCTTGTAGTTGCCAAGGCTAAACCAATAGTTCAGAGCGAATTTTTTTTTTTTTGAATTTACTGCAAATGTAAGTAAATAAGGGGTTGTGCCTTCTAGATTCTATCCAACTGTACAAAATTGTACTTAGGAGCCATGTAATGGACAGCTGCCAGGAAGTGGACATTGATACCTGCCTGATGAGTTCTCTGCTGAAATTGGTACTATTTTCACATTGTTGCCCACTCCTCTCTTGTCCTTTGCAATGCAGGCAGAACACACTGCTCTCAGAGACATAGGTGCTTAAAGAGAATTACTTTAAGATTTCAGGACTCCTTCCTACTACATACAACAAAGATCCGGAAAAAAAAAAAAGCTTAAAATTCTCCTTTCCCCTTGCATTTTCCACTGCAGAAACTGTGACCTAATGGTTTGCCTTGGCAGGGCTTCCCCTCCCCTGCTGTTTCTCCCCCTGCAGCTGCTCGTTTTGGAGCCCATGAGGCTGCATGCCTTGTTAAAAACCACAGCTGCTCTGCATCCATTGTGAGCTCCAGCTATTGATTTAGATCCTCCAATTTTAATGTGTTGAAAAAGAAAATGGTTGTTTAAAAAGGCATTTGTGCGGGACCTGGAGTCAGCCAGGGCCTTGAGGCAGAACAGCTACTGCTTCCCTGTATAGCAGATATGCCAAAGTGCTGAAAGTGTCTCCCAGGCTCTGGTCCTCGTTTCACTATAGCAAACACAAACTAATAAGCTAGAACCAGAGAAATGTTTTAGAGAGAACATGCAGATCTGTTGGGTCAGGCAGATTTAAATCAAAAGTTTTTTTTTTTTTTTTTTTAAGTATAAATCTTCTCCATCCTCAGTAGGTCCTTGAAAGGTTGGTCCTTTTTTTCTGATTTTGGTTTTGACAGTTGCTGAGAAAAGCCTGGCTTTGTGGGTTGAAATAATCCCCCACACTGCCCTAGGGAGCTGCAGGTACCTCTCCTTATCAACATCTCTTTTGGGCCCCTCTGTGGCTATGTTTCTCTCTAAGCACGTGCCCTACTTCTCTCCAAGGCATACAAATCCATATTTCCACTGGAAGCTCTGTGCTTGGCAGTGTCTCTTTTCTACCTGGCACGTGTTGCAGTACACAAGCTTGTTGTGCTCTGCCATTGCAGGGGAGCAGAGCAGCCCTGTCCCCATTTCTGGAAGGATCCTGACAATACCCGGGTCCAGCCTGTGGCTTTGTTGCACAGCATCACGCCACCACAGTATAGTTTATGTAGCACACAGCAAGCCAGGGAAGCACTATAAATGGTGCTGCCATCATCACTTTGCTTTATACATGCTTTTTAGCACTTAAGCATTTATTAAAAACACGAAAAGATTTTAACTTTAATGTTGCCTCTTGTGTATCATGCCTCTTTGCTCTCTTGTCAAATGGATAAACACAGCAGACTTCACAGAGCTTTTCACAGGTCATTATATTTTGTTGATATTCTGGTAGTGAGTGAGGAAGATAAGGAATAGGAAATCAGGAGGGTTCAAGATTGCTTGCAAGAAGTCCTGATTCTCATGGATGGTTTAAAACATGACCTGCCAAGAGGCAGTGTTCTCTAAGAATGATTTGAATGTTTTCTGTGAGCTCTCACAGGGTGTGTTGCTTTGTGGTATGCTTTATTTCACCTGTTCGTAACATTATGGCCCTACGCCCCTGAATGTCCCATGATGATTTGCCCACTGTCATTAGACATATGGATTAGGACATGAATGGCTGATAAAAAGAAGTATGTTAACACACTATCTCAACAGTTGCAAGGCTGTATTTTCTATGATAACCTACAACAGAAATATTTTTCCACATAGGTAACTGAGAGGTCAAAGCAATAATATGTTTATTGTTCCTCCCCCCATACTCCCACTGTCAAGATTTAGGAAAGCATATTCTAGAAAGCATATGTGAACAGTCAAATAATAAAGTCAGTATCTTTTAAACCATTGTGCTTAAGGGCATTAAGTGTTAAATCCAGGAATTAGAGGATCTAGGTTTTGCTAAAGAATTTCTCTGCAATCTTCGGTGAAGTCACAGAATCCTACAATTCTGTGGGTCGGAAGGGACCTTAAAGATCATCTGGTTCCAACCCCCCTGCCATGGACAGGGACACCTCCCACCAGACCAGTTTGCTCAAAGCTTCATCCAACCTGGCCTTGAACACCTCCAGGGATGGGGCATCCACAGATTCTTGGTGGAACCTGTTCCAGTGCCTCATCACCCTCTGAGTAAGGAATTTCTTCCTTATATCTAATCTAAATCTACCCTTTCTTAGTTTAAAGCCATTCCCCCTTGTCCTATCACTACACTCCCTGACAAAGAGTCCCTCTCCAGCTTTCTTGTAGGACCCCTTTAGATACTAGAAGGCCACTATAACGTCCCCCCAGAGCCTTCTCTTCTCCGGGATGAGCAACCCCAACTCCCTCAGCCTGTCTTCATAGGAGAGGTGCTCCAGCCCTCTGATCATCCTTGTGGCCCTCCTCTGGATGCACTCCAACCGGCCGATGTCCTTCTAATGCTGGGAGCCCCTGAGCTGAACACAGTACTCTAGGTGGCTAGTCATTAACAAAAATCTACTCCTTAATAGAACATTTTTTTCTTTTTTCTTTTTTTTTTTTTATAAATGGAAAATACTGTAGTTTTTCAGTTGAAATCTATCTGGCAGAGCCATCATACAGACTGGCAGATAGAAGTATAGCATTCTCAATTAATTTGAAAATTTAAATTGTATACAGTAAATACTGTTGTTACCAAGAAATGGAAATATATGTTATCATACCAGAAATTGTATTTTGAAATTAATATTGTCAAATCAACATTACTATGATTTTTATTTCAGTAGGTTAAATTCTTAGTGCAGTAATAAGCTGCAAAATAAACTTGATTTGTTTTCTAAAATCTGCAAGCAGAATGAAATAAGTGCCAATTTATACCAAAATAACTGTTCAGGGTGTACCTGTTTTTAATTAAGGGTCTATTTGCAGCAGTTTATTTGTATTGTTAAGACATAGAATTAGAGGTGTCTCTTGAAAGGAAGAATAGAGCTCTGTCTGCATATACTGAGTTTAGGTCTAGTGCCTTGCCAGCTGCAGAAATGCAGATAAACTACTGCACTTAACCACAAGATTGAGATGAGATATAGACCACAATCAGGTTTCACCCCAGGGTTAGGGTAGGGAGTGAAGAAAGGAACTGGCCGCTCCAACTACCCATTTCTCCTTACTAAGTGTAACTATTTTGTCCTTCAGGAGGAATACTTATTTATTGTGTGTTGTGTGTCTGTAGCCAGGGTCATGCATTAGCAGACATACAATTTGGATGGCTTATGCATGCCCATTATGAAATTTATGTTGCATCCACACTGGAGCCATGTTGTGCGTAATAGATGGGAGTTTATGGTGCATGGGTTTAACAGCTGAGGTTATGCGTGGAATATAGGATTCAGAGTGTGTCTTTGTATAAGGCATGTTTTGCATGCTTTGCTGAATACGCGTCTGACTTATACTGTGGAAAATAAGCTGCAGGCATGTTTTGGGGAATTTATGGCATAACAAAGGAAGCTTGTCTCAGGTTTGGTAGTTTGGCACTTCAGTGTCAAACTTTTTGCGTTTGGGATGGAATGTGTGTTATATCATTTATTATGTTCCTAAGTTCCAAATATGATTTTTCGTTTATTTGGTGCCAGTGCACTCTCTTGGCAGTCTCTGTTTTGAACCGCAGCACAATATTAGTGAAATGCAGTCAAAGCCTCCTTAGGGAGGCTGTTCGTATATCACTGTACAACATGGCACTATTGGTAGCTATAAAAAGGAATTTAAGAAAGCTAAAAGAAGTTGTATTTTAGAAGACAACACCTCTGTGTAGCTGCACAGCACTATATTCAGTTCCCTCCCTGTTGGATTGCTCCTGGCCTGGAATATGGAAAACTTGCAAATAGTTCCCTTCATCCTTTGCTTTCCTAAGAAAAGAAATTCATTAGGAAAATCTTTGCAGAAGGGAATGTGGTAATAAAATTATTAATATTTAAGATTGAGAGGTCAGGCTAAGAAATTTATCCTAACTAAAAGAACTAGGGCCTTTCAACTAAAAGCTAACTCTGATTGTTTCCAACTCTCCACTTCTGAGATAACATGGTTCTTGGTGTGCCACTGCTTATAGGCTCCACCAAAAGACATCTCTACATAGTGTGGCAGTTAACAAGCTACTTAAGGAGTCCATCCTTCCCAGGCCTTGCTAACGGTGGAATGATTGTTTTTCCTCAACTTTCTCCCCCTTTTCCTTTCCCCTTTCCTTTCAACTGAACTATTCTATGCTATTTTCTACTATTCCTCTATGCTATTCTATTCTATGACTATAGTTAATAAAACTTCCCACTGACCTGTCTTAAATTGTACTTACATTATTGCACACATGGAGTCCCTAAATCTCCAACAGGAAATTCTGCTGTTTATACAAATTTATCCTAGCAATGTGGAATAACATCATACATGCATAAAAGATGCTTCCAGCTCTTAATAGGATAACACTTACTATGAAGAGATTGCCAGTATGGTTTCTTTCCTATGGGAGGATGTGGGGAACACAAACTGAATGGTAAAATGAAAGTGCCAAAAGATAAGCTGATCAAGATGCACATACTGCTCGTGCAACAGTTTCTTCAAAGGACAATAAAAATATCAGAAAATTGTAGATTGTAGAAAAATATGCAGATGTGTGCCTATGATGCTAGCTAATAGCCAAAACACATGGATTAAGTAATATCATTTAGATGCAGGTATTGCCTTTGCTTCCCTCCTTCCCCCTGTATTTTCCACCCCCTTTTCAATAACTTGCTGAAGAGCCTATCTTTTAACTGTATTATGTCTTTTAGGGACAGGCACTTTCCACTCTGGGGGAAAAAAAAAAGAATTAGTTCACTGCCTCTGGAAAGCTAGTACTCTCTCCAGCTTAAGCCTAAGTTGTCTTAATGGGTTTTACACCACTAGATAGCAGGCATTCTGCTCTATGACAATTCTACTTTTGAAACTCACTGAACATATGTAATGGAAATGGATGTAAAGTGTAGTGACTGTTAAACTGTGAAGCTTAGAGACAGCACCCTTGAGGTAAAATTCTCCAAATGAACAGAAACTGCAGAATAGTTGCAGGATAAGGAAATTTGTCACATAACCACTAGGATCCTTCATTACTCCTGACTGGCAGAAGACAAGATAAAAAACAGTCTGTAGTTACCTAAAGTCAGAAACAGAATTTCACAGTTTAGGAGTAAATCTAAAATCCCTTTTTTTTTTTTTTTTAATGTGTTTTATCTTTGTAAACATTTGATTTTACTAAATTGCAAATAAGCCTATTAGAAGGTTAAGTTGAATACCAGCAGCCCATGTAGTACACTGACAAACACTTTTTGTTACAGTTTCTAAATTTTATTTTATTTTTTTTTTAAAGAAAAGATGACGGTGTCTTCCCTTCATTTACCTGCTATTAGAGAACTTCAGCAATGATATCATACACAATTCCTGATCTTGTCACAACATTATCCTTCTTTATAATGCATTTAAGGCAAGGTAGATTTGGAATTTGAGCACTCTAAAGCCCTAAACAGGGAAATTTTGGAGTTTCCAAATGTACGTTAAACTTAGTTGGGTGCCAAGTTGAGCTTATGCACTTGAGCTGCACAGATCAAAAAGGTTGCTTTTGCAAGGAAATGGGGACTGTGCTCAGTGTCTTCTCTTTTAGTGCAGCAGAAACTTTACTTGCCTCAAAATAACAACTTGTGAATTAGTGTATTACATGTTGTCTTATAGCATGATCTAACCATGGAAATCAGCATAGAAGTTACATATTTTGGTTGGTTTTCTAGTGAACTCTGATATGAAAAGCCTTTCATTAAAAACTTTCCCTTTAGACACCAGGTACTCTGAAAGCTGTAGAACTGAAGTTAGATTTAGGTGTGTCTGTTCTGTTCAGAAATAGCCGTATCATGATGTTACTGAGAAGATGGAGAAGAGCAACTTTGTTTTGTGTGTGTTTGTATCGTCAGAAAGTTCTGCAGTCACAGTGGTGTTGAAAGATGACCTGTATGAGAGTTCAGGGGAGTTCAAGGCTGCTGTCTCTGAGATACCACCATGATAAACAAGTAAATATGACGTTTCTGGAGAGCAGAGTCCTTTCAGAACTTTAGAAAACTATAGCTCAGACTCCTAGATGATGTTCTCCAGTATTGATCCATGGCTTCAATATACATATATGCATATATATATATATACACACACGTTTGTATAACATATGTCTTCTGAGAATCTGCTCTGTATTTCCTGTATTCCTAGGAGGTTCTTCACTGAAACAGATCATGATGACCTGACAGCATTTCTGTAGAGCAGATTGTTGGTTGGAAGGATCTCCGCGCCTGTCAGATTGTGGTTAGAGAACAGTCTTGTTTCTTTTATTTTTTGTTGCCCCCCCCTTCATTTGAGAAGAGGTCTAAGAAATTGGGTTCTTCATCTGAAATTGAAACTATCCTGGATGAAATCTCAATGCTTTACTTTTATATGCTCTACATACTTTAATATGTTTCTGACTATGAAATAAAATGCATCTTCTCAACAAAATAGCTTCTTTTTTACTGCTGTTTCACTCTAGAAAGCATCTTCTGCAATATGTTTAACTTCCCCAGCAGCAATTCAGCTCAGTTAATATACTACAAGTGTAGAACTTGTATTAAATCTGTGAAATGACTGCTCACCCCAAAATAATCTCACTAAAGAAACTCTGCTAAAAACTGTTAACACATCCTAATAAAATGATGTAATGGCTTTAGAAAGTTTTAAAGAATTGTTATGGAACTGTAAAGCATATTGCAGAATTTATTTTATTGCACTTCTTAGGTGAGCAGAGTATGAGGACAGTTGCTTTCAAGCTGTAGCTGTGAGAGGCAGATTGAGAGAAACTTTCTTCAGAAACTGGCAGTAGGCCTGCATTTTGGCACTCAGCTGAGCAGAGCCTTTTCTAGACCTCTTTCATGGAGAAACTGTCCCCTCCACTACTCCCAGGTTCACATGTGTGCTGTCCGTGTCCTGATGTGCACAGTAGCACGTGCCTCTGCCTCTTGTCCTCCAAAACTACCAGGTAGGAAGCAAAAGTGAAGGCTTGCTCTGTTTGACTTAGTGTTACCCAGGAAATGTGTTGTAAGGCACTGGCCTAGAGCAGGTGGGCTGGTGGTGCCATGGTTTTAGAGACTGCTACTTCTATGGAAATGGCACATCTTTTGTGCTCTTGCCCTGAGGAAGCTACTGCAGGAGATATGATTAAAAGAATATGCTTACTTAATAGCATAAATTTGCAGTATTGATAAATAATTTTATAAACATCTTCTGATGTCTGAATTACCAGTATCTCCTTCCTTACAAGGAAAACTTCAGTTTTAGTTTGTATGACTTCATCCAAGTAAGGATGTAAGCACAGAGGAAATCTTGTGTACATGCTCATGTTTTATTTAAAAATCACATGTATCTTGTATCTTTTCTGTGTATAAAACTAGATGATGGAGGAATGAAAGATCCTTTCCCTTCTCAACATCTAAGAAACTGCATCATTTAGAAGTTTTTTGAAAGACTCGTATCTCTTAGTTTCAGTTAGCATTTGTGGTATTATAGAAACCTTCCAGACACAGTCAGTACACTGGTCTTTCCAGGAAGTGTTATAATTACAGATTACAAAGACAAATGAAGATCAAGAAAAACCGTTGCATGTTGTAGCTTGGCAGAACGATCCTTTTACCTGTCTTCAAACCTCACTTGAGTGAACACAGGAGAGTACAAACTTAGAAGTCTACTTTCGTTTTATTGATAAAAGATTCTAAATTTTTATGGAAAGTGGTGCAAAGTGGCTATTCGCTTTTCTGACTCTGGAATGAAGCTTCAGTGACAAAGACTAGTGAGAGAAGGGAAGGAAACCCATTAAACATTTTTTTTTTTTTTTAATCTTCTACTTCCAAGGACACTGTTGGTTCATTCAACCCTCCATCTGTGAACTGCTTGGCATGGGGTATTTCCATTAGTGTAGACTAGAGAAGAGAGAGAAGACAGATTGGATCCTCCTCCTCACTGTGACCTGTTTTGCCCTAAGGCAATAATCACCTACCCCAAACACTGTGTGAAAGAATGAAAGGCAAGATGGTGGTGTGTTTGTGGCAGAGGAGAAGGTGATATTTGAGTTGGTGGTGTAGTTATCAATATATACCTCTAAGCATCTGCCAGTCCTAAAATGTGTTGCTCACCTGCAACTTGTGGGCAGTCTGTGAATGCATCTGCAGCTTACTTTTTAGTAGGAGGGACATATGAGCACAAACGGACTGCATTCCCAAACAACAAGGCTGAAGTAAGTGGGTGAGACAATCACATGGCCATCTGCTTAATGATAGGAGTGAATTTTCAACTGTTGCAGTAAAATAAGCAATTGTCAAAGTTTTAAACAACAGCTAGTATTGTTTTGTTCTTAGTTTTCTCCCAAACAAATTCTGACTATTTAAAATATTTTTCCAGTAACCTGTGCATAAAAGTCTGTTAAAAAAGAAAGAAAATCAGCTAAAAGAAACTACAGTAAGCTCTGACTAAATGCATACATCCTGAAATGAACAATGGAGTTAAAAAAAAAAATGTAGAACTCCATAAACAATCTCAAATAAAAGCAGATATGATAAGTTTATCTTGACTCAATCCACTAATCTGTATTTATTCATGTAACAAACAGTTCAGAAACTTAAATTTGATTTGTATCTTGTGGCACAAATGCATATGAAAAGACTGCTAAATTTGCTTATATAAAAAATCCAATATTTCACATATTTTCATCAGAAGTAATTTTTTTTTTCTTTTAATGTGCAAAGCAAACAAAATTATTTTCAGATTCATTCATATTTAAAGTTTTCCAGAAGTACAGATCATTCAACTGAATTATTATCTATTTAAACCATGGGACAAAGAATCAAATTGAATGGACCAATACCACTACTTGGGCTAAATGTCATTGTAGTGTCACTGTGTAACTAACAGAAAAAAAAGGTAGTTTCCCTTCTTTGGGATGTCTTTCATTTCTTGGTGCGGTGGTGTGGTTCTTAAATTTCTCAAATATTTTGGACAGAACCTTGCAAATATATGTTTGCTAAGACAACTGAAACACAACCAAAATCCACGTATTTTTAATAAAATGTTTTTACTATAATACATAGTTTTACTATGTGTAATTATTTTGTAAAGTAAGAATCTCTTTTGCAGTGAAACTTGTAGGACAATTGCAAACTGTAAAACACATGAAATTAGAGTGAACACGAATACAGTTTAACAATGGCAGATGATACATTTCTCTGAATGCTGGCTGTGATGTTATCAAAAAGCCATTCTCACTATAGCACTGTAAAACACAAGGAAGATGAAGTCATTTAGTACCAGAGATGGTGTTTCCATGATATACAGAAATGCAAAATATCTATCTTGTTGTGTGTGAGAGAACAGCTCTAATTATGAATAATTTCTACAGAATTATTTTGATGGATTTTTTTTTCTTTTAAACAATCTTCAAGGTGCTGTAAACCCAACAGGTATATTACCTGTAGACATGAATAGTATATTCAGATAAACATATGCCATTCATGTTGAAAATATGCTCACAGCCTTTTTTTAATTATATATCTATACTTTGGTATAGACCAAATCGTAATATAAAGTATAAGCACCTAACTTATTAGATAAATCAATTCTAAAAGCATTTAAATATTATATTGCCCCCTGTCTTTTCCATTTTCTGTCCTAATACTAAGCTATGAAAGTAGCACTGCTAGTGCTTTTTACCAAACCTGTAGGATCTTTTCCTTTCAGAGAGAGGAGCATAGGTTAGAGAGGCTGTCCTTGAGGGGATGGACAGGACAGGAAAGTGAAGCCTGGTATGAACAATCAGCTGTATAGGGTGAGTTGGATGTTCAGGACATTATCAGTGCTACGTTCTCTTACAATGGTTTTAGCTGAGTTATCTGCCTGGTTTTCTTCTTTCTGCAACCACTTTTTTTCTGTTCCCACTTTCCTAACATGTTCCCATTTCTGTATTTTCCTTTTTCCTCCAAGCTCATAAACAAGACACCCTTGTTCTTCTTGTCTCTTTTTTACTGACCCCTCTGGAATAACTTCCTTGACCTGGTTTCCCTAGAAAAATAAACCCTAAGAAAAGTTTTGGAAGGACAGGATATTTTTTGCAACCCCGCTGAGGTTGCATGCTGTAAATGTGTACTTGCTAATGTCAGACTTTCTTTCTCTTTTTTCTAGTAACATGGTAAAGAGTAGTTTATTTTCTGATTAACTGGTGACAGATTACCATAAGAGGAATGAAAGAAGTTTCAGAGAAAATTAACTCTATGACTTTGAGCTCCTAATACTCACCCAGCTAATTACTGATGTTTGTCATTAAAATTGGTTATGGGAAGAATGTATGATCCCTTTGACTCTGGCTTTCATATTTTTATTTCTCACTTAGATTGAAATGTCAAATATCTGCAAGTGATATTGTGCTAATAATTAATTAAATCATAAAGAAAACAGCCATGACTGTGTAGACTTATCAGTAAAAACAATTGTTTATTCCGGCTGTGTTCTTCTCCAGAGCAGTCTTTCAAAATTAGTATTGGAATCCTTTTTTCTTCTTTTTTTTTCTTCCAGATTGTTATCTATTTAATTGTATTTCATTAGTGCTTGTTTTTATTATTTTATTTTCCCTTTCTCTTGGTTTCAGTTATTTTTCATGTCAGTACTTTCTGCTTTCCATTTTTTTAATGCAAGTTAAATTATCCAAATTAAAAAAAAAAAAGAAAAAGATTTAGAACTTCATTAAACAGCATAATTTATCCATTGTGAATTTTTGCCATATTATTTCAAATGTGTGAACAGAAAGAATCACAGATGTATGAAATCACACATTTCAGTTCTGGTTTCATTAACGTATAGCTACTGGAAATAAGAGTATCAGTATATGTAGCATGCAGATTGGAGTGATGTATACATCAGCATACTGACGAACTGATCAAGGTCTTGATCAAAAAACGTTGATCAATAAATAATAAATTTGTATGTCTTTTCAGCTGAACTTAAAATCTCTTAGAAAAGTATTGGAAAATAGAAGAGTTCAGCAAAATTCATGTGAATAAGGACTGCAAAAAATATCTTTTTCAGTAATCTGACAGCATCACTGCATATAAAATTTATCAGGATGAGGTATCTAAAAGCCAGTGTTTGGTGTTGCATAGCAACACTCATTGAGATTTTGATGTATAAATATTGAGCTACATCAGCTCTGAAGTTTGGGATTCTCTGCTCTACCTAAGGTAGCTAAAAGTTAGATATCTACACCCACACTAATATTTCCGAGGCCTATGTTTTATAACTGGGGAGAAATAAGCATTTCTCCAAATCTGATTCCATCCAAGAAAGGTGACACTGGCCAGATGAGACGTGGTGGTAATCTTGTATTTCTCAGTTTTTGGATGCTTAACTTAAAAACGAAACCCTTGTGTCAAAGGAGAAGACAGGAAGCCCTTTCTAAAAAGGTAGACCTTTTAAAGATGTCCTGTACAGGACAACCCACATATGAGAGTATTAATTTCAGTTTTGAGTGTGAAGTGGTAAGGAGTACATGCAAGATAAGGGCATGCTGGGATATATAGAAAGTCAAAAGGATTTTATATCTAGAATCAAAAAGCTTAGAGAAAACTGAGCCTGTGTGTTGTCACCTGGGAAGACCCTTTTTTTTTTTTTTTTTTTTTTTTTGATTTTGGCTGTTGTGCTTAATGTGTATGTGGGAAGAAAATGTCTTGCATTGCTGCTGTGCTCCCTTCAGATTTTGTCATCTTTGCCCTTCTGCAAGTAAACAAGTAACCACCTTTTGTCACATTTATTATGTTTCTAGTGCTTCCTTTCCTTCCTGCACTGCTACCGTCTCCATCTGTGCATTATCATACACAAAAAACTGTGAGGCATCAGATAAAGTAGTCTACAGGGATTATCTCAATACATTGCAAACATACAGGGGCTGTTTCTGACATCCTTTTTATGCATTCCCTTCGTTACTCTGTCTGACCTCTCAAATAATGCACTGCAGAATTAAGAATGACAAAATCTGCTTCATCATAACTCAGCTTGACTATTCAGATAAAATAATTAACAGGCAGTTTATGTGAGATGATGTACAGATAATTTTTATGGCATGTCCTATTAGAATTATTAAGGTGGACCATCTGAAACAGCATGGGGACTCTTCGCTGATGCGTAGAGATTGATGCTTTGTGCTTCCCTACTACAAATGCATGCATGTACCCATACTCTGCTAACCCATATGGATTGCTCAAGGGCTTGTGTGTGCACACACAAGCACCAATACTTGTAAAATATAGGCACAGAATTGAGGCAGCAAATTCGTATATACAGAAATTTGAGGCTGGTAACAGATTGTCCAGGAATTTATTACATGAACTATTGATGGTGGCCCCCTGAGGATCCTGAACCATTCTTGATGCTCACTGACCACAGGCAGCTGATGCAAAGCATAGATTTGTTGCTCAGACTTCTCCTTTTAGGCTTTCTGATTGGTTGGAAATGTAGAACTCAAACTAGGGTTCAACAGGTATATGGCAATGTAAGTAACTGCTGCTCAAATTTTGAGCTGCTCAGATCCCAAGTATTGAATCATACCGGCATTGGCTGTTATCATCTGTTATGCATCTAATGGCTGTCTCTTAACTGGGTCAGTTCTATATCCAGGTGCTGAGCCCACAGTCAAATGCTAATCACTACTAAAACTACGGTGTCATGCCATGTAACTTCAAATGTAGTGTCTGCAAGTTTGTGGAGTTGCAAGTTGTCATTGTGCAAAATTGTTTCTGCCTCTTGTGCAAGTCAAATGATAGCCACATCATAAACCATATTCCATTCACAAATGGAATTTAGTTGTGTATGTAGTTGGCTGCTAATATGTGAGTGATGGAGGAAGTGATGTAAAGAGGCAGCAGAGGCTGAAACAAAGGTTAATTACAATACATTTTCACCTATGTTGGTAGGAGAACACAGCTGAGATCAACATGCTTTTTAGCAGTACAAAGCTGATACATGATATGAAACATTTAATGATCTTTGTCTAGTGTCTGTTGGGCTCTCTACCTTTGCAGCACTGTGTAGGCTATGGAAAGCATTCTGAAACCCTGACTGAAAGTGGTATAAATGAGTTTTACTATTTTGTCCTCAGCTGATCTAGTATCATACCAACTGTAGAACTAGCCAGATCCATAACCTTTACAATTTGGCATATATAGGTAACTTTGATAGAAACTGGTTCAATGTTTGCTTGTGTATGCAGATATGTGTACAAGCATGGAATGATCCTGAGTTGGTACATATTTTCTGTTTATTCATGAGACGAGCACATTTAGCCCTACTGAGACAGCTTATCATTTCTTGTATTGCTATAGTCATGTTCGAAGTGATGGCAGATGAGGGTTGATTTTCTAACGTGCAGTTTGACTTCGTTAAGCTTACTTTTCAGAGCTAATTCATCTATTAGTGGCAAATTGAATTTTTCCGGCTTTTGCATGCTTCAAAATACATTTTTCAGAGTCTCCCCCGTAGCTGAAGATAAGACACGAGTTCCATCTCAACTCATTTTTTCTGCATTTACCTTCTCTTTGTCACTGGCAGCAAGATATGATCCAGCAGCAACTGTCTCATCATCAGAACATTTGTTTCCCATTGAGATTTCTATTGACCTCCACTGCAGATTTGTTTACAGCGAGAGCAATAAGCTTTCAGCACATTGTTTAGTTCTACCATATGGGACAGGTCCTGCAGACAAAGAAGATTGCTTAGGTCTCAAATCTGAGCAGGAAAGGCATTAATGCCAGCACACTGCCAAAAGCTAAAAGCGATCGGATAGTTTATGCTTTGGAAAGATCCCATTTTCTGAATTTACTGCATGGGCTCCCTGTTTGTTTCTTTTTCCTTTTTTGTGTTGTTGTAGCGTTTGATTTCTCTGTCCAGTTTTCCTTCTCACAGTCAAATTCCTTTCTGAGGATCAGACAACTGCTGTCAGATTTATCTTTTTCTGCAGCTGATCTTTATTCGATGAGGACAGGTTTCAAATGAAGCTGCATGGTCCAATGGTAAGAATTGGACATTCTTCGACACTGAAAAAAAATGCTCTGTTTTTCAGTAAATCTTGGTATTAGGGTTGAAAAGTGTTAGATTATGAGTGGCCTGGTTTGATGCAGCTCTATTGCCTTCACTGAACAGTTTGCAGCTTTTATTATCTTAGTGTGATGTCAGAGTGCTTTAAAGGCAAAATATTTGAGATCCTGAGTCCAGATTCTGGATCCAGATGTTGTGACTAAAATGAGCTTTGTTTGAAAGGCAGTGAGCAGAGAATCTCACTGACCCTACTGGCTGCCGAATCAAGTCCTTGGCACTTTACTACAATCCTCCTCCTTCCTTCTCAGCTCATTCACCCTCTCTCCAGTGCCCCCCAAAAGGATGCTACTGGTGTAAGTGAGAAGTGTAGGAATCAAGTGATCAAGTGGGCTGCTTCAGTAACAGACAGAAGAAATGGAGTCAGCAGGTCTACAGCCTGCTCTCTAGTTTCCTGGAGGGAATTACATATATTCCTCCTACTGTATATGGTGCCTCAGTGGCTGTGACTGCTGAATTGGGCAGATACAAGTGGAATTGATGCTTAGCTGATCTGCGACACTTCCTCGTCCACTTTGTCTGCTGTGAGGCCAAGAAGAGAGAGATGTCACAGCAAGCATGGTCAGGCTTTCTGCCTTCCTCTGCATGCTGCTTTGTGTCTTTCATCAAGACTTTCCCCAAAGGAGTTTTTGCTAGGTTTGTGCATCTCCCAGTAGGCAGTTATTAAAGTAAGACTGAGCTCCCTGCTGCAGGAAGGGCAATAGCAGCAAAGGGGGGCTGCCTGCATCCCTGTGCTGTGCTGCATGACACAGGTAGTTTCCAGAAAGAAAAGAAAAGAAAAAAACACTTTATGTCTCCCTCTGCATATGCTTTATGAAGATTACCATGGAGGGTAATTTGTGTCTTTAATTGGTCAAGGAGCTCGAGGGACTGTGAGGAGGTCACAGAACTGCAGTGCCCACAGGGCTCCTGAGGGACCTGGGAGCTTGGGAATGGTTAGTGTGATCTCTGTACGTAAGGTGTCAAAAAAACTTTCACAAAGGATAAAATTAGTAGATAACAAGTGAGCGAAATGAATGGGATATGTTGGGAAAGTGTCACTATGACTTTTCCAAAGGGATATAATGCCTCACAAATAGCTTAGATTTCTCTGGAAGGGAAAAAAGAAGCCTGTCAATCAAGTGATGAGCTAGATTTTTAAAAAGTTACAGAATACACTAGAAGCTATTAAAGACATTAAGCTGTCATGTGGGAGGCCTTCTCATGGATTAATAACTTGTTGGGAAGGAAGGATAGTTTAGTCCTGCTTCTGATTTTTATGCTTTTCTACTGTGTCTCTTTCTCCAGCAATGGCTAGGGGTAGATACTGAGCTGAATAGATGGATTCAGGGTCTAACGTAACATGGCCATTCTTATGATTTAGATATTTGCAACATTTGAAGTTTTGCATTGTATCATTTTCACTAAAACGTGATCTGTGGGAATATTCTCCTTCACTGGAAGAAAGATATTTGAAGCAGACAACGGTAGGTATAGAAGACACTTATTACGGAGTGCTCTTTTACTGAGAGACTAGTTAAGGAATTGAAGTATTTACTGTAGAAACTAAGAATACACCAATACACAGTAATTAATATCATATCAGTTGGAACATCACATGGAAGTGGAAATAATTTAAGATTAAGACATTTCAGACATTAAGACATTTTCAGGATTTTAATTTACATGGCTTTTTTTTTTTTTTTTTACAATCATTGTTGTAACTATTTTTTAAAGGAAAATTTAAAAGAATCTAATGATCAAAATAGTTTGCAGTTCTGAGATTTAGCATACACTACTGCTGCTGTTTGAAGAGCTTTCCAAGACCTCGTTTGGTCTGGTTTGAATGTTATTTTAGTATAAGAATCATTTCTAATGCCCGTTGTTAAGCTGTTGTATTTTTAAAAACTTCGTTATAGGTTTTAAAAGAGGTTAGAATGTCATCTAAACTTTCTTTTTTTTCCTGGAAAGGTTGTAATAACCTCTAACCTAGCTGAAGACACTAATGAATTACAAGTATAACAGCTGAATGTGCTGTGTGGGTGGATGCCTGGTGCTTGTGCTGCTGGTGATCCCTGCAGGGACTAATTTATTTCCAAAGTGGCAGCTAGCTAAGAAAGCTGACTTAGACTAGAATTTATTTCAAGAGTTCAGTTTTGTTTCACTTTAATGTAGCCTATCAAATGCGAAAATGGAGTTTGAGAAGTATTATCAGAACATTGTTAATATGAAAGCTCCATCTGTGTGAGCAGTATGATTATTGATTAAGTGCAGTGGTATTTATGATGTGAAATATAAGACAACCCTAAAGCCAACTACACCAAACTTACTGATCAATATTTGCTGATCAAAGTGAGGTCTGTTCCTCCAGTATATGCTGATGTAACTACTCTTGACTTGGGCTCAATGTACTTCAGCCGTACTTTGTTAGGAGCACTGATCTGAGGACAGGTCATGGAGATGGATGCAGGACTTTAGTGGTGAGCTTTTGTGTGCTGTCAAGTGACATCTAGACTTAACTGATAGCGAGCATTTTAAATCTGGTTCTGAGATCCAGTTGTCTTAGCACTGCATAAGTGAAATCCAAGCCAGTGTTTCCTCTGCCCCTGTACCTAGAAAGGTCCAGTCCCATGAATGTACGCAGTTTTAAGCCCTAAGCCAAATAAACTTCACTTGTAAGAAGAGTTGTGAGGCCTGTTTTAAAATAAAAAAAATCATGTGGTCCATTCATGGCAAAGTCTTGCTTGTTTTCTCTTGCTAAGATTTGGGAATATGTAGGTATCATCAGTACCTCTGCCCTAGGGTTACATTAGATGTAGACCTAATTGGATCTGATCATTACTGACTGTTGCAGAGGACACAGCTGGTCACAGGAGGAACTTCTGAAATGAAAGGCATCTACCTGTATGAAGAGTAGGCACTCCCTCTGAACTAAAACCAAAATAGATTTTATTGAACAAATTAAATTTATTTTTTCTATAAACTCTTCAATTTGTAAATAATATTTCTATTCCAATTCAGCTTGTCAAGTCCTACTACCCTGTACAGACATATTAGCTTTACTAAAGCAGAAGAGCAAATCCTTAGGGTTAAAAACAGCCTACATGGAAAGGTAACGTTTCTTTTCCTATGCTAATATAGCAGTGCAGCATTTCTTAATATATACGGGAAAAGATGAATATCTCCTATTGAATATGACAGCAATAGCTGGAATTATTCACTCTTCTGCTCTCTTCCTTCTTAACATATGGGGAAGAACTTGATCTAGAGGGATTATACTTTACCTGTGGATTTATTTTCTTCTCCAGTTCATGAAATAACAATGGCAGTATTGATGATTGTATGAGATAAACACATAGGATCCAACACTGTTGGATTCTTGAGGAAAGTGTTTTATTGAGGTGATTTCACGTAGGCCAAACTTTCTGCTGCTCTTTTGCCGCCTGTGGACAGACTGGAAGGCCCTTTGATAAAATTCCAGTGACTTTCAAATAGTAAAATTTTGGAAAAAAAGTTACTGCCTTTCAAGTGCTGTGATGTGATAGCCATTTATTTACAAAGGACCAATGTTGGTATAAAAGGGGAACTCTTTCATGTAACAACATTCAGTATCAGGTTATCATTGGTCTACATGACTAATCTCTACTCTTTTCACCAGGTAGATTAGTGCAATGGATCTGCTGGGGAGCAAAGAACAGATCCTGCTCTACTTGCTGTTGTGTTTGGTTTCAGAGAGCACCAGCTTGGGTGGAGGCTGGAGGAGCAGCTAAGGAAGGACTGTGTGTCTTAATGGGTGAGCTTTTTGTGGGGGGTAAGAGTAAGGTTTGAAGCAGATCTCTATGTATATTCAAGTTGTACTGTGGCATAGGTGCACACAGGTGTTTGAAATATGGGTAGAATTAGGTCAATAGCCTTTCAGGCATTTATAATTGGCCTAGAGATGGAAATAGCTTCTCTGGTTTTCTTACACTGGCCCTTTTCTCAAAGCAAGAACAAAAGGGCCTTTCTGACTGGATCCTTCTTCTGAAGTTGTTTTTTAATATAGGCATAAATGAAACGTGGGAATAGTGTATCACCCTGGTATGAAAAGCTTGTACAGGTTAGTCATTATGCGCTTTGTGGCTTTGCAGATACTGAAATTTCAAATTTCAGACCTTCCCTTCATATTTTCATATCTATTTTTAAGTACAAAAAGAGCCGGTTTTATAAATTGCACATAACTTTTCTATGTGTATCTTGTGCTGCCAGTTTTTAAATAGTGAGTACAAAACTACTGGCTTTCTGTGTTCCTTGCAGTGCTGTGACTCACAGTTTGGTGAAATATCCCAAATATACGGTGAACATTTAGAATATAATATCCCTTCATCCTAAACTGAACCACTTCTCTCCCATTTTATTTCATCTCCAGGGCAGTTGTTCTGGTGAGGGTCCTTCTGCAGTGGAAATAGTGCAAATGTCAGCTTAAAGAGTTGTTGCCCCATTTTCTCACATAATATTTGCTGGCAGGCGATAACTACTGTAGCTATCTTGTGAGGACTGTGGTGACAAAGATAAACCTCAGGCTAATTTTCTAAACAAAATCAGTCAGCTTGAGTGAGTCTTCTTGTTTAAAAATTAGATAACAATGATCTTAGCTGTAATGTTTTAAATTATGTAGTAAATAAAGAGTGGGATGCTTCCTCGTGGTTAGCTCTTAATTGTCATCTCCAGTGGCAGTGACAGGATATGTCAATGTTTATGATTGATATAGAGATTGTTAAAAAATTTCTTTGGGCGACAGTCTGGAAAATCTACATTTGCTTACACTGGGGAAAATAACATCTGTTTTTCTCTATTTTTTTATTTTATTTTTTTGACAATGGGCACCAACTATATTTTATCATGACATATACTTCCTGGGGAGACAGTAGGTATTGATCCATAAATTACTAATTTTTTTTCCAGGTCTTTCTTCAAAAGTAGTTTCCTACAGTAAAAAATAAACAGCTATCCTTGGAGGAAGGCAACAGTCAGGTAGACAGGATCCACTGTAGCAAGAATTGGAGCTTCAAGCTGATCTCACTGCACTTGTTGACCTGTGCCCAAATGGTGGCAATCCTATGTGCTTCTTGGTATTTGTGCACTGAACACACAGGATGATGCAGGAAGACCTGCTCCTCTGCACTGCTGAGATGGAAAATCCCGAGGACATATAAATATTTTTATTAGTATGTCAGTAGCAGTCAGCTGTGCATGTATAAGTTATTTTAGGTTAAGTCTTTCTGCTCAAGTGAAATGGTGTCCCCCAAGTGCATGGACATTTCTGTCAGTAATGAAGATACATGTTTGTTTGGTGCTTGTGACATTCATTCTTGGTTCCCTTTCTGTCATTAGAGGAAATGAGAAAATGAGCTTCTACTTAATGACGTTTTCCCATTCCTGATTATAAGAGAGGAAGATTGTAATAAGTTTAACAAGTAAATCACAAGTCAGATTTTAAAACTTTATTCCAGCGATGCCACCTGGTTTTGAGGAAAGCATAGAGTTGCCTGACTGGAAATGTTGCTTTGGAAGTGAAAGCAAAAACTTGACATTTGATATGATGAGTATTAATCTTCTTGTAATCAGGATTTCCAGTGAAGCCCATGACTAGAATTGTTCTATAAAGCTTTATTCCCCCAAAAGGACGTATCCATGTGGGATCATCAGTGTACTGCACGCTCATACTGGTCTAAAGTATGAAATCACAACCTCACAATGTCATTCCCATTGCAGAAGGATCATGTGTAAGCAGGAACATCCAGACCATGTTTCTTATGCTTAAGTAAGCCTGGGACTGCTATGTCTGAAAACTCATGCGTGGGTTTAGTAGCTCTGCATGTACAATAGAGAGGATTCAGCTGAGGATATGAACTGAAACATATCACCAGCTATATTTATGTGTCTCAGTGCTGTGCACTTAAAAATGGGGACTTTTTTTTTTTTTTTTTTAATATGTTGAGGTTTAAGTAAAGATGGTGCTATATGAACTGAGGAAAAATTCCAGGTAAATAAAACAGAATCATCAGTCTATTCAGACTGGAGAACAGTTTGGTGTTAAAATACAGCTTATACTCTAACGAGGCTAATGTGCAGGGAGCAGTTAATGAGTATTAGGTCTGGCAAGCACCATAGGTTTACCCAGTGCAACTAAAACTTTAATAGGGGAATCATCCTGGAAGGTAAATTGTGGGAATACTGTCATTTTCCAGTGTAATTTTAAATGTATTCAAAGTAGTTACATTGTACTGCACAACTAGAGATGTGAAGAGATGGACTCTGCTCAGTTAAGGGTCTGAACTGGGTCTGAACCTGGGCTGGAGGGTAACATTCGAATTACTTGTAACTGATAACATAAAGGATCTACAACTAGAGCCTCTCTAGGGCTTGTTCAAAGCTTCTCCAAAATATAAACTTTTCTGGACTAGCACCTAAGTGGGACCAAAATTTAATGGGAACACGTTTGTAACCCCAAGCCAGAATATGACTCCCAGTGTGGAAATGCTGAGGAATGTGGGAGAGGCAGTTTTAAGTCTGGTTTAAATTCATTGTAATCCTGATCTATACTTCTCATCTCTAAGGGCATTTGAACGGGGAAAATAGCTTTCTCTATGGTTTAGATGGCTGAAGGACTATGTTACGTAAGACCTTCACACATTGGCATGGCTGTGAACCAGTCAGAGTTTCAAAACCCTGATGTTCCCTGTGAGAGCGATCAGAAAGGCCTGTAAGAAAGTGTTCATAGAGGAAGCAGAAATATTTTGTAGGACTGTGTCAAAAAGCATCCTGTAGACTTAGCTATAATTGTGTGGCAGCTCTGGGCTTTCATAACTAGGGCATTTTGCAACATAATTTTTTCAGGAAACAGTTTGCAGCAAATAAGTCACCAACTTTTTGGGCCTAATATATGCAATTTAATCCTACTAAATTTGTTTTCCTCATTTACAGCAGCACCACCATCAAGCAAAACAGTGATTCTGTGCCGTTAGAGTTTCCCAGATGCAGTCTGTGCCAGAGACTACACAGACACTGCCATTAAGGCTCCCTGAGAGACTGCTCTGAGCAGCAGAAAATGTGCTACATTTTCCGGATGTCCTCATAAGGCTGAATGTGAAATGAGACTTATTGTTTGAAAGCAAAGCATGCATATAATGAGCCAATAATATTAGATATCAGATGTGATATTGACTCTTTCAAAACATATCACATGCTTTTACCCACTTTTGCATTTAATACTATAGAACATTTCTTCTGCTACTCCCTTCCTTTGGGTTGGATCACAGGTTTGTTATTAAATGGAAACAAACAGTGCTTTTTAGTCCGCATCATTTAGAAGACTCCTTCCTGAGGAGTCCTCACTTTTATTTTCATTTCAACAACTACATCTTTATGGTCTACAGTGTACAATATAAATTAAATTCTGTGCTACCTAGAATATACATTTTTCCTTCAACTATTTTTTTTGGATCACACAGGTAATTTTGTTCTTGTGGGGATGTTGATGCAGACTTTGAGTCAAACTTGCATTAAAAAGTCCCAGCCTGTCTGAAAGGCTTTATTTTTTTTGCCTCTTTTAAAATTTTTGAAATATTTTTTTCAGGTTGTTGGAAGGCTTTGAAATGTACTTTGAAAGACCCAGGAAAGACTTTGAATTTGAAATCAAACCTGTTTTTATTTTATTTTATTTTATTTTATTTTTGAATTAGCCCCACTGTAATAAATGGTGAATCACAGAAAGTTCTAAGCTTCATTTTGGAGGTGTTTTTATTTCAGTAGTGTTTCAGCTACCACAGGGGTTACCTTTTTATCTGTGTCTGAATTTAAGCATGCGTGAGGGGCCATTGTTCATAACTAGGGGGGAGGCAATCTACTACAGATAGGTCAGTGAAGTATTTTTGGCTGTGGCTGGTTTCTTTATTTTCTTTGTTGCAGAGGCATGCTCACAGTGGATTAGCTTCTCCATCTGTAGCAATGGTGGCTCCAAATGTCTGAAAATAGTTTGGTTTGGATATCTGAAAGGGGGCAATGCCTTTGCTGGCCTGACCATCTTGCTTAAGATAACAATATCTCACATGAAGGCTTTTTATTGTGGCAAACTGTCACTTTTAAGGGATGCCAGAAAATGATCCAAAAATACAAACCTGCAGAAGAAAAGGTTTTTATCTTGAGATGAAATTTGGGCAGTTTGTAACGATCACTCCTCATGTCCTCGGTCCAATGACTTGAGACTCATCTAAAATGCTTGGCGTTTCTAGCCTGGCTTTTAGAGGCAGACTGCTCTATACCAGTTACCAGGCAAAGCTTATTTTGAGCATATTAATTAAAATTACAAAAGAAAAGATATAGAAGAGATACTGGCTCTGCTACAGTATTTATTTTCCCTGTTGTGTCTCCTTGCATAGTGTAATGCCTGCTTCAGTGGCACTGCTTAGCATAACTGCTTTCTTAGTAGCTTTTACGGTTAAAGAGATTCAAAAGAATGACAGTGGTAAGTGCTCCTCAACTTCACATGGGATTATGAGCTGAGAAAGGCTTCCACTTTGAGAGGTCAGTCTGGCTGCATACATTTCCCTACCAGTATTGCCATATTTGCTGGAATAAAAGCCTTCAAGGGAAAAGTCCAAGAGGGAAAAATTGCACTTCAATTATTAGAGTGTAGTGTAGTTATTTATCTAATAGGTCATCATTTCTATTGAGATGTAAGCCTCCAAGAGGAAAAGAAATAGTTGTGGGTATTCAAACAGAGAAGCACAGCAGGAGCACAGAGCATAAAGTCTGGACCAGTCCCTCCTCTTGGACTGTTCCCCCCTCTCTGGGGAGCGGCTGTCCTACTTTCCCTGGATACAGCCGCTTAGATCAGTACAAAGCAGATTTGACATTGGCACTAGAAGTGAGTGAATCAGGGAGGAACCAGTTTGCATCGCTCCCATGCCACACACTGTGCCACAACATAGATGCCAACCCCGAAGTCAGGACTGATGGGAAGCACAAAGGAAAGAAGCCTTCCCGCTGCAAATATCGATCCTTTGTTTAACTACATGGAAGGTAGATCCTGAGCAGTGCTTAGCCACTTATCAAGCATGGGGTGAGTTTTTGTGTATGGAAAACATCTTCAAATGATTTAGGAAAGGAAAGAATTTAAAAAGAAAAAAAAATGAGTTATTGGGTAATTCACAAATGATAAAAAAAAGGCTAAAAGCTCTGAAAACTTCCTCCATTTCTTCCTCATAGTTTACCAGCTCAGACAATGGCCATTAAACAAGCTTGTGCAACTTGCAATAACGCAGTAGCAAGTTATGCCATTTGGATGTCCCAGTACTGGAACTTGTTGTTTGTTTGGATACAGCTCACTTGCTGTTTGCGGTTGTGTTGGTAGTTCTTGATAAATGAGAAATAAGAACTTAAAGTTTGCATATTCATACAACTGCCATCTGATCTCTCTCCTCTACAGGGTGCATAGGAAGTTAGCATAATGAAAATGTCTATGAAGGAACTGTGCTTTGAAAGCAGAGATATGCTTTCATGCTAAAAGGCCATATGGTTGGACTGAAAACTAGAAAGGTTTACATTGGTATCAGCCTTTTGATTCCTTCAGACCAAACAGTTGAATTAAAACCTATTTTTTAGAATAAATGTGAAAGAGAATGGAAGTTACAGATATTAGCATTCCATTATCAATCTTATTTCAAACTTGTCCTTACCAGTTTACAAACAGAAAACTGGAGCCTCAGCTGGTGAATATCAGCATACCTCTATGGACTTCAGTTTGAACTGTACTGACACTTTCAATAGACTTGGTTTAAAGAAAAAAAATTATGGATTTATTTTCCCTACATCAAACATGATCTCTGTTGCTTTCAGACTATCATCCAGTTCATACATTATTATTTTTTTCTTAGTGCAGGAAAGCTTCAATGTTTATGTAATGGAAATGCTCCACAGCAGTGCTGTGGATGATATCACTATTATTTCTAAAATAAATTTTCTTTACCTGAAAGAAATGAGAACAAGTGAATTTACTGCTTGTATACCTCTGGGGAAAAGTGGAAACAAAAAATATACTGCATGAATGATTTCATTGAATATTTTTACAGTGTTTTAAAAAATCTATTTTTAAATTGTTTAAATAATAAATAGAAAATAGAACATAAATGGAGCTTATTTATCTAACCACTGTATCTTAAAAAATGGTGAACGTTGCCAATACTCTTAGTTCATTATGATTATGTTATATATGTGTATGTCTGCAGTTCTCCAAGTATGAGAAATATGCTTCTGTTTCATATTTGCTTTTTGTCAGCTATTCTTTACCACCATAAGTGCTCACTAGGAATATATTTCAACATCTCCAGCCAATAAGTTTCCTGAAAAGACTTTGCCTTTGGTGTGCATTAAACACAGCATAGACATCCAGTCAAAAGAGGTGATCCTCCTGCTACAGTTAGTGTTGGTGCAGCCTCTCCCTCTCCTCTCCCCTCCTCTCCTCTCCTCTTAGATGTTTCTGTACATAGGCAAACATGAAACAAAAATATTTACGCTTGGTTTCTCCAATTCTCTCACAGTTAATCAATGAAATTTGCTTAGTATATGCTAGGGGCTTAGTCCTCAGATAATACATTCGGATTATAATTGAAGATTGTCATGAATGTTCTGAAAATTGAGAGATATTTACATGTTGCTGTGTGTGTAAATAAGGCGGAGGCTAAGTTAATCAAATACTATTTTCATAGAGAAATAGATGCTACAGTTGCTGAAAATTTAAAGCAACATATTTGGTGCCCAAATAATTTCTTTTTTCACTAAGCTAAGAATGATTGCTTGTTGTTAATGATCTGTGAAAGACATTTATATTTTAGTGTCACTTTATATGACAGAATTTGATACTGTTCTGCGGACTCTAAAAAAAAAAAAAGAAGAAAACAACAACAATTATGAAAAGGCTCCCCTTTTTCCTATTTAATAATGTATTTTTCTTTCATGTGCGAAAGTAAACCTGTGTAAGAAAAAAGTGTCTACTACTCAGAACTTACCTCCTGTGTCTGTTGTAAACATATTCAAAAAACAAATAAGTACCTTATGCTTTTATAATTTTAAAGATGAATTAATATAATTCCTGTTGCTGGATATGAAGAACTCTAAAGTGAGCAATATAATTTACTGAAGAAGTGCAAAAAAGACAAGTGAGAGGAAGACAATTACTGGAGTGTTTTCTCTATGGACTTGTAGTATTTTGAATACATTGTAAAACAGTAGCTTTAACCAGAAGCGCAGGTAAAAATGCCACCGTAAGATAAAAATTATAATCACCTGGTGTTGAAAAATAGTGTCAACACTCTTTCAAATGTAAAATATAAATGCGGAAACTTCTTACTTGCTGCTTATCAATACATGTGTTTATAAGCAATCTTGAAACACTGCAGCTTCAGAAAAGAATCAATGAAGTAGCAATACTGCTACTAGACACGAGGTATCTGATTTTAGCCTGATTAAAATAATTAATATCTGATAGAAATACATGGTCATGAATAGAAACTAGAGCAGTCCTGAATTAAATCTTAAGAGAAAAACTCCTCAGAACTTCACGGAAGTTTGGAGGTTAAATTGGAAGCCAGGTATGTTGCTATCTCTACTTATGGTCATCTGGATACAAATGCACAGCAAAAGCCTTTTAAATGGAATATAAAGTGCAAAGTATTATCAAAGCTGAGTGTTTCATGACCCAATATATGCAGTTTGTCTTCTGTCATGCAAGTGAGTTCTGAGTTTCATGATTCTGGTCATCCAAGAGCAGTATAGATAGAAGCGATTTAGGATTTCAGGCACATTCCTGAAGTGGTGAAAGAACAAAAAGGGGAGACAGTACACAAGAAGGAGATTAAGAAAGAACGTTTTATGCACTTGCATATAAGATAGCATAGAAATAATGATAATGATAAAATACTTCTCCAAGACATCCAATTTTGAAATAATTCCAATGCCTTTGGGGGAATAAAAAGAAAAAGAAGCTCAAACCAGGCAGATCTAAAAGCAGCAAGCTATAGGATTTGTTAAATAAATATTCTAGCTCAAGGGGGTGTGGTGGTTTTACCCTGATGGGCAATTGAACTCCGCCCTAGCCATTCTCTCACTCCCCCTCCTCAAAAGAAGAGGGGGAGAAAACACGATGAAAAAAGGGCTCAAGGGTTCAGATGATGACAGATAACTAACAATAACTGTTACAGGCAGAACATACTCGACATAGGGAAATTAATATAATTTATTGCCTATTTGTAATGGACTAGAGCAGTGAGAAACTCAAAGCAAAGTAAAAACACCTTCCCTCCATCCACTCTCTTTTACCTCCTCCCCCTGAGCGGCGCAGGGGAACTTGGAATGGGGGCTGCGGTCAGTCATTAATGCTTTGTCTCTGCCCCTGCTCCCAAGGAGCAGATCCTGTGTGGGTTTCCCCCAGGCAGCAGCTCTTCAGGAACTACTCCTACATGGCTCCGTACCACAGGGTCCATCCGTCAGGAGCAAGCTGCTCCAGCACGGGTCCCCCATGGGCAGCAGCTCTCCCCAGACCCCATGGGCCCAGGCTCCGGCCTGGGGCCTGCTTCTGCGGGGGCTCTCCATGGGCCGCAGCCTCCTCCAGGCCACATCCACCTGCTCCACTGGGGGCTCCTCCAGGTGCTGCAGCGTGGAGATCTGCTCCATGTGGGACCCATGGGCTGCAGGGGGACAGCCTGCTCCACCTCTGCACGGGCCTCTGGACAGGCCTGTGGGCTTCTCCACAGGCTGCAGGGGAACTGCTGCTGCATGCCTGGAGCACCTCCTGCCCTTATTCTGCACTGTCCTTGGGGTGTGCAGGGCTGTTTCTCACCCAGCTGCTGTTGTGCATCAGTCTTTTTTCCCTCCCTTTTCTTAAATCTGCTCTCCCAGAGGCCCAACCAACGTCACTCAGTGGCTCGGCTCTGGCCAGCAGCGGGTCCCTTTTGGATCCTGCTGGAGCTGGCTGTGATCTGACATGGGGCAGCTGATGGGCTCTGTTCACAGAGGTACCCTGCAGCCCCCCTTCTAGCAAACCCTTGCCACATTAAAATCAATACTGGGGGAGTAAAGTGTTTAGAGAAAGGAAATATCAAGTGAATAAAAATTTAAAATGTTTTGCCTTATGCAGAAAAGGCATAGTGGAGACAATAGCCGGGGTTACTCGGCAGTGCTTTCCTGCTGTTCTAGAAGAGGTACAGAAAATAGATCAGGAATTTGGGTTATTGATAAGGCTTGCAAGAAAGGCTATGAACTGCTTAGAGATTTTAACTGCACAGCTATTGACTTTGAGGGTGGTGTAAAAATTTGGAAGGGATCTTCTTTTTCTTTTTTTTTTTCTTTTATTTTTTTTTGAAACACAGAGGTGTCTTTTATATGCAATGTGCTAGAGAGTGACACAATCTGTTTTGGCCCTAACCTAAGTAAATGAGCCTACTGTGACAGACAGTGCCAGAACTGTCGCTGTCTAGGGTTTTCAGCTTCAGATGTCATTATATTCGACATTGTCATGCAAGCACATTTTTGAGGAACAGCACAAGAATGAATTTTGCCTTCAGGAGAGCTGACTGAGTAAATGTGAAATGCCCTAGGGATTTCTCATTGGAATTCAGTAATGTTTTGGAAGTAAATACAGAAATAGAGCTGGTTTTAAAAATAGAGCAATAGGTAGGTCTGAAAGATTGTTAATATATATATATATATTTTATCAGAGAAAACACAACTATATCTAATTGACCAGAATTTGAAATAGTCAGAGTATACATAACTAAAGATTTGATGGGTTTTATGTTAAAAACCAAACATATAAAGTAACATTAAAAATATATATGTCTAATAAATAAGACATTGTACTGAAACAGTAAGTTGACAATGTAAAAATTAATTAAGATGGTATTTGAATTTACTCTAAGCCTCAGTTAGTAAAACTACTCTTCTGCACTTCAAGAATCTGGATCATTTTTTATGAGTCTATTGGTTAATATGAATAAAAACTTATTTCTGCCAGTGTGTTTACAGAAGATTGAAGTAATATCTGATCAACTATAAAGTGAATTTGAAAACAAGCATTTTAAAGAAGGTAGATTTCTTTAAGTAGTCTTTGCTTTCTGCCTTTATGTGAAGCAAGCACAGCAGAAATCTACTTTGGATAGCCAAAGAGAAAAGAAAATGGTTGGCTATGTGAAGGCCGCATGTCCCAAAGCAGCTTTCCAAGTTCAGAAAATGTAGATTTTTATTTTCTTAACACATTCTGTAAAAAAATGAGTAATCATAGAATCATATATGTTGGAAAAGACCTTCAAAATCGTCAAGTCCAACCATCAACCTGACCTACTGAGTGCCATCACTAAACCATGTTCCTTTGTGCCACATCCACACGTCTCATAAATACCTTCAGGCATGGGAACTCCAACACTTCCCCGGGCAGCCCATTCCAATGCTTGACCACCCTCTCTGTGAAGACATTCTTCCTGATATCCAATCTGAACCTCCTCTGGCACAACTTGAGATGACCTGAATTGGTTGATTCCAGGAATGGTCATGCACAGAATCAGAGAGCTAGGTTGTCAAAATGTGCACAAACCCACTTATTTTCCTCAAGAGTTTATGAGATTGAACTATTTAGGCTGATTGGCTTTGGCCTTGATTGCTCCCCCCCCCTTTGTTGTTTTTTTTTTTTTTTTTGTAATTATACTTGAAAATAGATTGGTTTTTCAGGAAGCTGATAGTATGTAGCATTATTTAGGAGCTATATGAAGCTGAAAATTGCTCTGTCAAATTGTTGTAGAATACTCAGTAATATGTTTGTCTTCCATTGGTTCATTTTGAGTACTGGAGAAAAATAACCTGGGAAGGAAGGCAGGAATCAGCAGACGTGATATTGAAATGCAGCTCCATATACAGTTTATTGGTGAACTGATTTTGAGAATTTCTGGGAAGGGCAGTGAAGATGATCAAAGCTGTGGAAACATTTCTGAACAAGGAATGGTTAAGTAGGTTAGGACTGTTGCTTGTACAAGAGAGAACTGAGGCAGAAGTCACAGCAGTATATAAAGATCAGGATTGCCAGGGAGAAGAAGGGTTGCGGTTGCTTGTTCTTCTCCCAGTATAAGAACTAAACGGCATTAAACGGTCACATACTCAAAGCAAGAGAAGATGCTTCTTTATGCAGTATGTACCGGAGCTGGGGAATCCCAGACACAGGATGCTGAAGTGTCACTGCTATATGCTAGCCTCTTTAGAAAATACTGCTTCCATGATAGATCAATTTTGAGAAGATATTCTTATCTCTTTGAGGAGATATTAAAAATCATTACAATATTACTGACCACATACAGATCTGATTTTCAAAACATATTAAGGAATTTGAATCTGTGATTAACTACAAAGAGTAATGCTGGCAAGAAAATGGATTTGTTGGCCTGCCAAATTTTTGAAATTTCCAAAATGACTGTCTTCATCAAAAAAGATGAAGTTTTTCTGATTTATTTTTTTATTTTTTATTCTGAGGTGTAATAAATCAAAGGAGTTGGTATTTTGGGGGAGAAGCAAGGAAAAATAATCACGTGTAAAATAATGGGCCTATCTCAGCAAATGTTTTAGTGACTGTCTTTCCATGGTGGATTTTGGGTTTAGGTAGTCTGTTTTCTAAAGAGGAAATTGGTCTTCAAAATGCCCCTGAATACCTTTGTGTGTGAAAAGACCTCTAAAGATAAACAGGATTCATAGAATCACAGACTCACAGAATGTTAGGAATTGGAAAGGACCTTGAAAGATCATCTAGTCCAATCCCCAAGCCATTGGTAGGAACACCTTCCACTAGACCAAGTTGCTCAAAGCCCCATCCAACCTGGCCTTGAACACTTCCAGGGATTATTGAAATGCTTTGTTCAGTTGAGGCCTACCTTTAAGACATGTTGAATAGATGGCATGGCAAATTGTCATCAGATGTGGAGAAAATAATTGTATGGTTTTTTTTTTTGTCCATTTTAACAAGTGGATTCAAATGCTAACGTTTTTTGCTCAATGAGCACTTAAGAATTACTGCAATATATGTAGCATTGCTACTCCACTCTGTGTAATAATCCCCATTGTCTGAATCTGAATCCCAGTATATGAACATGATAAATAATTCAGAACTGTTAGTTTGCCAACTAAAGCTGCTTCTTAGGTTGCTGGAGAGGGTTGTTTTGTGCAGGTATGATCTGAATCAACAACCAGGGACATTTGATTGTGCTAAAATGCCTGGGAACAATAGCTATGAATAAAGAGGCATTCCTTAAACAATAAAGAGAGTGATCTGATTTTTTTTGTTTTGTTTTGTTTTTAGGTGGATGGAAGATGAAAATGCAACCACGTTTGTAACAGTAAGGCTGGGTGCAGGCAACATAGAGAATATTAAATGAGGTAGGAGTAAAAATTAAGGAATATGGAAAGGATTTAGTCTCAAAGATATTTGTTCAATGATTGCCTCTGTCAGGCCACTATGCAGGTAAATGGAGGAAAAAAAAAAAAGAATGCAAGGTTAGAGCAAGAAGAATGATAATGGGGTTAATTCTTGCTGATATCAACTGGCAGAGATCCACTGACATCAGTGGGGCTGGCAGCTTGTATCAGTTCTGTAAGTACTGGGTCATAGCCAGCCCTTCAAAAGCAAGGTTAGACATATTAGGATTTTTCCTGTTTTCTTACAGAGGCATGTAAATTTGGCTTTAAAAATAGGGCAATAGAGTTACCATGTTTTTAAATATTAAAAATCAGCTTTTAATATAAACTTCCTATAGAACACTCCTTTGCTAGCTCTTGTTTCCTTGAGAGGTTATTTAATACAATTAACCTGAATGAGGGTATCTTTGTAAGTAATTAATAATTAGTTGCAAGTTTTTGGTTGTGTTGCAGTATGCATTGATCATGTATTGATCCCGTTGAGGAGTCCAGTAGAATTTCAACACACAGGCTATTCTAGGGGAAATCAAATAGTTCATGCTCTCTGTGCAGATATCTGGATGATTTGAACATCCTGGAGAATGGAAGAGGGAGCATGAAAAGAGACAGAAGAGATAGATCTTCTTGTACAGGCTGAAGGCCCTCAGAGGAATTTTGAGAATGAACTTTCAAAGTGTACTTCTGCTTCCCTCATATGTGTCAACGTCAAATAGTGCAAAGCATCTTCTTGCTGGGGTCAGTAAGTGGCTGATTAGACGGATCCCATGTCTACCTCATGCACATTTACCTAATTGCCACAAATTTTATACACTGCTCATGATTTGTGAGATAAATGGAGACAGAGATCACAGATCTTATGGCACCATGCAAGTTTGGATTTCATTATGTAAACATAAAAAAAATCTAGTGCTCAGTCTTTTGATTATTTCTTGCACAGGCAGTGTTTCATAATCAAGATCTTGTTTTTATGACAGTCTCAGTAGAAAATCAGCAAAGGAACTGTTTCCATACCTCTGAATCATTGTATGGTTTTCTGCCATGACGTCAACCTACTGTCTTTTGAAACCTCCTCCTCTCCTCTCCCCACAGTTGCATTTCAGGGAGACTTCCTGTTGTATCTTCAGTGAAGTATCCCAAGCAATGAAAGAGGCTTTGTTCATACATCTTTTTCAAGTGAAATGTATTTAACTACTGACACTTTAGATTAAGGATAAAGTCCAAACAGAGTCCGAAATTAAGATCTGATTGGAAATCTCAGAGTCTACAAAACCAGGTTAAATGAAAGTTGAAGAGGTTCTGATCTTACATTATTGTATAATGGCTTAGATTCATTTCCTCAGCTCAGCAGTTTTAATTACATAGGAAGGAATATGCACTTACACCCAAGAAGGTAATTGCTAATGTAACAAGCCAATTACTTGCAAACTTTTGGAACAATGAACTGTTAAATAAAGAATGTGGTAAAAGTGGGCTGTTACAGATGGCTTAGAGCTGGGCTTTCATTCCCAGATTAACCCTGTGGCATTGAAAAGATTTTGCTCAAAGATGATTGAAAACATTTCCAGATGCTCAGCTATAATACTCTTGTAGTTTAGAAGAGCTTCAACGTGTGTATAGCCCCCAGATTTGACATTACTTCTGTACTAGCAGCAATCACTATCTTTCTATCCTGTGTATATTCATGATTTGTAGAAGAGGAGAAATAAGACACAGAGCAGCTTTGAAGAGCAAGTGAGTTATTGGTGTATGCATGTGCACAGTTAAAGGACATAAGCCCCATGAACCAGCAATGTGCCCTTGTGGCCAAGAAGGCCAGTCGTATCCTGGTGTGCATTAGGAATAGTGTTGCCAGCAGGTCAAGGGAGGTGATCCTGCCCCTCTACTCAGCCCTGGTGAGGCCACCTCTGGAGCACTGTGTCCAGTTCTGGTCTCCCCAGTACAAGAGGGACATGGAGCTATTGGAGCGAGTCCAGTGGAGGGCTATGAAGATGATTAGGGGACTGCAGAATCTCACTTATGAGGAAAAGTTGAGAGAGATAGGCCTACTTAGCTTGGATAAGAAAAGGTTGAGAGGGCATCTGATCAATGTTTATAAATATTTTAAGGAAGGGTGTCAAGGTGATGGGGCCAGATTCTTCAGTGGTGCCCAGAAATAGAATAAGAAGCAATGGGAACAAAATGAAACACGTGAGGTTCCATCTGAATATGAGGAAAAACTATTGTAAGGGTGACAGAGCAGTGGAACAGGTTGCCCAAAGAGGTTGTGCTTCTCTGGATATATTAAAACCCATCCAGACATGATCCTGTGCAATGTGCTCTGTGTGACCCTGCTTGAGCTGGGGGGGTGGACTAGTTATCTCCAGAAGTCCCTTCCAACCTCAATCTTTCTGTGATTCTCACATATATGTGATTAATGCAGTGAATGAACATTTCATTGCTCCTCAGTCACAGTGTGTAGCTTGTTGTCCATCTGTTAAAGCTGCCTGTTGTCTGTCTGTAGGAGTCTGAATGCACCCCTGAGTTAATGACCAGTGTCCTTTGGCACAGTAAATGGTTGATGCCTTGAGAATTTGTTGAGTTGCTGGGATCAGTCCCTGCCACTGAGAAAGTTTAGATGTTCATTTATTCCATTTTGTCTTCAAACTCTCTGATTCCTTGCCTATTGTGCTGAGTTTGACTTTTTTTGTGCATTGCCTATTGATGATCTACTGAAGCAATCCCTTGAACATCTGGATTTCAAGACTGATGCTCATCTTGGGTTTTATTTTTCCATTTGCTTTTAAGAAAAGCAGGAAAGCTTTTTAAGGAACACACACACACACACACAAAAAAAAAAAAAGTGAAGCAAATGTGAAAGCAGAGCACCCTTGGCCAGGTTTCGGACTACATTTTTCCCTATGCATGTTAATACAATGTGATAGCACAAACTACATGGAAGCTTGTCTATTTCCTATAAGGCTCTTAAGATAGAAATCTGATAACTATAAATATATAGACATCTAACATTTTTCCTTACTATAAATAAGAGTTTTGTAATAAAGACCAGCACTGTTTCTGACAAACTGTAGAAGGCTTGTGAATGCTAGGTAAATACTTGTTCCTCCTTCTAACCATTTCACAGGCTTATGACTCAGAAAAAAATATTCACAAACTTTATTTTCAGCCTGAATTATGTTAAAACACACACACACACACACAAAAAGCCAGCACTACTAACGTGCTCAGGGCTTTGATAGGCAAACTGTCCAGCCTACACTATGACATAATATGCCATTTTCAGTAACTTCAGCATTATTTTAATAACAAATGAGAAGTAATGAGATTACTGGTGGTTTGTTCACTAGTTTTTGTGAGAGCCATTGCCATCTAACCTGGGCAGCTATTTTGAAGAAGAGATGAAGCAGAAAAAAATGTTAATTTAGAGTAAGAAATCCAAGATTATTCTTCTAATTTTCTCTTCTCATCACATGTTTGTGTCACCTGTCATTTAGACACCCAGCTGATTTGTTTGAAATTAAAAATACTGTTTTTCTTTGTGGCTTCCAAAGTACCAGAAGAACCTTCCGGAAGGTAAGGTAGGTGGGGAGAGGATTTGCCTGCGGCCCTGAGCAGAACCCTGTGTCCATTTCTCCCTGTCTCTTAAGTAACCACCTTCTGCCTGGTGGCAAGAGGGTAGGGGATCCTTTGTATCTTGTGTTGTGGTTGTCTGACGCCTCTGTCCCACGGATGGTTGAGTACAACTACACCGGTCAATCTCCTTCTCACTCTCTGCAGTTCCTCATGAGTGGTTTACAGCTGCGGTTTGAACAGACTGTTTGGGCTGACAGTACCAGGGCCCTCCCTGCCCACCATGCTCCTTAAGGCTGCCTTCCACAGGTGTGGGGGCCAGGAGCAGAGGTGGCCACCCCCACACCTCCTCAGCCACTCTCAAGAGAGCTGCCAGTTCCTGGTGGGTCTTTGCTGCCCCAGGGTTTCCCCAGTGTGGTGAGGAAAGGACACTAGGCCGCAATCCCTTGCTCCGAGCCAGCACAGGAGATGGTTGCCTCAGCGAGGGATATGTGTGTGCTAATAACTAAGACTCGTTGAAAAGTCAAAAATGGAAAGCAAAATTAGAACGGAAAATTTGTGGGAGAAATGAAAGAGGATTCTTTTAAGACAAAAAAAAAAAAAAAAAACAAAAAAACGTAGACTGTAGGGCTCCAGTTACTATGAATGACTTAAGCAGGTAGACAACACAAAAGGGTGAAAAGGAGGAGAGAATGAAGAGAAGAAAAGAAAATGTAGGTTATACGGTCCTTTAAATGATATTACAAAAGCTTTCACAGGTATTTGGATTTCAAATAGAATTAAAATGCACTAAATTACTTCAGTTTTAATGAGGAAAATTAAAACACTTTTTTTTTTTTTTTAATATGAGTATAGATTCAGACTATCTGTGATCTTTGTAGTCATAGTCATATTTCTAATGTAGTTGTTCATTATTTGGCTGGTGATGAAATGCAAGTTTTCTTCACTTCGTTCTTTCTCTGAGGTATGCACAAAGGTTGGAATTAATTTAATGGAGAAAACTCAATTAGATGGCAGCTAGTCAGAATGTTAAGAAAGTAGATTTAAAGTAAGTCAAACTTTTTTTTTTTTTGATAAAACACTAGTTGCTTGTACTGTGCATGTTTTAAAGTGCTACATCATCTTTTGAGCAGGGATTGCAATGTTTGAGATTATCTTGACTTCGCTAAAGTACTACACATTTGACAACTGTCAACAGGACTATAGTTAGAGGGCCAATACTTCATGTAGTGGTTTAGCAGCCAGCGTTCCAGTGAAGGAGCATTTCTTAAAGGCTCTCCACTCAGTAAGTAAATGCATGAAGCCCTGATCTGTCACCTGTTCTGCATGTAATGGAAATGTTAATTGTTCTCTTAGATGAATATATTCTCATCTCCTATAAAAATGAAAAGTTGTCCAAAAAATAGCAAGCATGCTAAGCATCCTGTAGAGGCAGAATCTCTTACATAGATACAATATGAAGTACTGTGTATACACAGTATATAGTCAATTGTTTTGTGTAATTTAAGTAACTGAATTGAGAGCCACTCTAGAAGGGAAGATACTGGAAACTAATTTTGCTCATTGCAATAACTGACTAAAGAGTTCTTGGAATTCTGCCCCGGTATCTGATATCAGAAAGAAAATTCAGTATTATGCCTTAAGGTTGTTTTTTGTTTCTTGGTTTGCTATTTAATCTTGGAAGAATTTTATATAATACTCTCAGTTGTCTATAATTTAATTATTTTACATTTGGAGCCTCCACTCAAATGCTGTGTTTTCCTTGAAAATGAGTACTTAGTTCGGAACTCTACTGTTCTTGCAGCTCCTCCATCCTGGTTAGATCTGGATGAAACCTGAATCCCTAAAGCCACCTGATCACAATTTGCTGCTATAATCCCTTTTAACAATGCTTTTGCAATTTGGTTGACCTCACTTTTTGAATCTGCTACATACCCAGCACTTCTTTTGTTCTGTTGCTGAATCATGCTTTGAGAGAGGATAAGCTTTGTGGATTTTTTTTTTTTTATTTAATATCAGAGAAGGAGATGGTAGGGATCCATTGTTGTTGTTATGTGTGGTTCGAGTCTGAGTGCTTCATTGCCATAGCCTGTGAAATCCATAAGAATCATCTATCCCTCAAGGTATGGGTTTTGTCCCAAAGATGAGGTTTTACCTGAGCCAGACTTCAAATTGATTAAGAACAAGCTGGTTTAAGACTTCTTTGTACACATGACTGATGGATTTTTGTAGTCTCTAGATATGATTTAAATCTATGCGTACAGAGGTAATGGTTCATACACAGATATATATATCTGCAGCTGTAGTATTTACTTTATGTAGTATTTCCTTTTTATGACTTTTTCAAGCTAAATTACTTGCCATAACTGACATAAATGTTCAGAACCTGCAGTTCAGTTTTCACTCCAGAAATTCAGTTTGTGAGTTTATATTCATGTGAACAGGAAGCAGTCACCCATCTGATGATCTGTCTCACAGCCTAAATCACAACCAGAAAGTATTTTATGCCTGAAAAAATGATCTCTGCAACCTCTTCATGATAATTTGTTTTGACTCTATCAGTCCGCAACATGTAAGGGTAGTCTGTGTAATCATATTTCTACTCTTAAGTCGTGTGGCAGTATTAGAAAATGATTATGCATAAGGAGAATAATGACAATTATAACTTCAAGATAAAAATCTGCTTCTAATCTTTAGTTATAAAGATTTTGAAGTGTCATGGACAATCTTTTCATTTTTGTGCTGGTGTGACCTTGGCTGGCTGCCATATTCAGTCAGCTTCTCTCTTGTTCCCCTTCTCAACAGAACAGGGGGAGAAACTAAGACAGAAAAATTTCTGGATGTAGATAAGGACAGGGAGATGAATTACCAGTTATCACCAAAGGCAAAACAGACTTGACTTGGATAGGATTAATTTGCTTTATTACTAATTGAAAATAGAGTAGGATGGTGAGAAATAAAACCAAAACTAAACCCACCTTTCCCTAATTCTCCCATCTTTCTAGGCTTGATTTCACTCCTTTGCTTCTTCTACTGCCTCCTCCCTCCCATGCGGCACAGGAGATGGGGAGCAGGTGTTGCAGTCAGTCCATAAGAGTTCCTCTCTGCTGCTTCTTCCTCCAAACACTTTTCAGATATGTGCAAAGGACAGAAAAGTATTAAACCCATGCTCGTGCAGCAGGAGAGGTGAGTGGAACATATACAGAGCCATCTCCAGGCATTGCAAACCATTAATGATATGCTTGAAAGTTGACATTGTTAATTTAAGTCCTGTAGAAATCATAGGCTGTTTTTTTCTAGTTAGTTCAGTGGAGGCTTTTATAAATCATATTTTTAAGTAATGCAATAATGCTAAATGTTTATAAAACACTCTCTAATAACATCATTTTAGGTTCTGTGTGTCAGTGTCTGTGTGTAGGTTTTACTCTAAGCACATACAAATCATTCCAGCCATCATTATGCTCCAGCTAGAGAAAGTGTTTTTGCAAAAGCTATGTTGTTGTCTTTCATAGTGTCTGTTAATTTTCTGATGCTTTTTCTTTATATACATATATATATGATTCTATTCTGTAAAAAAGAGTTCACAAATCTACATTCCTGAACTATTAGTTTTCAGGAATGTCTTCCTTGCACCTCTATGGTCATCTATATGTGAGATAAGTTTAGGCTGATAGCAATAAAAAGGTGGTACATTCATGACACTAGCAGCCAGCTTCTGAAGTCTTTGGCAAAATCCTGTTAAAGTTGTAAGGATTTTACCCAGAGTACAGTTGTTGCTGTAAATTACAAATGCTGTTTTGCTGAGGTAAACCAAGCACTTCTAAGCATGAAAATGTTGCTATTCATGGGTACATGTTAGAAAAATGTTTACTGGTTTTATGGTTTACTACTTCTCTACAAAAGAAAGTTCATTTTCTGTAAGCTGGTCAGTTTGGAGTGAAAGACTGTGTCTGCTTTGATGCCACCTTCCTTTTTATCAGAATCATGCAATACTGCTGTGTGTGCCTTTTACTGTTGGGAGCTATGAACATTCCTAGAGACCTTTTTTGTCTTTATCTTTCACCACTCAGGCATAAAATTTTAGGATATATTCTTTCTTTTGTACCTCTGCTTTAATTTTGATTGGGTGAAGTACTGTGTGAGGAGAAAGGAGAAAATTGCTAACTGAGATCTATGGAAGCCTACGGTATGCAATTAACTTCCTTTAAACATGTTGTAATGTTATGTAATAGCCAGGAAAAATAGCTTCCCAGTATTATAAAATTGTGAAGCTGACTCATCTCTAATAATCTGTGCAAAAGCATTTAAGATGGGGTGTAAACTGTCTTGGATTATCAATGTTGAGAAATACTAAACTCAATAATATTTTGTAAACCCCATTCTGAACATTTGATATCCATACTTATTATCTCTCAGAGGAAATGACAAGTATTATCTAAAAATTTCTCCTGTCTCCCCTTATGCTGACTTACTCTAACATCTCCAGGGAGTACTTGATCACCATGCACTGCAGCATATGGAAGTTGGTTTATAACCTGAAGAAATAAAATCAAGAGACAACCGCTTAACTTTAAATCCTGAAACTCACTGTAGCAACATTTACAAGTGTGAAAAGATTTTGATTTACAGTGTTTCATTATAAATAGCAACAACAACAGTAGGAAAAGAGTAGTGCTAGCAGGAAAAGTGTGGGGGGCAGGAGGGTCTAGAAATGGAGGAAAAAAAAAGTGATTTTTGGAATACAGCTCTGATTAAAAATCTTCAACTACCTTAAAATTATTTATGTGATGAGCGTGTTGCTACTATGTTATACTTCCAGTTCAAGGAAACTCATGGACTTTTTAGAAGACAAGGATTGTTCATGTTCATGCTTCAACATGCTGCCTCTATGATAGGAAGAGGTGTTTGTTTTCTTATAAGAACTTGTGACTGAATTATCCAGTCACATCCTTGACCCTTGAACAAAGTGTTTTGATAACTTTGACCCATATTCATGGCCAAACTTACCAAAATATGCAGGCAGAATCGAACCCGAATCCAAATCACTCTTATTTCTCCCTGACTGAGACTCCAGTATAGCATTGTATAGACCAAGAACAGCAATGCTGCTTATTTAAAGGAAAAACTGTTCAAGAGTTGATGACCATAGTGACCCCCAGTGAAGATGTCTACAGACAGCAAGGCAAGTGGAGTTTATTCCTGAAAGACCCTGAGCTCCTGTGTTTATATTTTGTAAATGTGGTATTCCGGGATTTCATGGCTTCCCACTGCAGTTAATTGCCCAATCCCCAGACGGTGCTTTCTCTGTGTGAAAGACAGCCATTGCACATACTTATTCATGTGAGGACAGTTTTATAGAATATCTGACTGTGTGCTAGAACACCAGCTGTTGGTCTCCACTGAGGTGTGCAGCACTCATCTGTACTTAGTTTGATTACTTTTGTTGTACTTCAGATTCGTTAACTCTTCAGAAGCTCTACAGTTAATTGGCAGTCAAGTCACAAAATTCCTTTTCTATTTTTCAGTCTTTGCAGTATACTTTAAGGCATGATCTTTTCTTGCTCAGACAGTCAGAAGGTTTGGCTGCTGTCTTCAAAAACGTTGTAAAATTCAAAAACGCATTGAGACTGATTTATGATAAGAAAAATGCCTTTTAATTTCTATTGCTATTACTGAAGGAAGACAAACTGTTTAGAAGGTGGAAATGATGGCATGCAATGCATTTAGGTTTCTTTAGCAGTTATGTAGTGCTGGATGAACAGAAATACTCTGGTGTTGACAAACAAGGCTTTGAATGGATCAGCTGATAAACTGCTGTGTTTGTGTGATATATTACCTACAGGTGCGGGTATATATGGTGACTGTTAGCCAGAACCCTGTAACACAGGGAACAGAGGCACTTTCTTTGCAATGGATGAATTAAAAATGATTGACTCATACTGTAGATAGCTGCTGTCATTGCTGGGCTGTTGTTGACTTTTGATGGTAAGATATTCCTTGCAAGAGCATAAGGTCTGAAATAACTTCTACACCAACCAAAATAATTCTGTGCTTACTGAAAGAATTTGACTGTCTCCCATTTCTCAATGGTGAACGTAGAGGTATCATCATATTTCAGTAGCTATAAGCCTCTGTTTCATAGTAGCAAGAAGAATTTACTGCAAAGGCTTCATTATTCAGGAGCCATAGTATATTCCTGCTGCTTGCAGCGTGCTTCCTGTTGTGAGTCACATTGGTATTATTTTGGCTAAGGAAGTAAACATGTGATAGTCTAATAGCTGGATCTTGCTACATTTTCACATAATACCACTGAATCTCAGTACTTTGGTTGTATAAACGCTTAGCTATCTTGCAAACTCAAGGACTGTATTTTATGATCTTTGAATTTTCTTTGTTTCATGAGTATTATGTGGTATTTGATGTATCTGGTATCTGCGGGACATTTACTTATTAAATGTATTTGGGAAAGAAGTCTAACTGTAGAGCACAAAAGCACCTTGTCAATACTAGGGGCTGTTTTGACTTTCCTCTTAGAGATGGGAAACTGGAAGGAGTGAATGGGTACCTGCAGCTCTCTGCAGGGAGGAAAGCTGTAGATACCAGACACAGGCAGTAGCTTGTTGGCTTTTGTTCCCAACACTTCTGAAAGGTATGATGAAGAGGCCACTGAGAAAGAAGGAAAGCTCTGTCTGGGATACTGGATGCTTCCTTTAATAGGCTTGAGTAAATGAAACAAAGTTTAGGAACGCAGAAAAGCTCCTGGGAGCTTATTTGATTTGATTGCTAAACCTTTTGAAGTGTGCTTATTGCTATAAGGAAGGAAATCTGGAAAAGGTCAAGTATGAATTAGGTGAGAAATACAAAAAGGAATTGCTTGAGATGGTCATTAAATAAGACAAAAATGAGATTCAGGAATAAATGGAACAGTATCACTGTAAAGGTGAAACGCCTCAGCATAAATCACTAAAGACAGTGAAACTGGAACAAGTCTATCCAAGATGCATTGATTTTGTAGAGGTTCAATTCCAATCTGATGAAATCGATGTTTTGCAAAAGCCTCATATCCCAGTCTACATGCCTGCTTGTGAAGACCTTGTAAAGACTAAAGGTCAGTCTATCTGTCTCTGTCTACTGTACTTACATATTTCTAACACAACCATTACCATCATGTCTAGGAGTAGGAAAAATGATCAATATTATTGTCTCTGGTGTTGGGGAGTATCCAAAGCCCTGCTACATTAGGCCCTGAGTGACTGAAACAAAGATATATCCCTGCCCCTGGGAGCTCACAATCTAGCGTTTGAGGCAATAAAATAGGAACAATTGAATAATCAGATGAGCAGGAAACAAAGGCATGGTAATGGCACCTCCCTGCAGATGCAGGAAGCATTCAATGCAGCCGCCAGAGGTGGCTGTAGTCTGGGCCTCCAAGGTATCAAGATGTTTATTTGAGATGGGACCCACCTCCTCTTTTCATGTAGCGGTGTCAGGGATTATCAGAGCAATTCTCTGGGACCTTTCTGATGCTCTGTTGCTTTTCTGCCTGCTTTGAATGGGGGAAGACTTTAAGTCCTGCTGTTCCCATGTGATTATTCACACTGTGAATCAATCCAAACATAAATCTCAGGTGTATTTCTTGGGATTTCATCTTATTTGTCCCACTTTTTTATTAAAGTAAAAAGGCCACCAATATGAAGCAGGTAATAATTGCTCAGAAGGGGGCTCTGGGACTTTGAGAACGATCGCAGAAATAAATCAAAGGGTTAATACAAAAACAAACTGCCGAGCACATTACTGGGGTCTTTGTAATATTTGCCTTCTAAAATGTAGTTTTATGTGAGTAATGTTAGTATCAATATTAATATCTGCTGAGATGAACAAAACTAACAATGTAATAGGAAAAATAAATGTTAGCCTCCACAATAAAGTTTTCTGTGGGGAGTGTCAGAAAGCCTATGAAAATTTGCAAGGACTGATTCAAATCTCTGAATTTTAGACTGGGTAGAACAGTGACACCAGTCTGTCATTGTTACTTCTTTTCTTTCTTTTCTTTTTTTATCTGTCTCTGCACAGTTGCAGTTAAATTCCTGCAGAGAAGAACATCTTTAGTTTGTGCCTGCATGAATGTGCATAGCTTATTTCAGTACTTAATTGTCTGATATCTTCAACAGAAGATACAATAACTGTATTTTTTAAGTACCTTTTTTTCTTCTAATTGCAAATAAAATATTGGATATATTAACTGTACACTTCCTTGATATTTGCGAACACAAAATGAAAGTGGTTTACAACAGGAGAAAGGGATCATCCATATTGTTTTTTCTTTTTGTTTTGGTTTGTTTTTGCAGAGGACGTTTATCTTTAAACACGTTGAGCAGTCTGGAGGTGAAAGAAAAGGCCATATAGCACTACAGACAGAGCCAAATACAAATGCTCTGTACTTTATCTCAGTGTAGGTCTTCAGTGAAAGCCCAGAGCTAAGCTTCCTGGACAACCACTAGCAGGGAAGCTGAATATGGGCAGTACCTTCCCATTTAGGATGGCGTATATTCATTCTGGTGACAAGTCCACCATTGATAGCTGGTATCACAGTAGCTCAGATTTGCTTGAACATGCTTCCATCACACTGAATTACAGCTTAGATCTGCTCTGATGAGACAACACTTCATTCTCTGCTCCTGCTAGATAGAGGTTTAGTCGAAGCATCCTCTTGTGGTCTCTGAGCTCTGGGCGATTGCTCAGTGTCTGACAGCTCCAAGTTCCTGCAAGGTACAGCATGTCCTCAAACCAGCACATTGCTTGTAGCCATGCCTTCCCCTGCACAGCCGCAGGAGGAAATTTCACAACTGTTTTCCCAATTGTTGTGACAGGCAAATCCATTGTCATGCAGGGGTTGGAAGCTTTGTGTGGTCCCTGCTGTCATTCTGGGGAGCTTTAATCCAGGGTCTGGATATTTCTGCCTGTAACACTTATAAAGTAGAACTGTGAAAGAAACGTCTATGAGGGTGTTTTCTCCAGTGACAAAAACTTGAATGCAGTAGAAGCATTTTATTCTGTGAAACATGGGGCCAGAGGCAGCAGCTGGTGTAAATCAGCGCAGCTCCTTTGAAGAAACTAGGGAGATGATGCTTTAGATCTGCAGCTGCATCTTATCCTGCATTTTCAAATTAGAATATTATGCATAAACACAATGAGTTGTTCACCTCAGTGGTATGGGAAGTACACATTTTGGCCCTCTTGACCTGCAATTTGTTAGCAGCTTTCAGCAATTACACACTTCGTATAAATGATAAATGACTAATATTACAGAATGCATTAATTTTACACTCTTCAACTTCTTGGTAGTTATCTTCTAGTGGTAAAACTATATCCTGATATTTATGAAATGAATAAAAATCTTAAAGAGAAAATGAGCAAAGATCACAGAATTGGCCTGGTACAGTTGGCAGCCTCTGCATGTTTCACTCATGTCCAGCAACAGCCTAGTAAACACACAAGGGTAGTTCCATCTTCCATTAATTATCTCAGGATGAAAGAAGAAGAAACCCTACCTTATACAGAGGTCTCAGGAGGGTAATTATTTTTTCTGCTAATTCCCCTAGCCAAAATTGTGGTCATTGTGGAAGGAAATGCCCCTATACTTGCCATTCTTTATCATGCTTTCCATCTAGGCTGCTGTTCATTTTTCTTGCCTTAGATGTTGGCCCTAGCAACTTGGCCAATTCGTGTCTGGCTCATGGGCTTTTTACACAGCTTCCTTTAGGCAGACCACTGCATACCTGGACTTCCCACCATGACCAACTCGCTGGGCCATTTCTCCTCACCAGCTGTTGACTCTGGTAATTGCCCCTGGCTGTGAAAGTCGCTAAATTTTCCCCTTCACTAAATATCCATCCCCTTGGCTTCCTCAAATGGCCTTTCTCTCTTTGCTTTCTGTGGCAGGACCATGAAATGAGGCACCAGTTTCATTACAGTATGCTCCAAATGCTGTTTTATGTAATGTTGTTTGCAGTGCTGTAGTTTGCTTCCTTACTGCCAGTTTCATCACCTTCTATAAAGCTTAATTCAATTGTTTGTTGATTACCTCTTTGGATTAGTGTATAAATCTAAAATTGAAGCTGCTAGCAGCATTGGTAGGGCTATAGAAGTCACAAAACTTTGTCTCCCTATTTTTGTGTCCCTATCTGGGGTTACACTGGGGTAAACCTTTGCTGCTGTTGTAAAGGTGTTCAGGAATGAGAGGAGAAGGCTTCATGCTCATAAAACTTATTTTTAAACAATTCTCTAGAAGAACAACTATGGAGAGAATTGTATAAGTCTACTCTAAGTTCTACAGCCTCTTTCAACTCGAACATGTATTACTTTGCATTACTTTGGTGTTCTTTGTCAAATTACATGAAGAGAATAAATCTCTGTTCTATTTAATGTATGAGATATTAACTGAATACTGCCAGGACTGTGAAGGTTTCTATTTAGAGGCATCTCTTTAAATAAACCACATTTCGTACTTTGGGAGCAAGCCAAACAGAAGTGGTTTTTACTCAAGTTTTTAAGCTAGGATCTGCCTTAGAAGCAGTTGTGTTGACCTCTGCCTCTTTGCCCATATTCCCAACTCCTGAGAAGTTCTGAGACTTATGGAGACTATGGTTTGCTTTCATAACTTGCAGGGTGCTCTTCTCACTTCTCGTATGCCAGCTGAGTGTGGGAAGCTCTCACATTCATTTTAGATTTTCAGCATGGATTTTTAATGTCTTAGTATATGTTAATTTAAATGTTTTTTCCTTTCAAAGGTGATGCAGTTCTACTATTCAAATAGTTTTATAGGAGAAGAAAATGATATGCTATATATAGAATTAAACACAGAGGAATATTGATAATAAATTGAGCTGGCATCAGCAAATGCTGTGTAGACTGTTGTTTACAACTGGTTTATATTTTTATCTGTTATGCTTTTATGTGGTTTTACTTTTTTTTCCTTTTTTTTTCTTCCTTGCCTTTCTGTCCAAATTATATGGGTAAGGCAAAACACCCAATTTCTGCTCCGTTTTCCTTCTGTGACCTCTTGTAGGCAGAATAGAAAGCCATTAATGTTAGCCTGTTGTCTGAAGTTTGTAAAGCCACGATGTACACAGGAATTCAGAAATGAGCAATATCAGTTTCCCAGCTATTACTGGATCTGAATTTACAGAAAACAAATAAACTTGACATTTTCATCAGATTTCTTTCTAAATTATGTTCATTGAATGCCTTGGTGTAATGTTATTTATTGGAAAACTACAAAAAGCATGTATGGAGATCATGAAACTGCTCCTTGGTCTTCTGAGACTCAAGATGCAAGTAGCTTCTACAAATTACGCTGGGATACGGCTATTTTTCTACCTCCTTTTTGTACGTATCAGTCTTGCTTGTTTGGTGACAATGGCAAGAGCAAGAGATCTCTGGTGCTGCTGTTTCTTGCTCGTGCAGCTGGTCACTTACTTTTGCTGGGGGCTGGGTCTACAAGGCCAGTCTTCTTGTGAGAGTTGATGAGGTTTTGGTAATGAAACATGTCTTGGTGTAATATGTAAGGATTTAAATGTATATGAAAATATCCTGACAAATTAACTCCTTAAATTACTTGAAGAGAACGATTTTTAAAATCTGATTTACACTTTCTACTTGTAAAGTGGCTAGTGTTTGTCATCTAACCCTTATTATCTGATGAGAGAAACCAGTCCATTTTGCTTACATTTTCAGTCAATTTACGGGCAAGTTTCATTGTCAGTTGTGTACATACCATCAAGGTGTCACAGCACCATAGCAGCAAACCCAGGACAGTGTTTGCTTAAAAGTATGCTTCCTTTTGGAGTTCCTCCTCCAACTTTCATGACCATTTTCTGTTGAGACTGACACTTTGGTTTTTTACTTTTTAAAAAGCCTTTTATTGGGTGCAAGTTTTGCTTGGTGGTGTCCCTTTAAATACTGCACTCTGCCTAAGGAAAAGATGGGAAGACAGATGTTGAATGAACATTCATTGATTGCTTTCTGATTGCTAGTTCAGGTGCCTTTCTTCAGCCATATAAAATGGCCATACGGGAAATCAATAGTGATGATCTTTATTATAAAGTACCAGAAGCGAGGTGCTTCACCTGTACATATTTCTGGGGAGGGAGAGGGATCTGAACCCAATTAGAAAATGTATGAAACTGACAGAGCACACTGTTCCTTTAAAATTGCTGAGGGCTGCAAAATGAAGAGAAGGCTTAATGAAATATTCAGACAGTTGCATATCCTCTATGTAAGTTAACCTCAGAGTTGGAGAAGTCCACAAACTTAGTATGTTTTGTTTCATTTTCATATAAAAATGTTGGTAGTTGTATCTTTTTACACGTGAAAAGACAGAATAATTAGTGAGAAAGGCCTTGGAAAGTTCAATAAGTTCAATTATAAAGAAGTTATTGGAATTGGTTCTCACTGAGTAAGCGAATAAGCCAGTGTCTGATTTGATCTCTCTGATACTTTTTATGTTAAGAATGACAGGGTTTTTATTTTTATTTTTTTTTACTATTTACTTTTGACACAGTAGGAGTAACAGTAATTTGAAATTCTTCAAATCATACTAAAAGACTTTGCAGCAGACATGCGAGATAAGACAGAGAAATTCAATCATTGAGGAGATAATGGGTTTGGGTTTTGGATGGTTAACTGTCGTGTGTGCCTAAGTTAAATGTATAGGCTACACTTGCAGAAGCAGCCATCTGCACTAGGCAAGAAAGTGAAGTTCTTTATCTACCTGCCCAGGCAGTGCAGCACAAGCTGCCACTGCTTCTCAGCTCCACTGAAATCTTCGTTGGTGTATCTCTACCCTCCTGCGGCAGCTGCGGATTTGTTTGCAATGTTTATTTTGGCATTTCTTATTTTGGTTCCCCCAAAGAAATTACGTAAAATCTGTCTCTAGCCCATATTGTATTATATGGGAAGAAATGCCACTTCCTTCTTACCCTAATCATATTTTATGATTTGTCAAAGGTTTGGTGCAGTCGTAGATCTGGTTGTACTTCACCCTTTGATTAAAGACAAGTCTTCCACATCACCAATTCCATTTCAGTCTCCACATTCTTAACATTTAGATACTTAGGGCAAAAAAATAACCTCCGTATCCTGTTGTAAAATGCAGGAACTGCTTCATTTTATTCTGCTTTTTATCTGACTTTTTTTTTTCTTTATAGTATTTTTAACAATGCCTGTGCTGTGAAAAGCTATATGGAACTTTCTGCATGAATGTATAATGTATTTATCATCTCAGAGGGGTAAAAAGTCATCTAGTTCATATTAACTGAACTGTCCTCTGTGGTTCCCTGTGCTCAACAGCTGGATGACAAGACATTGAATGTACATTAGGCAGCTTTCTAATTAAATTTAAATATCTTCATTGCATCTAAAACACATAGTAGCACTTCCTTGCTAATAAAGTACACTGCAGTCAATTTGTTGCAGATACCGCATTGCCACTCCTGTTCCAGACCTCTTACAGTCTGTTGCAAGAGTAGGATACAAACATAATATGTTGTAAAAAGTAACGTTTAGCTGTGATTTTGCAAAGTGTTATCCTATTTGTTTTAAGTGTCATGTAATTATCAATTCATTTGCTACCTACTGCAATGCCATGCATCATAATGAATGTATTTACATAATAGGTAGTATCACATGAGCTCAATTGTAATTCAGTATTAGCTAAATGTACCATGAAAAAAAAATGTTTCCCGTAAAGGTAGGCTGGGGTTGATATATAACCTGTCTCATACATGGTGTATCACAAAAGCTGTCAAGGGAAATTGTTCCATTTGTGGACTTGCTCTCAGAGGGAACTATTTTGCAGCTCTGAACTTCATGTATTTCCTCTCCAACCTCCAACCCCCTATATTTGAATGCTCTTTGGCCATGTCAACCTTGCACATGAAGTTATTGCACACAGCATGCTCAGAAATTTGTCCTTGCTGTTTAGTTGATACACCAGTGCTCTGCTAGCTCACATCACAAAGCAATGTCTGTCCAAAAGACTGAAATTACTGCTCCAGTGATATTCTAAGACCTTCACACACTGTACTGGGTGACTGGGGGCTTGTCTCCAGAGGATTGCCTGAGCTCTGGGTAACTTTAAAACTTTAAAACTCTTTGATGTCAGACATAACTTCTTTTTAAATAAAAAGGTCTCTAAAATGACACGTGCTCCTTCCTGGACTAGGAGTCAGCTCTGCCTTACCGTGTTGCAGAATTTGGTATGAACAGCCTCCCAGCTGCTTCAGTTACTTGGTTTGCTCAAGTTACGTTCTACGTGCAGACTGGCCTGTGTTCTCCACCACTTACTCATCATCACAGTCAGTTGTCACTTCTCTTCCCTACTGTGTTAAAAGCAAGGTCTCCCTTTCAAAACCAGGCCCAGCCCATTACATATGCCCTATGCACATATTCATAGCTTGAAGAACTGCATGATGTCCCTTTAAGTAAAGAGCAGTGTTATCAGCAGTCCCCAGTTTCTACACAGCCTGGCATTGCAGATCCTGCTCTGCCTCTCAGTGTTTCTAATGAGTGATCAAAAGTGATCCACCAGCCCTTGAAGGGATATGCCACTGGGGAGGAAGTGGCTCTGTACTTGCATTAGTCATCATTGGCAGTTCAGCTACCAGTATTCTTTCTCCACCTCTCCCCGTCTTTATCTTAGAGCTGCTTCTCCTACCCCAAACGCTCTCTGCTATATCCTATAGTTTAATATGCCTTTATTACATGAAGATTTATGTAAGCTGATATGAAGCACGTATCACTTTGCATATAAAATAAGTGGTCCCTTTCAGCTTTGGTTTAATGTGTTTTGAAGACATATGGTCTTGCAATAGCAGAGTGGGTAGAATAACCCAAATGTGAGGAAAAATCAGTTTCTGAGATGAATGGCTCATACCTCTCATTTGGTTCACTTACAAATTCAATGTTTTCCATTGCAGAAGCAAGACTTGCTCGTGCAGTTCCAGTTGCCTTGCAAATGATTGTTGTGTGAGCTGCTGTCTATAACAGATGTGTCTAATCCCACTTCTCACTTTTAAATGTATCCTATTTCAATACAGAATGTGAAATGATCACTTTCTGGCTAGTCTAGTTCTTTTTTTACTTGTTGCCTTCAAGTTAAATTAAATATACTGATATTGTAGAGGAAAAAAGAGTTATTTCCATAAATATAGTATAGTTAATGGTGCCTCAAGGATTATTTAGCCTGATCTACATTCAGGAGACAGCACTACAATGGCAAAAGGCTAACACAGTTGGCAAAACTTAATTTGTTTGGACTCATGTCACCGTCGGCTTTAAAATATGACAGGAGAAATACGTTGTAGGAATTGATAAAGTAGTGCCACATTTGCACAATACTACAACTCTTTACAGTTATTTAGGGCAGTGGAAGTGCTCCAGTGTTACTACTGGGAATGGTGCAATGTTGCTGCTGGATTTATATAAAGTTAGAGTATTAGCAAGTGAAAGACTAAACGTGTAGTATTGTAAATGTTACAAGGGATCTGTATGATATTCACACAACAGACATTCCTGCTAAATGTATTGTTTGTAATCCCCTTAACTGGGAAAAGCACCAGACCTGACAGAAGGGAGTTGTCTATATACATATACACAGGATGGTATACCTGGCACTGGAACTACACTTCAGTAAGGAAAGTTTTTCCAATGTCCGTATATGCACTAGGCCAGTTTGTCAGGTAGTAGCATCTTCAAAGAAAGTTGCTGTTCTGGATTTGAAAGAAAATGTTTTCTGTTTAATGGAAATATCAATTTATGTTTCCATAGTTCTCTTTGTCTTGGTGCTAACTAGCAGGCAGGAATTTCTGGGCTTTGTTCCTTAATATGAAGTTTGCAAATAAGGATTAAGAGAAAATTAAAAGCTAATGTACGCATGAATTTCTCAGGGGATTATTCTGCGGTGTTTATACTCTTTATATGGTTTCTGTTTTAAGCATGTATCTTTGAAATGCACCTTAGTTTTTATTTTATTTTATTTTTTTGTTCTTCTTGTTTTGCTCCAAGTATCTTTTTATAGGACAACTGCTTATGCAGGTTAATCATAGTTCTGAGGATCCTACTATGCAGGAATCAAACTTACTGGATGATTGCACTTGCACAAGAGATGTAGTACTATCTTACAGAAGACTTACAAGTCTTATGAGGAACAGCTGAGGGAAGTGGTGTTGTTTAGTCTGGAGAAGAGGAGGCTCTTCTCCAAAGGGAAGAGACCTTATTGCTCTCTACAACTATCTGAAAGGAAGTTGTGGGGAGCTGGGGGTTGGCCTCTTCTCGCAGATAACTAGTGATAGGACTAGAGGGAATGGCCTCAAGTTGCACCAGGGGATGTTCAGGTTGGAAATTAGGAGACATTTTTTCTCAGAAAGAGTGGTCAGGCATTGGAACGGGTTGCCCAGGGAGGTGGTGGAGTCACTGTCCCTGAGGGTAGGAAAGGTTGGACGTGGTGCTGGGGGACATGGTTTAGTGGGTGATGTTGGTAGTAGGGTAATGGTTGGACCAGATGATCTTGGAGGTCTTTTTACCCCTTAATGATTCTATGATTCTACTGAACGTGGTCATAAGCACGAGAAAAAGAAACAAATCTGTAAGAGGTCTTACTGTGATGGTTTTTGCAGTGTAACCAGAAGTATTGTCATGGTTGTACTGATTACTGGTGATTTTGCAAAATGTATCATCTGTACTGGATAATATACAGGGATCATCAGCTCTTCTTGCACAAGCTGTTGGCTGCCTTCAAGTGATGGGGCTACCAGATGTCTGAGGCTGACTGGGTCTCCCTCTTACCAGCTCTCACCTTGCATGAGACTTCCAACAATGGCACGAAGAAAGTTTGGATCAATTTTCTCTTCCTAGTATGTCCCTGCTATCCTTTCATGGAAAGGCAGAGGTTGTGGTGTGTTTGAATCCTAACTGTGGTGTATTGTTTAAGATCCCTTTGTGATGACAACTCTGAAAATTGTCCAGTCACTGAATGAGATGAAAAGGAACAGACCTGTCCTAGGAATCAGAGCCTGGGAATTAAAATCTTCTTCACGTGCCATATGATGCTCAGTGTAATTTTTACTGATCCATAAAAAGTGAAACTATGCAAAAACTCTTCCTGCATGATTGTAATTATGTGCTTTTCTTCCCCCTAGACAGACTCTCTCTTCAGTATTTTGTATTGCTGTTAAATGATTTGAAAAGCATCCTGAAAATCATGTGGAAGTGTCTTCCATTCACACTTCCATTCACACTTCCATTCACACCATTCACATGGCTGCTGCGATGCTAGCCATAAATCTGCTAGCTGGGGGTCAACTAAATTCATGGAAAAGTTCAGTTCTACTCTTCTATCTTTCTTTTGTTTGGGGAAAAAAAGGGGAAATATTTCTCTAACATTGGCAGCTTCTGCATCAACTGAAAATTGCTATAGGTTGCACTCATTTGTTGACACAACAGTATTTTGTCCATATCGACACTGTCCCAAACAGGAAGCAATGCATCATCATTTGGCACAGGCCTTGGAGTGGTGCAAAGGAAGAGGAGGAAGAAATGGCTGCATATGGTCTTGAGCGAGGTTCAGGCATTGCAGTTGGTCATCTGCACTTTTATTGAATTAACTCTTATCAATATGTTTTAGTTCACTAGTTCTGATAAACGAAGGCTCGTTTTGCAGATGACACTGCAAAGAGAAGCAGTTGCTTCCTTGTTATTATACAGACTCTCTAGATGGGGTATTTCCACCAAGAGTATCCTTCCTTAATTTTCCATACTATGTTACATCAACCATAAACATCCTGCAATAAAGCTCTCCAAAATCATTTGTATCATGGGAACAGTAACACTCCTATATAAAATTTTAAAGCTTAATGAAAGTGTCTACTATAGCCAAAGCTAGAAAATACCTTTTCATCTGTAGTTTTTTCTTCCAGCTTTCATCTTTACAAGCTAGACTTCTTCAAGCTCTGCTTTTGCACTCAGCAAAAATGCCTGGAAATTTAAAATTAAGTAACCTTCTGTTCCCCCAGATATGACTAACATAACTTTTTGCATGCTTTGACAGCAAAGGAATCAAATCTTATAGTGTGGTGAGACATTAGTACCTAAGTGAGGAGAGGGCCATATGAAACCTTGCCTGGCCTGCTTTGTGCCTAGTTAGTGTGACTTGTTCACAAGCCTTGTCACTTGCACGGCTCCAGCTTACTGCACAGGGAAGTGATGGTATACGCTGGCAAACTGTGTGAGGCTCTACAAGCAGAGTGAGTCCTGAAAAGCTCTAAGTGTCCAAGACACTCACTGTCTGTCTGCTGCTCCACTGGCACACCAAAAATGCAGTTCAAGCACATTTATTTCTTATTTTAAAGCTAAGCTTTGCATGTGGGGCACAGCACATTTAAATTAATTATGTGGTTTTGAAAATACTCTCTGTCTAACACTAGAGCTGTTTGGCAGGTCAAACCTGGGCATTTTTCACTTTAGCAGTGACCCTGTTAGTAAATGTATAAAACCGTATCAAGGATGTTTAGTTTCCTGTGTCCAATAAATTTCTGTGCAGTGCCATTTGGAAATGGCAGCAACAGTGAAAGCCTGCAGGAGAAGCTCTGCTTTCCTGCCTCATGTGGTTTCTAATTCTTGGTCCTGCAGCTGTTTACAGACATCTATTGTGTTATGTTAGTTTTAGTCTATGGGTGGCAGTCACTTTCTAAATTTCTTGCACAATGATTGCAGTCTTGCCTGCACTAGCCTTATCAAATTTGCTGTTAGTAACACACACCAACAGGCAATCGATAAAATCAGAGCTAATTACATAATGTATTTTTTTTAAAAAAAAACTGTCTGCAGCACAAGCAGATGTTAAATGAAAGCTAATAAAGTGTGTCATCTTTAAATAAGGGTATGCCCTGGGATTTTAGACTGGACAAACTCTGAGCCACAAAAGGCAATTTCCACAGAGGTCTGCATGGATCGAAATAATGAAATAATCATGCAAGCAATGCATACAGGAGCTAAACCTGAATAGTCATTACAGATCTCTGCAAACACTTGGAGCTTGTTAGAAAATGAAAGAGATACCAGGCAAAGGCAGCAAGCAGTGCAGCTAGCAAGCTAACAGACTACTTAATAGTGAAGATATACTATCAGAGTCCTGGCCATTTCTATAGGTTTGCATATGTCTTCCCTGGAAGTCCAATGCTTGTCTAAATAGTGGCTCATTTGATGCTGGGGTGGTGCTCATTTATGTGACTTTTATTCAAGAAGGGAGAATTTAAACTATGGGCTATTTCATAGTGTGAAGGAGAGCACAAAAATAATGTAACATCTGGTTATTATTTATTTTTTTTATTTTACTTGTTCCACTAATAATCTCGCACAATAACACTTTATACTACTGCAAGTTATTTTTAGCTTTTTAATTCCTTTATATTTCTCAGCAACACTAGTGACAGGGAAATCTCAATGCTTTGAGACTGCATCCCTTTTAGAGCTAATAAGTAATTGTCCAATCTCTAAGCTGGCTGTTAGTGAGAAGAGAGCCAGTCAGAAATAGAAGGAGAGGAAACTCCTAAATTCCACCAAAATCAACAGAAATAGTGGACTGGCTCTGCTTCACAAGTAACATTGTGAATTAGGTATTGCAAGGGCTGTGCACGTGCTTTGTCAGAAAAACTGTGATTTTCACAGGCTTAGTATTTTACTTGGTGCTTCAGTAAAAATTGACAGCACTAAAATTTAAATGTCATGAAGCAGATCCCAGGTATCCTGCAGGTAAAGTCACTTATATTTTGAAAAAAATATATAGCTGAACCACTTTTATTTACTATATATTTTTTGGAGTCCTGAGAGCTCATGTTTTTTTAGCAATCTTTCCCTGAGTCCCTAAAGGCTGCAAATTTATTTTATTTAAAAAAAAAAAAGACAAAGCTAGGAATTTCAGGTAGTGATATCAGTTATATACAGGTGGTTTTTAATTAAATTTTATTTATTACAAGTTTTAGTAACATTGGAAATTGGAAAATCCAATCAGAATCTGAAATGTTATGTTGATAATCATTTGAATATATCTTAAAATTGCTGAGAAATTTCAAGCATAAATTAAATGTGAAAATAAAATTATTATAATATTTATCCTACACGCAAGTTTAACAGACCAAAGCCGTAATCAGCTGAAATAAAATGTTAAGATATGCCTTCAGTGCTGCGGTGTTTCTGATGTTTTTTTTTTCTGATTTTAGGAAAATATACTAAGTGATTTCTTAAAAATGAGATTTTTTTATATCTCTAACTTAATTTTATTGAAGAAATAGTTTCTGTCTTCGGTGTTATGAGCAGCAAGTTAATACTGAGTCGTGAAAAATCCCATCCCAGTCTCTCAAAGATTCTTTTGTGATGTTATGAGTTATTAACTGGCCTTGCCTGTGTTTTGTGAGCCAGTGATAAAAATGTTCAGAAAACAAAATTGCTGAGAGGAAATAACATTAAAAAAAATATATAGTTTTGAGTAATCACCTTAATGTTCATGAACAATGAATATTATCATCACATTAATAAGAGAAACATCATATTTGAATTGTTAAATCCCAATTTTCTTTATGAATGTTTGTTTTCATTATTCAGCTACCTTTATTTCCTTCCCTCAGGAGGGGAGGTGGCTCCTTCATAGATATCATTCTGTTCTCTGTGCCTTTTGATAATGATCTAAAAGGTTATTGGAATGATTTGTCACTCCTGTGTGCCTGAAAGCTTGTCTTCCTCAACAGTCTAGACCAGGTAAAGACTGGAATTATAACTAATGCAGTTCAGAGGCCTCCAAATATTGTTTTAGACTTTGAAAATGCAAAATAATGTGACTAAGTTATGGTATGTCAGAACGTTCCTAGAATTGTATAATCATAGAATGGTTTGGGTTGGAAGGGACCTTAAAGACCATCTAGTTCCAACCCCCCTGCCATGGGCAGGGACAACTCTAACTAGGTCAGCTTGTCCAGGATGCATCCAACCTCCAGAGATGGGACATCCACAGATTCTATGGGCAACCTCTTCCAGTGCCTGACCACCCTCTGAGTAAAGAACTTCATCTTAACATATCTAATCTAAATCTCCCCTCTTAAAACTTTCTGGGGCTAGGAAAAGGAAAAAAAAAATCCAGGAAAAGTCATTTTGAATGAGCTTTTGTCTGCTATCAATACAGCATCCCTTAAAAACTATGCTAAATAGGAGTACCCTAAGATGGAAATGTAACTAAGACTTTCAGTCAGTCTAGAAAATTTTGAATGGTATTTACAGCTTGGTGGACTTCATCTGTCTTGCCCTTGCCTATACGGCTCTTGCATCTGCTGGCATTCATTTATCATCAGAGCTCTTCAAACTTGTTACCATCAGACTATGCCTCACCATAAAGTGGCTTCTTTTCCCTCTTTATCTGGCTGGCAGAAAGTAAATGCTATAACAAGATATCAACAGTGGTCACAAGTGACTATTTAGGAGGAAACAAGAAACATCAGTGGTAACTTAGCATCTTCCTCTTCTCTCTCTTCAGCACAGCAAACATACCGACTCCTTAGTGGAAGATTGAAGAGTCAAAACTAAAACTAAATAAGTATATTTATTGGATTGTTTTTATCATAATATTTTAACTATAGAATGATACTACCAAATATCCTAAAGGCACTATCACATTAACCTTTGCTGTTTCTTGGTTTATTGACTTTCATAAAAATCCAGGCATCACACAAAATAACTAATTGGATTCAATGAGCAGGAGTGCTGTGAGGATGAATTTTAATCAGAAATGGTGAAGATTTCCAAAGTTTCTCCCTCTGTGTTAGGGGGTGACATTTTTAAATGCTCCTAGGGCATGTAGGTCCCCAACTCCTGGTGAAACAATGTATAAATGTGATGTTCAGCTCTGATTTGTGTTCTTTATAATAATAATAATAAAAATAATTACCATTAGTTATTTATTTCATTATTTATTTTATTATGCACTAATAAGAAAATATGCCAGCCAGTGACACTCAGAAAAAAATCCCCTCGAGGAACTGCAGCTACAGAGCTCAGGACAGACACCTTCCAGTAATTGTATTTTATTTAAGTAGAATATACAGACATCTTTCAAGATCCCCTTGTTATATGTGGCTAAATAAATGCAGCTATTTCAGTTATATTCAGTATAATTTGGTAATTACTTTGTTTCAGAAATTGTCTGAACTTTTTTATACTCTTTTCATGCATATATGAATTATTTGAGTGCTGCAAGTGTGACTGTCTGCTGAAAGAGAGAATTTGAGAGTCCTGAGAAAGCTGAACAACTCTAAAAAGCAACATTGACATTTTCAGAATTATTTTGTCCAGAAGATATTTTCTGCTTGCTCATTAAGGAATCGGTATTAGGAGGAGGTTGATGGTCTGTTTCTTATTCTCTAGGAGAAATGTGCAAGTCTCAAAAAGATTTAGTTTTCCACCTGAGGAGAAATAAAACTCATTCATTTTATAAAGGCTAGACTTAATAGTCATGGTTGTCAACTCTGAACTTGACTTAGTGTTTCAGGAAATGTATGGAGCAGAGGATGGATTTGATGTGCAGAGATAAGTCATGTTGTTGAGAATATGAGTTTTGCAGTGGTTGATACTAGTTGAAATGTCAAAAAAGTGGTAGGCATGATTATATTGTTTTAGACTGTGAGCACAGACAAACATCCTTCCATATAGATTGACTAGATGACTTTAACAGTTGGGTACTCGATTGGCTTGGAAATGGGAGGCTATGAAGGCACTTAAGCACATCTGAAAATTTCACTGTGGATGTTAGATCTGTAAGGTAAATCTGTGTTCTGATGTTAATTGAAACTGGGCTCCCTCCACTTGTTTCCTTCTTTTCTAGTCTCTTCCAGTTAAACCTCACTACTACTAGAGATTTCTAATCTGCAATAGAGGGATATATTTGAAATCTGGGTAATCTGATTTTAGCATTGTGTCTGGGCATAATCTCAAATTTATCTGTCTAGAACTACCACATTTTTACTAGCTTTTGATAAATCACATTTTTTTTCCTTTCATTCTGCATCTTGTGATCACAGTTCACAAGAAATATATGTTCTGTTCAAAGTAATAGTGCACTGGAGAAAAGTTTCAATGTTTTAGATTATCAGATCTCTGAATTTATCCAAATTAGGACAAAGCATTAAATCCTAAAAGCACTTTTTTTTTTCCATTTTGAGCTTCTCTCCTGCTTATTGTAAACTAACCCAGTAATAAACCATATTCCTTCTATGTTCTCTTCCATATTTCCTACTGTTGTACTGTGCAAGTGTTACAGTTTAGTTGCATCTCTGCCTCCACACTACATACTGTAATGCATGAATTAACTACTCAATACAGGATCTCAAAGACAAGTGATTCAGGATGGTAGTACCACATATGTTCAATTCATGCCAGTATGAACAACATATAACCCAATTAGAAAGAAGTGAACAGAAATTGAGTGAGATGATGGCTCACCGATTAGTGACAGGAGGTGGGGATGGATGACAGCAGGTGAAACTTCACCTTGTTGTGGGGAACCTGCGGCTTGCTGGATATTAGGTACAAGAAATAGCTCAGAGGGATTTCTTTCAAAACACAGCTGTTAGCTGACACTGGTTGACAATCCAAGGCAAAACACTTGGATATGAAGTGCTCTACCTTACTTATTGTACTGTAAAATGATTTGTCTGTCAAGTGCACGCTTTGGCAGACAGACACGGCATAATAAACTTACCATAAAATATCCCTGTATAGCAAATGCCTATAATGTCAGTTACAAAACTAGTTCAAAGTTGAAAAATGTTTACAAAATTTTCAGCATGCCTATGTTAAAAAGCTTTTGGTATATCAAAGTGACAAAAGTTTTTATGTTGTTGTTTTGTTTTGTTTTTGTGCTTGGCTAAGTGCTTGGCTCAAATAATTTGCTTGTTTTTTTTTTTGTTTTTTTTTTGTGAATGTTAAATACTCTTGTAGAACTGAAAGCTAGTCCAATTGCAACTGGATGAGCTCACCAAACATATTGCAATGCAAAGCAATAAATCCCACCCTCGCAGAGAAATTGCGTGGCATTTGATGGAGACTGATTAGCCTTAAATCCTATAAACACGTATTCTGTAACACTGAAGGTGTGTGGAGTGAGCTCATAGAGAGACAGCTCTGTGCACTCTTGAGTGGGACACGTTTCATGAAATGGAACAATATCTTTTACCTGTGGGATTGTAAATCAAACCTTTTGAATTGTGGGCATGTATGCAAGTATATATATTGTTTTTAAAACTACAATAGGGGAAGATTGTTGATTTTGCTTGAATTTTATCCTTAAAATTAGGCATCTGCTCAAAGGTTTACTGATCAAAAGGAAAAGGCTGAATCCAGTCTATTGGTTTCAGAGGAGTATGAGAGGAATGAACTCTTGACCTTTATAGGGAGAGAGAGCAATAATTCAATCATTTGATCATTGATCAATTGTTGTGTTAAAAAAGTGATATAAAAATTTTAATGCACAGTACTTGAATGCCTACATTCTTCTGTCTCCTTTTGTAATTGTCTATCATTTCCACTACAAAATGAAACAATGATAAAGATATTTGATACATCAAACAATAGAAGCAGGTTATCTGAGGTCTACATAGCACTTGTAAAAAGATCAGTGTACTCCACATAAAAGATGTGCTGAGATTCATGAGTTGGAAATTAAATTTCATGCTGATTTTAACACAGATTTTAAGATAAAGCCAAAAAACTTCTGTCATCTCTATCGTTCAAATCAGATACTTGAATATTCAAGGCTATTATTTATAAAATGGATAAAATTCAAAATATATACATTTTCTTTAGGCATTTTTCCTTTTCATTTTTGTTAATGTTAAGCTATGCAACTACGCAGTTAGGAAATAGAGTATATTATTGTGATTTCATGCAACAGTGTGCATTATAAGAACTTTGAATAGCTGTGACTTGTTTGTTCTGAAAGATACTATTCCAAAGGGGCTCTGATCAAAACTTTGTAAAACCTACTAGTATTTGATCACTAGGTTTGGTCTATGTTGTCTTTATATGTTGAGATTCTGACTCAAATTCAAAGGACAATTACGTTGGTTATGTACGCTTTTCTACCACAAAGAATAAATTGGCCAGAGCAAAACTCAGCTAAACTCTCGAGAAACATGTTTGATGGTACAGATTCTGAATAAATAATTTATTCAACTCTAATTGCAGGCACTGAGGGATTATAAACCAGATTTTCATGTTGGAATGCATACATAGATATATTTTAAAGATGCAGAGATTTAACAAACAAAAGGGAAAATGATGATAAACTAATCTGAACTCTTGTGTAATGTGGGCCAAGGAATTTCAGTGGTTCTCACTTCAAATGCTAAATGATTGTGTTTTGTTTCATAAATGTGTTATGGTATGAGTTTTACTATCAGAAGTTGAAGGAAACTAAAAGGGAACTCTCCTGAGTTCCAACCCATATGAAATGACCTCCCTGACTACTATGTTTTGTTGAGGTTGACAGTGTCACAACAAATAGGGTTTGGACTCCATGTTGAAAAGGTGAAACAATAAAATTAGCAAACAGGATTTGCAAAAATGCTAAAGGAGTGTTAACACAATAAAACATATGAGTCAGCAGTGATTATCAGGGGGTTTTGTTTGATTTATGGCATAAATGTTACCCAGAGAAGGCATAGTAGAATGGGAGCAGATTGCTAGTCGAATGAACTTGACTGTGATGGGCATCTGCAGACTTCATAGAATCATAGAATACCCCGAGTTGCAAGGGACCCATAAGGATCATCAAGTCTAACTCCCGGCACCGCACAGGTCTACCCAAAAGTTTAGACCATGTGACTAAGTGCACAGTCCAATCGCTTCTTAAATTCAGACAGGCTTGGTGTAGTGACTACTTCACTGGGGAGCCTGTTCCAGTGTGCGACCACCCTCTCGGTGAAGAACCTCTTCCCGATGTCCAGCCTAGACTTCCCCTGCCTCAGTTTAACACCGTTCCCGCAGGTCCTATCACTGGTGATTATGGAGAATAGGTCCCCTGCCTCTCCACTCCCCCTCATGAGGAAGTTGTAGACTGCGATGAGGTCTCCCCTCAGCCTCCTCTTCTCCAGGCTGAACAGGCCCAGTGACCTCAGCCGCTCCTCATATGTCTTCCCCTCTAGGCCCTTCACCATCTTCGTCGCCCTCCTCTGGACACTCTCCAACAGTTTAGTGTCCTTTTTGTACTGTGGTGCCCAGAACTGCACACACTACTCGAGGTGAGGCCGCACCAGCGCAGAGTAGAGCGGGACAACCACTTCCCTTGACCGACTAGCAATGCCGTGCTTGATGCATCCCAGGATGCGGTTGGTCCTCCTGGCTGCCAAGGCACACTGCTGGCTCATATTCAATTTGTTGTCAACCACAACCCCCGGCACTTGCTTTTGTTAAACTTAATGTAGTTGGTGATTGCCCAGCTCTCCAATCTGTCCAGATCTCTCTGCAAGGCCTTTCCACCCTCAGAGTCCACAACTCCTCCAAGTTTGGTGTCGGCAAATTTCCTCAAATCACCTTCTAGTCCTACATCCAAATCATTTATAAAAACATTGAAGAGGACTGGCCCTAAAATGGAGCCTTGAGGGACCCCACTAGTGACCATCTGCCAGCCAGATGTGGCCCCATTTACCACAACCCTTTGAGCCCTGCCCATCAGCCAATTGCTCACCCATCGTATGATGTTTTTGTTAAGTTGTATGCTGGACATTTTGTCCAGTAGGATCCTATGGGAAACCGTGTCAAAAGCTTTGCTGAAGTCCAAAAAGATCACATCAGCTGGTTTCCCTTGATCGACTAGATGGGTGATCTTATCATAAAAGGAAATCAAATTTTTTAGGCAGGACCTACCCCTCATGAACCCATGTTGGCTGGGACCAATGACTGCGTTGTCCACCAGGTGCGCTTCAATAACTTTAAGGATCATCCTCTCCATAATTTTACCAGGCACTGATGTGAGACTGACAGGTCTGTAATTGCTAGGGTCTTCTTTCTTAACCTTCTTGAAAATTGGCACAACGTTTGCCGGCTTCCAGTCCACTGGGACCTCTCCAGATTCCCAAGATTGTTGAAAAATAATTGAGAGAGGTCCCGCGATGATGTCAGCCAGCTCTTTAAGCACCCTGGGATGGATCCCATCCGGACACATGGACTTGTATGGATCCAGGTGGAGCAGCAAATCCCACACACGTTCAGGGTCAGTTGGGAGTTTGTCATTCCCACCATCATGGTCCTCCAGCTCAAGGCACCCTGGGTCCCGAAGCCCATCATCAGTGTTGAAGTCGGAGGCGAAGAAGGCATTAAATGTCTCTGCTTTGCCTGTGTCATTGTCTGTGAGGAGACCTTCCCCATCCAGTAGCGGACCTATGTTTTCTTTGGTTCTCCTTTTTCTGTTCACATATCTAAAAAAACCTTTTTTATTGTCTCCCACAGACATGGCCAGCTTCAACTCTAGTTGGGCTTTGGCCACACAACTTTTCTCCCTACAAACACGAACAGCATCCCTGTATTCCTTCCTCGTTGCCTGACCCTCCTTCCAGCAGCCGTACACTTTCTTTTTTTCATCTAAGCTCCAGTAGAAGATCCCTGGTCAGCCAGGCCGGCCTTCTGCCCCACCTGCCTGACTTTTGATATTTTGGAATTGCCTGCCCTTGTGCTTTTAGGAGGCAGTGCTTAAAGATTGACCGGCACTGATGGACGCCAATGCCTTCAAAAGCAGTTTCCCAGGGGGCCTTGCTGACTAGTTCCCTGAGCAGCCTGAAGTCTGCTTTCCCCATATCCAGAGCTGAAGTTTTGGTGGCAGTTTTCCTTCTGTCACCATAAATTCTAAACTCGACCACTTCATGGTCACTATGACCGAGACGGCTGCCAATTGCCACGTCTCCCACAAGACCCTCTCTGTTCTCCAGCAACAGATCTAGGAGGGCGCCTTTCCTAGTCGGCTCCCTTAGCACCTGCACCAAGAAGTTATCATCTAGGTGCTTTATGAACCTCCTGGACTTGCTCATGTCAGCCGTGTGGTGATTCCCAGTTGATGTCTGGCAAGTTGAAATCCCCCATTAGGATGAGGGGAGCCGATCTCGAGGCATCTCTTAGTTCTGCAAAGAATAATTCATCGGCATTGTCGTCCTGGCCAGGTGGTCTGTAATAGACTCTCACAACGACATCCCCTTTATTTGTTCATCCCTTAATCCTTACCCAGAGGCTCTCAACTTTGCCATTGCCGTCTTGAAGTTCCACACAATCCAGGCAGCCCATCCAGCCAACCCATGCTTCACATACATTGCCACCCTGCCGTCTTGCCTACCCTGCCTGTCCCTCCTGAAGAGCCTGTAACCATCTATTGCAACACACCAGCCACAGGACTCATCCCTCCAGGTTTCGCTTATGCTGTTGATGTTGTAGCTGTGGGACTGGGCCAAGACTTCTAGCTCATCCATTTTATTCCTCATACTGCGTGTGTTTGTGTAGAAGCACTTCAAATGTGCCTCCCTACATGCAGCACCTTGTGGAGCTGACCGAAGAACCTCACTAGCACACAGTCCCTCTGATTCTAGCGCACCATCCTTAGCTCATCACCAGCGTGCCTGGTTTTATCCCCTTCCCCCTTCGACTCTAGTTTAAAGCCCTATCTATCAGCTCTGCCAACTCCTGACTTCTGTGTTTCTATGCCGGATAGTATAGTCAACTTAATTGTCTTCAAAGCAATTTGGGCATTCATTTCAGTTCTTTGTTGGCATACGTATTTCCCAACCTGCCAGGTAGCTCTGTTCTTCAGTCATGTACAACTGTTACTTGGGACAGTCTTGCTCCACTGAAGTGTTATTTTTGAAGACAATGAATGAGGGGAATTCGTATTTCCATGTAGCTTCCTCTGTGACTGTACTGTGCCGTGTTGCCAGTATCACTTTCTCACTGTAGCAAATATGCTGTTTCTGCTCACTTCAGATTCCCAGTATGATTGCACATACTGGCTTTATAAAGAAATGGCAAGAGGTAAATCAAAAAGCCAGTAAGGAACTATGATATGGCTCAGGATATTTATTTCATTTCAATGTCTATATTTAATTTTTAAACAAAATTTTAAAGTTCTAGGAATTGCATATGTGCTTGTCTGCTTTTTCTTTATTTTATTTTATTTTATTTTATTTTATTTTATTTTTTTTGTTCAAGGAATCCTTTTAAATGAGGCAGTGCTTGCAGATGCATTTCTTAATTAATTGTGAACACGTAGTGTGGTGACAGATGCAGAGGATGTTGCCTTTATCCTGATCACATTAAAATGAGTTGTGTTGAATATTCTATGATGCTTGGGGAAATTTCTTAATCCTGTTACTTCTTGAAGAAGATTGAGTGCCTCCTAATGTGAAATACGAAACCTCAGAGCTGCACAGTGCAACTGCTGCCTCTGAGAGCGCAGCACAAAATGTATAGGATTTCTTCTAATGTGAGTCAACAATGATTTCTAGGCTTGTTTATCACATAAATGTTATCTGGCAAATTATTAGACAGTTGCTATGGAAACAGGCCTACTACTAGAAGGATTTGTTACCATAAGCAGTTAAGACAATGCTCAGACCTGCATTTCTGCTGCAAACAGTCAGCTCCTAAGGATGGAAGTGACAGATAACAAAACACACTGATAACAACAATACAGAAATATTTATCAGCTGGTCTTTGCTTTTTTAGCAAATATATAGATATATTATAAAGGTGTGAAAACACTCAAGGAAAATGCTTTTTATCTTATTTCATGTGGTTCAAAAAGAAAATATAGATGTTGGAATCTAATAAAGCACAGAGGGTAAGATATATGGAAGGCCTGGAAAGGCTTATATTGCTCCTCTGTAGTGTTTCATGAAACAAAATGACAATGTATTCCATCTGGAGGAAATATTAATTGCTGATTGTTGAACTGGATAGAAAGAAAAGCAAGAAAAGCAAAAAGGAACCGGTGTCTTCTTCTGATGAAAGGTATGTTGGAAATATTTGCAAAAAAGGAAACAAGTCCTGCTTGTGGAAAAGATGGTCTACAGCCAGATTGCTCTTGATTATCTTCCTTTGTGGAGTGGCAGAAGTGATATCTCCACTTTCTGTATTTATCTAGTAAAGAAAGGCAAGCTGCCTCCAATTTCCACATAGATTTCAGTGACCTTAGTACTTGTAGTTTTCTAAGGGGTTTCATAATATTTTGTGTTTGATCCATCCTCTGAATAAGGCAGTTATCTGAACCTCTCTGCTGTCGTTTTGGAAGATTTAGTCTTGTAGAAAAAAACCTTGGAAGATGTGAGGTCTATAAGTTAAACAAAAGCCATAAACCCCCAAAATAAAATGTCATTTTGTTTTTCTTATCTCATAATTTTGAAGCCAATAGCACATCTACGAGGCTGGGTTATTTTAATCTTCTTAGATCCAGCAGTCCCACTATTCTCATGAATGTGATCAGTATTTTCGTGAATATGATAGTGATGTTTTTGTATGGGAGCTTCCAGCGGCACGGTTTTTGGACTGTGGAGCATGAAGCAGCATGCTACATTAAGTGTGGGTAGCAGTTACAGGCATATGAGAGGGAGAGTCCTGTGGCAGCAGCGTAACTGAAATAGGAAGTCAAATTCCAACAAAACAGACTCTGTAGTGGCAATTGACAGCAGATGAAGTGATTTCCCAGTGCCGTAAGCATATGGGAAAATGTGCAAGAAATATAGCCTGCTACACAGCTGGGCATAGGGTCTGTCATCACCTGTGCAGTATGGACAAAAAAGACAAAAAGGTGACATTCATTGTGTGATTATTATTTTTTTTTTCCTAGCAGCTATGGGCAGGAAGAGAACAGAATATGAACAGGCTATTGATCTAAAAGCAAACAGGATGGCTGTTTAAATTGGATGCTCATACACAGTCTAACATATTGCCACAAATTATGTCCTAGCAATAAAGGAAAAGCCAGAGGCACTGGAGGGTTAAAATACTAAAGCAGATGATTTATAGAGCTGAATTTCTATGCACCGAATGCATACATTAAATGTGTGGGAAATGCAAAATGACACAACTTGTGCTAGGACCAGCAAAAACAGACAATGATATCCATCACTGGGTTAAATCCTATCAGACCTTTAGCAAGAGAACAAGGTTTTTTGGTGGGTTAGAAAGAGCTAAGGAAATTTTAATACTTCATTCAGGGAACATAAAAGCTCTCAGCAGAATATTGAATTGAGTTAAAAAAAAACTCAGCCACATGGTTGATGCCCTAGGACAGATCCCCCAGTCCAAACAGCAGAAAAAGAATTGCATAGACCTGTTGCTTTGGAAACTGCTGAGCAAAGAGAAGAAACAACAGGATGAATATATATATATATATATATATTTTGTTTCAGGGGAAAAATGAGGAATTAAATACATTAAAAGGAAAGAGGGGAAAAAAAAAAGAATGCTCTCCACCACGTATAAAAGAAGACATTTCTGGAACTGTGATTGATGCCAAATATATCTGTATATATATTTATATATATGCATAGCTATATTTTATAATGAGCATAACAGCAGGGTTCTGGCAGCTCTTTTTAGCAAACTGAACTAGTCTTTGTGTGTGTTCAGCACCTCCTTTGGGGAGACAGTTTCCTCCTGCTGCTGTCTGGATCATGTTCAACACCTGAGGTGTAACACATTTTTGAAGGTATAGAGGGCTTTAGGTTTACACAGATACATTTTTTATCTGGGGATAAAAAAGTAGAAGAATATACACCCAAAGGCAATGAGGCATTTCGGGAAGGATGAGAATTTTGGCTTCAGCTAACTAGATATGGAAATTGTTTATGACAGAAATAAGATTCATGAGACAGAAATTAATCTAACAGCACGTACAGGTAGATCTTAACTAACACACCTGTCCCAGTAGTCAATGAAAAATAGGCAGAGTCCTTATTTTAAGAGATGTAAAGGGAATTTGGGCCATGTCTTATAGGCTTTGATATGTTTCAGTGTTAGCTCAGAGAATGAAATTCATGACCTTAAACATGCTGAGATGGGGGCTTCAAAATTAACCAATAAAAATACCAGCTTAATTTCTGAAATTCTGTTTTATTATTATTATTATCTTTTTTTTTTCTGAAACTAAGGCATGCATTTGCTGCCTTCAGTTAGGTGCATTTCAAAACTGGAATATCATAGCCACTAAAGGCATCCCACAGAAATTACAGGCTTGTCCTTTCATTTCAACATGGAGTCAGTGATGGTTCTGTGACAGTAAAGGCAGCAGGGGACTGAAACAGGGAGGCTGGGGTTAAATTCTCTTCTCAGTCCAAGAAGATCAACTCTATATTACCTGCTGTTAGAAAATTATCTACACCATCCCCTTACACATCCCAGGAGCTCATTCTTATTCATTCCTCTTGAAACTGGACATCAAATTTAAAAGAATCCAAGGAGGAATTTTCAAGGAGAGAAAGCAAGCTTGAGCTTGACTTCATGTCTGGGAGTAAGGACTTAATGTCTGGGAGTAAGGAACCATGGGGGGAAAAAAAAGAGAAGTGCCTAGAGAGATGGTCCATTTAGCAAGGATGATGGTGACTGCAGATATTCAAGAACAGATTTTTGAATGCCCAGAAATTTGCAAAGATATGTAAAAACCTGCAGCCTTTCATATGCCTAAACAGGCTGGCTAGTGGCTTTGTGCATGCGCGATGCAAATTTAGGATTTAGGCACCCAGCTTCTGCCAATTTTGTATCTGAAATGTGCCAGTATCAGTTTGGATCTTGCCCTTTGAGCAAAATACAGCTGCTTAAACACTTAAAATTGGGAACACACTGTGGAAAGAATAATGTCCATGACTCGGGGAGTGTCTCAGTGGAGTTTTAAGAAACCTTTCTGTCAGTATGAAGCAACATGTTAATTTCATCTCTTTGTATTCAACATTGTACCAACTATTAAGCAATTAGATTAGGATACAGTTAGGTCACAAAGGAAAGAATAATTTTCAGTATAAATATTCTTGATTTTGTCAGCTTTCCCAGCCTCCAAAACCCGGATGCCCTTCATGGAATCAGCTGCCTTCTGGTAAGCTCTCACATGTACGCAATTTTAGAAGCTCTTTTGTTATAATATACATATATGTATATTATAAAATTCCTTATACTTGCAAAGAGATATATGAAGCTATTTTCAATGATGTGAGCAGTACATCATTGTACTCCGGTTCATTTTTAGGTACATTTTAAGGTATGATATTAATGAACCACTACTGATTTAGGAGGAAATTGCAAAACCGGAACTAATCTAATGTCAGCAGTAGTTTAACATTAGAAATGGGTGACTTACATTTCCCATCCTTGCTTGATTTTTAAAAATATTTAATTCTGCTTGATAATTCATACTTTTTTTTTTTTTTTTAATTTCAGGTGATGTGAAATTCCTTCCTATTGTTTTTGTGCAAACAACAGAATAGACCCAGGGAAGGGAGGTCTTCCCACTGGATCTTTTCATGTAAAACTGTATTATGTGTTTGTGAGTATGTGTCTATATATCATATCACATTAAATCTATCATATGATCAGTAAAGACCATATGTGATTTTGCATGCATGTGTATTTGATTATTAGGAGTAAATATAGCCAAAAGTATTTCACAAAGCAACTTAGAAAGTTGAGCACATCTCCTTTTGGACTATAATTGCCACTAAAGCAATTCTCCTTCATAATTACAATGTGTTTCAGCATGCATTTCTCAGTCCAATTCTGCGTTAACAAAGCAGATGAAAAACTACATCTCCTTCATTTCCTTCCTAAAATCAGGGTTTCATATTACCCTGTATAATCACTAACAGCATTATAATATTATCTTGAGCAAGGCAGAGAAGTATGAAAAGAAGAAAAAAAAAAGGAGGGGGGAAGAAAAGGCTTTCCTTCTCTGCCCACAGGCCAGTAACTTCATTGAGTCTAGTGTGGAAGGCATGGAGCTCAGAATATAGGGTTTCAGGGAAGAAAAATGATTTTACATGTTTCCTTTTGTGTAGTCAATTTTAATTCATGGATAACCACCAGTGACTGTATTGTGTTCATGACTTCAATCTTTAAATTCCTTTTTTTCTTCATAAAAGATAGTTTATCTGTAAAAGGGAATATCCTTTGAACCAAGCAGCTGTCACTAAGTACGTTGCTATAGATATATGACCAGGGAAAATCTTTTTTTTTTTTTTTTTTTTTTTGGTGTGATTTTTAAGCCTGTATTTATCTTCTTTAGAAAACAATGAAAACCTAGCAACTCTGTACTACTTTTCCCCCTTTCTGTGCTTTTTCCTCATCCATTAATTTTCTTTCCTCCACCTCACATCCTAACACTAAGTTGAAATGCATTCACTTCTGTGCGTGAGCGTTATTTGTACAGATTGGCTTTGAATCTTTTGGAGTAGAAAGATGGCAGGTAATTCTGGCAAATTGTATTTTCTTTTGTTCTTGTCACTCATTTGCTCAAAATTAGGAAACGGAGCTCAAAGATGAAGGACAATTGGTTACCTGGATAGAATCCTCATTGTTTTATTACAACTCAATCTATTGATAAGACTGGAGGTCATTAAGGAAGAAAGTTCCTCTTTACTATAACCTTTGACATTCAGGAGAGAGGAGGAGAGAAAGAGAAAGCTGAGACTCCCATGGGACTGTGAAAGAATCAGTTCAAGTCTTCGGTCCCTGATGGTAGGAGAGGAAGAGGTTAATTGAGTACAGAGAAAAGGCATGCATCCAGAAATGAGCTGTGTGACCTATTTATGTTCTGAGAGGATTTTCAATGAGCTGTAGGTACCTGTTTGGAAGCTGACAGCATTAGAAGGTGAAGTGAAAATCTTGCTGGAAAAAGAAGCATTTTTGTGTTACGGTCAGGTACTGACTGTTTGCTTTGAAGATCTCCTATCATTAGTGAAGAGGACTCATGAATAAAACTGGGCCTTGTTTTCCTGAGAATGGAGCCCCACTTGCAAAAGGTGCTGCTTGTAACGCATGTTTCAAACTACCATTTAAATAACTAGCAAATTGCAGAAGGCCGTAGTCTGGCATCTCGCTTGTCCAATGAGAGAATCATGATTTAGCTTGGTTTCCCAAGGACAGAAGACTTCTGTGACCATTTTTTGTAAATATGTGTATATATATGGAGTTATACACGTACTTAATTGTTCTTTCTGTTCTCCAATATGTCTTTAATCTATTGGCTAATTTCAACCAAAATTCACAGATACGCAAAATACTGTATTTCTAGGAGTTTTATAAAAAAAAAATAAATAAAAATAAGCAGACTGAAAGAGGAGAACCTACTACTCAACTGAAAGAAGGTTCTCATCAGAATTCTGTGCTTATTATACAAAATGAAATCTACACAAGGGATAGCCACCGAGACACAAATTAGTACAAATTCTGCTTCCATTAGTTGTATGGTTCATGAAACTAATCCTAGTAGGTAGAAATTAGCAGGTTCTTGAGCAAGCTTGAGTCTCAATAACCCTAACACTGGTGGGGAAACAAAAAAAAAAAAAAAAAAAAAAAGGGGGGGGGGGGGGAAGTGTGAGTGGGCAAGAAAATGCATTTCATGTGTCAGCAGCAAAGAGTGCCGTATTATTTTTTGTCAGCTCTTGCATGATGATTAGGTTTCTTAAATGTTATGGTTTACCAATAAAATAAAATATAAAATGTATACTTTTAGACATTAAGATGCTGAGCCATTTTTTTCCCACCTGCTTTTGATTAAATCTGATTTACCTTAAAATATAATTATTGCGATCACAGATTTGCACACTTAACCACTTAAGGATAATGTTAAAATAGCTTAGATGACAGTATGTTAGACTTACATACTTACTCAGCTAAGTTTTACTCAGTTTAATTCTGCATATTAAATTTTAGAGATAAATTAGATCTTGGCAATCATGAAGATCCGTGCCTTTGTGCAGACTACAGTTAAAGGTCAGTACCATTAAAACATAACAAACAGAAATCTTAGTAAATAAATTGGCTACATCAGACTTGCTTCAACTAGATCTAGAATATAGATTCTGTAAATATAAAATGGGAGGAAAACAATATGGAATGGCTTAAGTAAAAAAAATTCAAGTACTCCAGAAATCAGAGGGTATTGTTCAGAGATTTTGTTCTAGCCTATTTTTTTCTTGTAGTTGTTGTTTTAAACCAGCATGCAGTTATACCTTCTTTGTATAATGAACAGATGAAAACATTTCATCTAATATAAACGAGGACTTTTATGCTGTTACTTTCTTGTAACGCGGCAGTAAGAAATTTGCAAATAAATTTTAGCTAAAATTCAATCTATGTCATTTCTTACTGTGTGATTGTATCGGGGTAAATCTTTCCCTTCATTGGTGGTAGAAAGAGCAGTATAGTGGATTTTATCTTTGTCTTTCTGGTCCAGGTTTCTGGAGCCAGACCAGCAGTGATAAACACCTAATGAGGTAGGCTTTGTCACTACTTTGCAGCAGTAGCATGTGCCCAGTAATGAATGCATCCTCTGATCTACAGAACATGCACTGTAGAGCTCAAATTGCAATCACGTGGCCTGGCACAGAGATGTGCCAGTCCATGGATACTCAGGCAGCTCTCCAAGCACTCTTTGTAGCCATTGTACTAGGCTTTTTTTCCTTGTTTGTATATTTGTTGGTGCAGTGTATGAAGGAAGGGGGAAAAAAAATCAACCTATGTAACTTCTCTTTCCTAGCTCATCTGTGATCACCTGGGGTGTGATAATTATTTCTGGTGTTACTTTCTATGAAGATGATGATCTGTTTTCAAAGCACTTCTGTTCATTAAAAAACACTAAATCCTTTAAATCTCTTCACTGAGGTTTTTATATGTTGTCGCTTGGTCCTTTCTTATTCTGCTTCTTGCACTATTAATTTTTATATTTGAAATAAAGCAGCACACCACAAGTTCAGAATCAGAGTTCCCCTTTCCTGCAGTACAACAAATCTGTCTTCCTATACACCAGATGGAGATAAATTGGCTGCTGGAGGCTTGACCATCATCTCAGCAATGCATAGATAACTGTGGAAGCCAGTGTGACAGTAAATTAACAAGATGGTAATACTTGAAGTTGCCTTTGAAAGGAATGTGTGGTATTTGACTTGGTGTTGGCAAGAAGTATGGGCACTCCATCCTACTATAGCTTCTGTGACATGTTGAGATCCTTATCTTTTCTGAAATTAGTGTCACAAGCTAGCATTTTTTTTAATTTAAAAAACAGAAAGGAACATCTGTTTAAGGGAAACTTGACTTTTTAACCATCTCTGCTGACATACAGTGCATGCCCATACCCAAAGATCATGTATTATTGATTATGTGCATGTTAAATAACTCCTGTTTGTCTCAGTCCTTCCCCTATGTTGAGCATGGAAGCAGTTTTTGGTTGATAGAATACATTTATATGGTAATTAAAATTGTTATAAGTGTACTTTCACTTCCTATTTCTTAGCTTTCTAGTGTCTGAAGGCATGTCTGAAACAGGCAAAGGGCAAGGAAGTTTTTGTTTTTTACTGTGAAGGGATGAGACTGGGAGAGCTCATGTGGAACACAGCTGTTGACCCGTCCAGCACAGAAAGGTCAGATCTGTGCAGAAGAAGGCTCCAACAGTAAACAGAGCCAAATACTAAGTCTAGATCTTCAAGAGGGAAGTACCTCTTTGACATTTTTTTTTTTTCCTGGAAGGATTTTCAGTAGACAGCAAAAAAAAATAAAAACAAAAATTACCTGGCAAACCACGATGTATATACCTATGTCACTTGATTTAGACTCTTATTTTTCTTCACCTCAGCAAATCCTCCCTTACTGATGCCTCAGGGACCGTGTAAGGTAGCAGCTATCCCAGAGGTAATGGCAGAGCCAGCCTGTTTGCTCGTTTAGCATGTATCTTAATCCTCGATTTTCAAGTCTGCAGCTAGGAGTCTTTGGCTTACCTACAGCAGGACAGTGCAGGCAGGGACAGTTCACAATGCTCTGTTCTGCAACCCTGCTTTCCAGCCATCACCTGTGGGAGTGGGAGAGTCATTCCCTTTCTCATTCATTTCTCTACTGAAGCAAAATTGTTCACAAAGAGGCAGTGTTTGGTGTTCCCTCCAGAATGAGACTGAAGTCAGCAGTTTGTGTCAGATATGCTGTGAATGGCTCTTGCATGGATATTCAAGTATGCTATCTATATAGCCAACATCAGCATTTTCTCTGGCCACATCCATGCTGTGAACAGGTTATTGTTTATTGCCGTCACTGTGCTAGGGTTTGCTGAGCTCTGGATGTATCCATTCAGTTAGGTGTAGGAGAGCTTCCAGCCTCATTACAGTCAAAACAAGCAATTCAAACAGTCAACATAGCTCCTTCTGACAGAAGTAGGTCATAGAGGGATCTTCTGGACAGCTCAACCAGTCATTCTAGTTTAGCTGGAGACTCCCACTCCTTTCCTCCTCCCCCACTAATGGGAAAAAGGAGGACAAGCAGGAGGTGGGAGGACATCATGGGCACTATGCTGGGAAGAGTGCTCAAATTTATAGCCTCAGGTGCAAGATGTTCAGTATCTTGTTGGTTCTTTTAATGTGTTTCCAACCCTTCTGTGTTTTTCTTTATCTCACTGAGAATAGGTTTTGACTGCTGCTGTTGTGTCCCCATATCCCAATAGGTTTCGGAGTATTTAGTTTGTCAGTGAATAACATACACAAATGCTTGATGATAATGTTAGTAACAAAGTATATAAGGACATATTAGCAGCTGACTATTTCATAGCCATTGCTCAATTAACGAGTATGAAAAATGTGGTTAAAGAATTGTGCCATTCATTCACTCCTGATGGGGATCCAATTTTTCTTTTATTTCCTGCTGTTCTTTATTTGCATGTTCAAGATTAACAATATTCTCAGAAGGACAGCTTTAGAAAGCATTTTGTAACCCTGGCTATAATGGTTCCTCTTCCCCTACAGTGATGGTAATCTGATTTTAGAAAACCTTACTGAACTTCAAAGCTCATCATGTGAAACATAGAGTGTGACATTAAAAATAAACAATATGACTGGAGCCAGAAAGAAATGTGTGATTCTGAAAATACTGGCATCCCTTCATCATGTAGTACAGATTTCAGTAACAAACAAGCAAAATGTTGTAGGTGAATACATATTTTTATGTATCTATCTATATATGTCAGAATTAGAGACTATTTTGATAGGAATATTTAGAAGATTGACAAATTAGGCCAGTTTTCAACTTCAAAACTAAACATCACTAAATTCATTCTTTATCAACAAACTTTACTCTTCTGTTTTTCTGTCTGCAATTGCTTGGCTTTACCCCTTTGATGGTCAGGTTGTTCACATACTGTTAATTGTATTGTATATTGGGTTTGGCTGTGCTATCAATGTTGCATAATACTTGTACGTTGCTGTTGGTTACATTATTTTAGTATGCTTATATTTGGGTTCAGCGCAAGCTAATAGCAATTATTTTCTAAGGCACTTATAAATTCTAGTTATCATAGGCCTCTGTTTTGTCTTTCTTCAGCATTGTTTACAAAACATAAATCAATACTGTGGTGCTATCATCTGGGAGCCCTATAGCTTCATCTGCCTCTGGTTCTTGTCCTTTTACCATATCTTGTGTCCTGCTGAACATCTTGTACCAGCTGTATGGAGGCGGAAGAACAGATCTGATGGCTTTTTTTTTTTTTTGGAGAAGTATGTGTGTGGGAAAAGCACAATATAATGCACCACAGAGCAATCTGTACCTTGTCCAAGAGAAAACATAACTTGATGAAATGTCTCAGTACAAAAGAATATACCCTTGGATTTGACATAAGTGATCAGTGGTCATGTGTTTGTAACATAGTAGTGACTTAGTTTATTTTAGGGTCAGTTCTCTTTAATGTTATTAGAAATTATCTGGACGCAGGACTCAAATGTATGCTAGGTAAGTTTTCAGATAATACTCAATTAGGAGGAGCTGTTGACTCCCTTGAGGGTGGAGTGGCCTTGCAGTGAGATCTTGGCAAACTAGACGTGTGGGTGATCACCAACTGTATGAAATTTAACAAGAGCAAGTGCCGGATTCTGCCCTGGCCAGAGGCTGGAGAACAGCCCTGCAGAAAGGCGTCTGGGGGTTTTGGTGGATGGCAAGATGAACATGGGTCAATAGTGTGCCCTGACAGCCAAAAGGGCCAACTGTATTCTCAAGTGCATCAGAGACAGCATAGCCAACCAGTCCAGGGAACTGATTGTCCTGCTCAACTCTGCACTGGTGTGGTCTCACCTCAAGTACTGTGTGCGGTTTTGGGTGCTACAATATCAGAAGGACATAAAAGAAAAATAGCGTATCCAAAAGAAGGCAATAAAGATTGTGAAAGGTCTGGAGGGAAAGATGGTTTTTTTTTTTTTGATTTTTTTTTTTTTTGAAGTGACGTGGTTTGTTTAGCCTGGAGAAGGGCAGACTGAGAGGAGGCCTCATGGTGGCCTACAGATTCCTTGGGAGGGGAGGGGCAGGTGCCGATTTCCGCTCTCTGGTGACCAGTCAAAGGAATGGCGTGAATCTACATCAGAAGATGTTCAGATTGGATATCAGGGAAAGGTTCTTTGAGAAGGTGGTCAGGCACTGAAACAGGCTCCCCTGGGCAGTGCTCATGGCACTGAGCCTGCCAGAGTTCAAGAAGCATTTGGACTATGATCTCAGATATACGCTTTAATCTTTATGTACTCAAGTGCCAAGTCAGGAGTTGGACTTGAAGATTCTTGCGTGTCCCTTCCAACTTGCGATATTCTAGGATTCTATGATTCAATGTTTTCTACTTTTGTCATAAGTATTTCACAAAAGCAATGACCAAGTGGTCATTTTTAGGAAGGGCTTGATTGAAGGACAGAAGTGACCCTCAGCTCATGTAAAGTTGTCTATGGGGAAGACACATGGGCAAGAATTGAAGTCATTTTGGAACAGGGAGAAAACTTAATGATGAAGACTGTATTGCTCTTGAGCATGTTCTTAATGAGAAATGGCTAAAACAAATGGACTTCTGGCTAAATTCAGAGTCATTAGATGAAAGAGGAAGGAGGGAGGCAAAGTAAATGAGCCATTTGCATGTTGCCTTATCTTGCAACTGTATTGCTACTTTAACTTCTTCAACCACTGTAATGGGGATATGCAAAAAGAGTTCAATGTGTGGGAAATGCTAGCTTTTACAGCTCCAAAGGAATTTAAGTGCTGTACTCTTCTTCTCATCCAACCTCGGCTGCCATAGCCAGAAGGAAGCATACATGAATCCATTTGGGGTTGAAAAACCCTGAGCGCAGCACAGTAAAAGCTGTTGCAGTTTTCAGTCAGCTTTCAGAAGGTGGTGTAGCTTGGGCAGCCTCCCTGGGGGAACTGCTTGTTGCCAGGTGGCGAGCACAGCCTGAAGAGAAATTGCTTCCGAAGCCTTAACTCTGCAGAACTGTCTGTATCTTCTGCATGCCATTCAGCTGCAGTCGTTTCAAACTGATGGCTATCTGAACTCCAACATACTGCTCTATCACTCCTCCTTCTCAAAGGAAATTGGAGAGAAAATACGATGAAAAAGGGCTCAATGGTTGAGATACGGACAGGATGATCACTCACCAATTCCAGCAATTGCAAAACAAACTCAACATAAGGGAGATTAATGTAATTCATTGCCTATTGATAACAGAGTAGAGCACTGAGAATCTCAAAGCAAACTAAAAACTCCTGCTCCCCCGTACACCCTCTTCTACTTCCTCCCCCTGAGTGGCACAGGAGAATAGGGAATGGGGGCTGCGGTCATTCCCTAACGTGTCTGTGCTGCTCCTTCACGGTCACTCTCTGCCCCTGCTCCACATGGGGTCCCTCCCACAGAATACTGTCCTTCCCAAACTGAGCCTGCGGGGGCTGCCCACAGGCAGTAGCTCTTTGAGCACTGCTCCCACATGGCTCTGTACCACGGGGTACCATCCGTCAGGAGCAAACTGCTGCAGCATGGGTCCCCCATGGGTGGCAGCTACCCCCAGACACCCTGCTCCTGCGTGGGCTCCTCTCCAAGGGCTGCAGCTCTGACCGGGAGCCTGCTCCCGCGGGGGGCTCTCCATGGGCCGCAGTCTCCTCCAGGCCACATCCACCTGCTCCACCGGGGGCTGCTCCACAGGCTGCAGCGTGGAGATCTGCTCCATGTGGGACCCGTGGGCTGCAGGGGGACAGCCTGCTCCACCGGGGGCCTCTCCACAGGCCGCAGGGGAACTTCTGCCGCGTGCCTGGAGCACCTCCTGCCCTCCTGCTGCACTGACCTTTGGGTCTGCAGGGCTGGCTCTCACTCCTATCTTCCAGCTGCTGTTGTGCAGCAGTTTTTTCCTGTTTTAAAATCTGCTCTCCCAGACGCCCAACCAGCTTCGCTCATTGTCTCGGTTCTGGCCAGTAGCCGGTCCCTTTTCGATCCTGCTGGTGCTGGCTCTGATCTGACATGGGGCAGCTGCTGGGCTCTGCTCACAGAGGCCACCCCTGCAGCCCCTTGCTACCAAAACCTATTTGTGTAAGCCCAGTACTTCAGCGCACGTGATTCTTCAGGTCTCCAGTTAACTTTGAAGCTGGGGCCCACGTATATAATTATTACTATAAACTATGGGAAGAAAGTCAGGCAACTGACTAATTGCATGTGTGTGCAAGGGGAATGTCTATATCCTCCAGGCTTAAAAAATGTAACTTTAGTATATCTTTGTAATTTCATAGCACACATATATATGTACATATTTATTATGGTATTATACACTTCACTTGAAAAATAACATTTATAGTTTCTATACAAAAAAGTGTTAAAGATTTTTTTTTTCTTTCCAAAATTATTTTGAGGATTTTAGGTGATCACAAAAACAATTGCTTTTGGACACTTGCTATTGGTATTCCAAAATACACCTCTAAAAGTTAACATAGTACAGTGTTATCCCCAGATGCTGTTCTCTACTCTAAAGGAAGAAAAGGAATAGATAAATGAGTTATATTTTAATAAAGTTATCTGTTAAAGCAGGTCTTAAGAGGGTAGTTCTAAAGAATAGAAAAGTGTATTTTGCTAAATTATTATTTCTGTCATTTTAATAGTAGGGGAAAATTAAAATGCAGGCAGTCATGATTGGGAAGAATGGTATTACTCTTGTCTGTGCAACAGCATGAAGGATCTGTTCAAGTGGAAAATATAAAAGATTATTGAATATGGGACAAATAGATTTGGGGCAACATGATTACAGCTATATTGAATAATGGGATGGAGTGCGAATTATATAATTTCTAAATTGTTTCTTTAAACAAGGTCTCAGTCAAAAGGAGCAATACTGCTTAGGAACTGTTGCAGATGAAAGTGGAGATGAAATTTATGAAAATTAGGTCATGTAATAGTCACATGAAGAGAACAAGCTACAATTCTAATAGGGTTGAAAATGAGTGTTTTTCTTTTATTCATCCTTTTGATTACTTTCTGACAATCTTCTTAAAATGATAGAAGACTTACTTTCTTTACTCTCCCCCCTATTTTTTTCTTTTTCTTAGAAAAGTCTTGGCTACCTGTGTGTGGACCTGTTCATATACATGGCTTACATGATGATTTATGAAATGATAGATTTAGTTTTAATGATTTGGCACTTTAAGGCACCCACTTATTACCCTAGCCCTTTTTTTAGAGGTTGCCATTTCTGCAGAAAGAATGACAGAGCAAGATATGAACTGCTGCCTCAGCTGCTCTGCTTCACAGCCTGGAGTATTAATGTGAGTGAGCACTGAAAGTGATGAAATAAAGATACTCTAGGAATCACATGCAAAATCTTTCTTTTAGAAATCAAGAAACTGGAAAATAAAATAGAAAATGCTCTTAGAAAGAAAATATTTTTTCTTCTGTTTAAATTCTTATTTATATTCTTCAGAGAAAGAAAAAATATCTTTTTTTCAAATAAAACTAAACAATTTATTTGGATCAAAATTTAGTTACTGTGTCTGTAGTCTTTCAGGCAGGAACTCTGACACTGAAACCCTCCTGGTACAAATATGTGATTGACTTCAGATACATTTATGCCTTTGACTTCAGTGCATGGGTCATCTACTTTAGAGAGAAGCAAATTTATGTAGCAGGGCTTATGGCCCTGATGTGCATAATTTGCTTGGAATTAATTTCTTTCATATACTCAAATGCTCTGGTGGAAGAGCGTAACCTATTCATTCTAAAACTTTTTTTTTTTTCAATAACCGTTTATTAGATTGTCAGAGCTTCTGAAATATTTTGTGATGTTTGTAGGTTGGTGTTTATCATTTTGTAAAATATTTTGAGTGTTAGTTTCACAGTGTATCCATCTGGGCTTAATAATTGTTGGGTAAATGAAGAAAAAACCCTCTTTAATATTGTTATAATTACTGTTTAGTATTAACTACTATTTATCACCTGCTCAGGCAGTGCTGTAGGATTTTGGACTTAGGAGAGAATAGCAATACAAAGGTTTTAATCATAGAAATTGTATTTTAGAGGAACTGATAAGTCTAAAGATGCACAATCTTCACACATGCACGATAAGTCTAAAGATGCACAATCCCCCCCAATATATATATAGCTGGTGATAGTCTACCACCCCCTTTTTAATAGCACAAACATGTCATATGTCTGTTCGTTCCTTTCCCCATACACTCAGCTTTTTGTGGAAGAAGCAGGAAAGGTAGAATGCCATGGATCTCTTCCCCTCCACCCTACCCACTGTTCATGGGAGCTTTTTTACCCACTCATGTTTTTGACTTTCAGTGGTCTGTAAAGTAAATCTCCTATGGCAAAGGAAACTCCATGTTTTCTTGTACCTGTGTTATGTTGAATGGTTTCCCTGAACTGCAAACTCGGTTGTACGGAGTCCAGGTACAAGAGGCTGGTCTCTGGGTTATTTGGTTTAACACCAAACGATGGAAAAATAAGTTTTATGGTTCTTTCAAATCTCACAAGCTCTTTTGATGAAATAATGGTAAAACCACTTTAATGAATATATATAGGAGCGCAAATGAAAACTGCTGAACACTGCTGTCTGTATTCCATACCTCCTGTATTTTTGCAATATGAGAAATCACTTTATAGTTGTATGTTACTATTAATTTTAATTCACTTCTAGACTTCTGCTTTTGATTAAAGATTGATCCTTTGTGACTCACAAGCAATAAATCTGGATAATATCATGAGAAGAAGTCATGTACACATAGGACCAAGTCCTTAGCTGCTGTAAACGTACAGCAGTTTTTTGAGGTTGTGCTTATTTAATGCTACATGAGCATTTGTCCTGCTATATTTATTGTATCATGAGTATTTTGTTCTAAGTAAAAGCAGGCCTCTGTTCATCTTCAGGAGTATGATATAGGCTCTGAGTTGCTATAAACAGCTGTAACACCTCTGGCCTTGGCAGCTGTCTGCTGAAATTATGATTTTATATTAGGAACATGCCCTTACCTCCATTTTTTGATGGTGGTGGACAGTACATTTCCATCTGTTATTTCCATTGCACCTTTTTTATAATCTTACGCTGAAGTCCATCTAGATTTATGCTTGTTACCCAGCTGTAATTCTGGGATAATGCTTTTCTGGGGCTAAAAAGGGTTCTGAAGGGCTCCTGGTGTGGTGCCAGCATCTCCCTCTCCAGCCAGAGACCACTATGACCACATGGAGCAGTCATTGCCTGTCACAGTAGCAGCAGCAGGGCTTCTATTTTTTTCCCCTTTTTCTGCAGTCCCAGTGTAATTGTCTGCTTTTCTCATATTGAACTAAAGAACACCCATCTGCTAAACATTGACCTCCAGCCTTCCAGTCCATCAACTCAAGAACAGGAATGTCATTTCACAATGATTATAACCATTCCTTCCCTCATTTTGCACCATTCTAACTTTCTGAAGTTTCTTCACTTCTGTGAGAGGAACATTTCAGGATTTAAGCATGAGAAGATGGTTGATGTGACATCCAGATTTTATACCTTCCTTTGTGCAGACCGTGCTTTCTTATCCAATGTTGCTCAGCAGCTCCCAGAGCTGAGTCATCAGGAGGCATGCATTAAGGTCAAGAGAATGAAGCCCTCCCTTGGATCTACCTTCTCTTTGGTATGGTTGAGCACAACTCCTATCTAAAAGCCATGCCTTTGCATTAACACAGCGTTGGGCATGAGGCTGTGAGCCCTGCTGAAGCTGGGCTCTGCACCACACTAATGAATGAAACAGTACTCAGGATGGAGCCACCCTTTGGTAGCCAGAATGAGTCCCTAGGCTTCTCTGGAACCTATAGACGCAGTCAAAGTGTATGTGTAATCAGACAGAACAGTAATCTTTTTTTTTTTTTTTTTTTTTTTTTGTAGCTACTCTTCAGAGTAGTGATTAAGAGAGCACTCAGTGTTTTTCAATACTTTACATGTTTCTTCAGGTCTACACACAGTTTGTTTAACTTTTTATAGATGGAGATGTATGTAAAATGAAGAGCAGAATGATGACAGTATAGTTCCTGTTAAATGAGAGACCTAGAGAAAAAAAAAATACAAAAATAACATTATTTTTACATTTGAGTTAGTTATACCTAGGGATGAAGCCTTACCTCTGAAATAGAACCCAAATTAATCCTATTGATGCTGTGAAATATTTTATGTAATGTAGACTATTTTGTTATATCACCTGTTTGATGATTTTGGGTAAAATATTATTAAAAGCCTAAGTGTTCATATGTATTCTTTACCTAAAAAAAAAAAAAATCTAACTAAAGACCAAAATTTTGGAGGAGTTGATTAATAAGATCAAGTAAATTTAAACTTAAAATGGTGATTCTTCAAGTAGAACCAGAAACCGGTAGGGTTATTATCATCAAAGAAGGGAAAGTGTAGCTGCTGGTCAGCTACAATTAAATCAAAATCAAACTATCAGACACATTTTCATTTGGTTTCTTGAACTTAAAAAAAAAAAAAGAGAGAGAGAGGGAAAATAAAATAAATAAATAAATAATAAAATCTTCCGTAGGTTTCTAAAGTTCCTTATGTTTCTAGCTGGGGTTTTGTAAACCATCTCACATCACAGAGGACTGAATTTGAGATTTTATTGTAAAGAAGACTCTGTATTTTTAGCTGATGTTAATCACTTACTGAAATGATGTATGAAGATATATCTACTCTGTTTTCTTACCTCTATATTCATGTGAAGTATAAAGGAAAAGTGTTAAAGTAGGAACAGAAAGAAAAGTATCTCTCAGGGAGTGTTCTGTTATTTCTCCTATCTTGTGTGTTTAATACTCATTCTCCCTTTCCTCTGCAGTGTTTCATAATGTAACCATGAAAAGAGGGAGGAGGCATCTTCCCCCCTCTGTAGTTTGAACAAAATTTTATTTGCAATTTGCTGTGAATACCTAACTAGCAGCATACATATAGTGACGGCAGGCTTTAGAGCTCTCTTTGAATTGGTGAACTGTTAAGATTGCCATATTAAGGAATAAATCTCTTTTGTATATTTTACAAATATTTACATGAGCAACAATATTATCTCCCATTACTACTTAATATCTTGGCAAATAGCTCTTAGATCATATGCATTTACAAACAACAACAACAAAAAAGCCAGCTCTTACACAAACAAAATAATTAGCATCCACCTCTAGTTCTCTATCTGCTAAAATTATTGAAAGCTATAACAACTAAATCTGCTGATGCAAGCTCCTCAAATAGCTGTTAAATCACACCAAAATAAAACTTGCAATTGGCTGCTGTGAGCTGCAGGATCTCTTCCAGGTTATTACACACACTAAGCATCCTTTGATCCCCTTCCTTGCGCCATGTCTTAATTCACCTGTTTTTTTAAACTTTAGTCTGCATCATAATTCTGTTGCTTGCTTTTCTCTCTGTCCTATGGCGTAGAACAAATATTAGTCCACAAATGGCCTTGGTAAGTGACCGAGTCTTACATAACAAGGACCATTACTGGTTATCAGGATGAGCTCCCCTACTGTTGTGGGGACTGGAGGGTGGTGTGGAGGAGCACACACCACTGTATTTTCCTGTTGGTTTTAGACTTTTCATAATTTCAGATTGCTCTATTCCTAAAGATGCACACATCTGTAACATCTTCTTGTTCAGGCTGGAGATCAAGCAGAACAGTACAGATCTAAGGTTTAATGCCCTCCTCCTTTTAATGTTTGGAAGACTTCAGATCAGTGTTTGTGTGCCTGTGTTGCTGAGATTGGGTTTGTTTTTGTACTGAAAAACTCATCCAGAAAATGCCTGTCCAAATTGCTTGAGCACAGAAAACTGAGCTAGAATTTCTGTTAGCAGAAGTTTGATAAATTTATGGCATCTCACCATCTAGTCCAGACTGGAATGTGGAACTTTAAGACTCTTATCAGGACATTTCAGACCTCAAATATATTTTGGTCTTTAAATGGTCAGACGTTGAGCACAGAACTAATGTGTTTGTGTCATTTTATTCAGTTCATTTACCTCATAACCCGAAAATAGAGGCATAAACTCTGACAAGAAGAGTTGTAGATTTAGTGGTTGCAGACTTTTGAGTATGAGAAAGATGTTAATGTGCAAAAACTTGTAACGAATATACAGATTAATTGAACAACTGCGATATAGAGGAACATTTTTCATTGTAGGCACAAACAGGCAAGGACAGGTGGCCTTTTTAATGTAAGCTGATGATTAATGCAATGTGATATGAATTACGAAGTGTGTTGATAGCCCACTAAACCTTATCTATATGAGTTCTCATCGGAGGCTGTAAAAATGCATTATTTGTCATACAAAAAGTTGTAGGCAAGATTAGTTGTTCTTTCTTGCCTCACTGTTTCTTATTAGAGGGAAGTGGAATGCCTGACTCCAGTTTCAAGGCAACGTTGTCTATTGAAAGAAATTAGGACAACTAACTGTACCTAGGAGAGGTAATAAGGTCTGTTATATGGAAAAGCAAAATGAACACAATTCCTAATGAAAGAAATCATAGTTAATTTGCATACATTGCATTTGGTTTGGTTAATTTTGATTAGTTGTCCATTTTTAGTGGATTCATCTGTGGCACCACGTGTCTCATCTTACAGTCTTTCACAACTGCAGTTGGATAATCATGATTACCTTGACCTAGCAAAGGGATCTTTATGCACATTAAAAAAAAAAAAAAAATCTAGTGAATAGTGATTAATAAAACAACAAATACAGCTGATACTTCAGTGACCTTCTCCTTTTCCACCTGGAATCACACAGTTATAGCTGAGGTTATAGGTGTTTTATTCACACTGTCTATCATTTCCAAAGAACATCTCCTTCTTGCTCAGTAAAACCTGTCTGAACCTTTATTGCTTGTGTCCCATGCTGTTGTGGACCTAGAGGGTGTGTTACTTTGTGCATATGCTGTTGTTGATTATTCTGACTCTCCTAATTTAAATTATGTGTCTGCATCTGTTCCTTGAAGAAGGATTAATTTTTAAAACATGCAAAAATTCCATATTCACCATTATTTTGGCAAAAAGGAATTCAATCTGCATGTTCCATGTAGGCCGTTGATTAATTCCCAAGGCAAATGTAACCTTTAGCTGTACCATCTCACTCAAATTTGTGTTTTGTGCAAAGAAAACACATTGAGCTATGATCCTGACAAATGCAGTTATGAAAATGTATTTAATTTTGATAGTACACAGTTTTAAAATATTACTGGGCGGTTAGTTGGTCAGAATATGCAGAGAAACATATTTTGGTTTGATACACATGGCTGAGCAAATAAATTACCTACACATTTGTAATTTTATCTTCAGCAGTTTTCTTGAGGGAGACGGGTGAACACTAACAGTAGTCTAAATCATATCCTTTTCTGCAAAATATTAATGAAAATTAGGTTGTTGATTCTTTAAATAACAATAGCAGAAGCAGCAAATAGAACCAATTAATCTTTATGAGTAGATAGATTCATCATAGTTAACTATTCATACTGCATTCACATCAACCCTGGAAATAAATGTAGGAGAGCACCACTGCTCAGCTGTGAGTGCCAATTTGTCTGATGCACTTTGGCAGATGTTGCTGCCTCCCCAACTTCAAAGGTACTGAAAGAAGATGAGTGGAGAAACTTTTATATCATGATTGCTCAATCTTGAGGAAACACCTAAGACTTCGCAAAAATCTCTCTCCTGGGAGGCTGAAGAACAGCCACAGCAGCACCAGGACTGGATGCTGTGCTGGTCTAGGTGAAGTTCCGTCCTGCCCTTAGATGGTGCCAAATAAAACAGTGCCCCTCTTCCATCGGTCTAGCCTCCCTGCCCAATGAAATTCAAAAAGGAGCTGGTGAAATATCTGTATCACATATAACGTTATTTAGGCATAATATTTTTGGTAACTATCACAAAGCTGGGCTTATTTCTAATTAAGGGAAACATCATCGGCATGTGGATTAGGGAACCTGCTCTGGCTTTGTCCTGGTTCGAGCAAGTCCTTGAGGGAGTTGGTTTCTGAGCAGCTGGTGTTGCACAATGGCATGTATTAGTGAGGTAGTTGTATGTACATGTACACATAATTATCTAGACAGATGTTTTAATCTTCTTACTAAGGAGCCTGTGGAAATCAGACTTTATTTAACAACACTGATCTACGTTATGGCAAACTGTCTCAGCTACTTGCAACTGCAGAATGGGTTAAAGTTGGCAGGAGCTATGTTTTAATGGCTTTGGCTCAAACCATGATTTTTTTTTAAACTTACATTGAAAGTGGAGGTCAAATATTGGAAACTAGTGGAGAAAAAATCTGTAGGAACATCTATTTACACTATTTTTAAACTGCATTATTTGGAACTGAGACCAGGAGCAAATGTGAATGTTGCCAAAGATTGTATGTAGGTATAGCAACACATGCTATTCACTCAGGTCATAAGTCAAAATGACAAGCTCTTTAAATATTAGTTGAAATGTGCTGTTTTTTAAAATGAGAATAAAACTGTAAACAGATCCTTAATTATCTTAATAGGTGGCGGGTAGAACTGGTAAAATACCTTTTGTTGAAAATATTTTATTTGAGAAGTGGGAACATTTGTCAAAAATATTCCATCATCCCATTCAAGATGAAAGGCTTGACTGAAAAGCTTAGCTCATAAGCACGGAGGAATTAATTGTCCAGTGACCCCTGGACACTTTTCCCTTAAAAAGGTCAGAAAAATCTCATTCCAACTGAATACTTTCAAAATGATACAGAAGTTTTGCACATCCATTGTTAAGAATGGACTGAGTTAAACCTATAGCAGAATAGGTAGAAGTTTATTTTTATTTTTATTTTATTTTAGACATAATAACAGCGAAAAGTGTCTAAGAAATTAATTCTGTTATAAATTCTCTCTATAACTTCCTGAGGAGGGGAAGTAGGGAGAGAGATGCTGATCTTTTCTCCCTGGTAATGGATGACAGGACATGTGGCAATGGCACAAAGCTGCATCAGGTGAGGTGTGGTGGCTTTACCCAGCTGGGCAGCTGAGCTCCACCACAACTGCTCTCTCACTCCCCCCCCATCAATGGGAAAGGGGGAGAAAATACAATGAAAAGGGCTTAAGGGCTGAGATAAGAACAGGGAGATCACTCAACAGTTGTCACTGGCAAAACGGACTCAGCATAGGGAGATTAATGTAATTTATTACCTACAGCAAAAGCAGTGAGAATCACAACCAAACTAAAAACACCTTCCCCCCATCCACCCTATGTCCTCCCCGCCCCAAGTGGTGCAGGAAAATAGGGAATTGGGGCTGCAATCAGTCCATAAGGCTTCGTCTCTGCTGCTCCTTCATGGTCACTCTCTGCCCCTGCTCCATGTGGGGTCCCTTCCATAGGATGCCATCCTTCCTGAAATGAGCCTGCGGGGGCTGCCCACAGGCTGCAGCTCTTTAAGAATTGCTACCATATGGATCCATACCATGGGCTCCGTCCGTCAAACCTATTCATGTAAACGCAGTACACGAGGTTCAGACTGGACATTAGGAAAAATTTCTTTACCATGAAGGTGGTCAAACACTAGAACAGGCTTTCTTGTGTGAGGTGGTTGATGCTCCATGCTTGTCAGTATGCAAGAGACATTTGGATAATGCCCTCATTAATATGCTTTAACTTTTGGATAGCACTGGAGAGGTTAGGCAGTTGGACTCAAGGATCTTTGACTGAAGTTGGACTCAGGAATTGGACTCAATGATCCTTGTGGGTCCCTTCCAACTCGGGATATTCTATGATTCTATGATCTTTGAAGGTCCCTTCCAAATGAACTATTCTATTCTATTCCATGGTATTCTCATAAACCATGGTCCATGTATCAACATGATTAATGCATGTTTTTTGGAAAGAGAAGTATTCCAGTGAACAACTTTATCATAGCAAGATGAATAAAACTGTACCTGAAAATTTTTTATAACACAAATATTGTACAGAAAATTTGTCATAATGAAGTATCTGAAAATATATGTAATGTAAATTTCAACATAATTTTTCTAGCAATTCTGCAGTAGCAATCTTCACTACAACACACCCTCTTATTTCATTGAGATAAATCTTTGGAATGTAGAACCAGTGCTAAATGCAGTGTAAATTTACCCCCTAATTAATTTCTTCATGTATTTTCCTGGGTTCGTAACAGGAAACCTGTCTCATTTAAATTCACAAGGTACAGTCAAATCTTACCCATATTCATCATTGTATCACACTGACTTGTTAAAAATACTCAGAAATAACACCCTTGATCTTTAAAGTGTAGATGAAGAACAGGCTATGTTTGACTTGAACAGTATCCTTCCATTGCTCTGATGTCATTTACACAATCTCAGAGAAGGGTCACCTACAGCTATACACTGCATTAAGTCTGAAGATTTCCATGCCAGGAATGACATTCAGACTTTTTTCACCGTATGTGTTGTCTTGGTTGTGCACTATCATATCATAAGCTACAAAATTAAACTTGAAAATTTTGAGCCAAACTCTCCTCTTAATGTATATTGATGACACTGTTGAAGTCATACAACGTACACTGATAAAAAGGAGGCTTGAACCAAAGTCATGAAGATAAAGCCTAGAGGAGTAGTGACAGTGATCCCCTTGAAATCTGAAGTCTGACATCTCAAGTTTGGCACTGTTCCCTTCTTTTCAAATGTAATGGATTTATGACATGACATTTCATTTACTTTTCCCTGTAATCATGTCACCTATGTCTGCCTGGACATCATTATTTTGACATGAGTTCCAGATGATTTGCTATAAGGATTACTCTGTTCCTAGACGCAATAGGGAAAACAGATGAAATACAAATATGGGAGCTTGATTCTATAAATCTCCTTCATACCGAGTCCTTTCATTTCAGTGATGGTCAGAAGTAGGGAGTTTCAATTTCTGCATGTGGAATGTGAATTTTGCACATACAGGTAGGGACATGTGAGTATGTATCTCTGTGTACCTGAATGAATCTGTATACCAAAGAGATAATATAATATATATGCCAGAAATGTCACCATTAATACCACCTTGTCATTAAACTGGAAACAAAAAGATGAGAGATGACATATAATCATTCAGAAATATTAGCTATACATGTGGCAAATATTCTGTTTGCATTCTTCAAGAAAAACACTTTTATTTAATCCTGTATTTTACTCCAACATCATCATTTCTATATGCTATAATCTTTCTCAAAAATGGCACAAAATTTTCTTCAGAAAAATCTTTTAAAAACAAACAAAATCTGGTTCTCCAAAACATGCATCATTCCTCTTTTGTCAAAATGCCACATCCTCGCATAACAAAACATCCTATCCTAAACAGAATGTTCTTTGTACTTGAAGATTATTGTTAACTCCTAAGATCATTTATTCATCAAAATACATCTAGCCTTTAAGTAAAATAGCAATATATTACATAAATCTTAATTAATCTTATGCTGTACTAAAATGTGTACAGAAAATTATTAAGAACTTACCTGGTAAAGTAGAAAAGGATTATGATTTTAGTTCTTTCCCAGAATACCTGTGGTAAGTCTTCAAATAGTTCATACACTTGGCCAGACTTACCACTGAAAGCAAAAGAGATCAGTGAGCACCAAATGGAGCTTAACATTTCTGTTTTCCAAGGTGCAAAGTGCACCAGCATATCCCTGAAGCCTTCAGAATGGCCACCTACTCTGTATGTGCATTTTGTGGTATGCATCAAATACACCAAATGCAGGCAGGAAACTACATGGGTAAAAATTGCAGTAGAATGAACACAAACACAATGGTCAATAAAGGAAAGAAACAGTTATTTCTTTGTGGAAAAATACGTTCCATATTTTTGGAAGTGCATTTCCTAACTCTACATACTGTCTTGGTTTACAGAGCAGAGTGGGCTTGGAGCACATAAGCTGCATTCCTTTGAGGTGTAACTAAATGGCAAAATATATTATCAGGAATGCACCTGATGTGCTCCAGCTACAAATGGCCACTCGGTCCACAGGAGCAAACAGGACCTTGCTCCACATGTTACCCAGGTAGGTGTATAGTGTAGGCATTGGGGGAACCTCACAGAGCTGCATTGCTCTACAGATCTGCTGATAGAAGCTGCACTATTGGCAAGCTAGATGCAGCATCAGGCCACTTGTGGTAGAACAGTCCATATCTCTGCCATTACACTCTCTTATCCTCTAGAATAGGGTAGCAACTTCCAAACTGCCACTGGGACTAGTCCCAGGCACCTGCTAAGCCTCTTGTGATGCCAAGTAAATGTTTGAAGTAATGTTAGCTGGGATGGGCCAAAGCCATGTGATGGACTCTTTTGAAAATGTCATAGTTGTGGTAGTTGAGTTCTCCTGCTGAGAAACATCTGACACGTTTAATATAGTAATACAGGTGTAGCCCCTCTGTCCACAAGCTGATGCTGCCAGGGGGACTATCTGAATTCAGACTCTGAGGGGTTGGGATCTGTGGCCAGGGACCAGTCTTGCTGACTAAGCTTCAAGCCTGGCACTCAGTAGTTTCATGACCATTGGACTGAAGAACCCAGTAACCAAATGGCTCCAGAAGCAGAAGTGCTTTGCAAGGCAGGTCTGCCCAGGACAGGCATGTGGAGCCCTGTTTGTTACTAGCTCAAATGTGTATGTTTAGTATCAGTTTCTCACCACTCTTTCAGCCTTCACAGCTTTGTAGACATTTGCAATGATAGGCATTCTGACTTCATTACTTAGCAAATTCACAAGCCATTCTTAAAAAGAGTCATTTGTGAGAATTTGAGTGAAGAGGTGACAATAAACAAACCCATGTCAGTGGCAGAGATGATAAATCCCAGCTAGAAGTGACAAATCAAGAAAGGCAAAACGCCTACTGCAAAAGCAAAAGTTCTGTCTCTGACAGGTAAGGGTTAGGAGGCATCTTCCGTACCTTTTCTTTCCTTATATTGCTTCCATATAAATACTTTTAGATCTGGGAACTGTGAGTGTATTCTTGCTCATCGCAAAAGAATTGTAGAGACTGAAGGTCAAAAGGTACACTTGGCATTACAATACATTTTCACAGGCTGAATCAATACCCATGTGATTGGTAGTGTTTAGTATATGGGAAAGGAAAAGAGCTTCTACCAGCATTTTTCTTATTAAAGAAAAATACAGAATGAGTACGAAAAAATGTTCAAGATTTGTCTGATAATTTTTCTTCACTGGAGTGATGTTCTTTACCTTTCTCTTTATTTTATGAGAAATAAAAATACTTATATTTAATGTCTTTTTCTGGAAAAGAAGTGAGTGTAGGAGATAAATAAAGACAGAAATGGGACCAGAATTCAGTAAATAGGCAAAAGCATGGCAAGAAATTAACAAAATATGTGGGAATATCCTCCCTCACATAAATGACTATTTAAAGACATTAATTTATGCAACAGTAATGGGATAAGAGTCATGGCAGGTTCTATAACATGAACAGTATTATAAATAATACCAGATCTCTGTGTAATGAAAATTAAAGAATACTAGTTATTTCAAGAAGACTTTTGTTTCCCGATCACAAACTTATTTGCATCAATTTTATTTTGTAGTTGCTTCTAACTTACACAGATGTAAAGGTGGAATTGGTACCTCTTTTACATGTGCAAAATACAGTCTATTCTGCAAGAACTTTATTGTTACTTCACAAATTGCAACTCTCAGCCTCAGATAGGACGGATGAAGTTCCCCAGGGACTAATATTGAATCTCTTTCTTGGACAAATTTACCAGTAGCAGGGTAGCATGGATGAGGAGTGAAACCCCTGAAAATACACAAAGTGAATTATTTTGGATTCAGCAAATGTGTAAAGTTTTAGTAAATGCATTGAGCTTATTTATGTAGTTATGCATTAAGAACTACTTTTTGTTTTAGTTAGCTTTTCTTTGGTGTTTATCATGGTCACAACCCATTATTTCATGTGCATTAAAGACTGTAGAAGTAGTGATATATTACTACTACATTAGTAGTTTGCCATTTACAGTGTGTGTTGCAGAGCCTGGAAGCAACCTCTCTTGGGTTTATTCAGACAAAAACTGTGGTCTAATTTCTGCCATTTCTGTACTCCAATTTGGAAAAAGCCTTGCGTAGGCGTTACCCTGCTGCATTGGGTTATTAGGTGTAAGCATCCTCTTTGGTGCCAATTTGTTTGTGGGATAACAAGTTAGCCATAGTTAATGCCCATGTAGTTCTCATGAGTTAGAAGTCAAACTTTCACTGCATGGTTTTAAGACTGATACCCCTTTCAAAGTCATAATTATTCACTATTATATTCAAATTTTCTCAGTGCCTGCAAAATCCTTTTTAAACTCTGCTTAGTTGCAATACCCTGGTGCAATGAGTTTCTCATTTGTAGTGTAACAAGGTATTTTCTTTTACTATTTTGATTTGTGTAGGATACCATGTACTCCCTAACAAGATACAGAAAATTGCTAGACCGATTGTATGTCTGGGTGATAGGTTCCAGTTTGGTACAACCTGTACCACAGTTTTATAGACTTACTATATTAGGGAGTATATATAAATGAACAGGTAAGTAGACATTTGGTACTGGGTACTGACGAACAATTAAGAAAGGTGACTAGCTGAAAAACTCTAAAAGTTGCAAAGGAAATGTTACAAGTCCCTCTGCTACCTCTGATTTTCTTTGAGGTAGAGGCCCTAAGGTTAAATTTTTTCCTTGGTGCCTTAATTCCTGTGGAGCAGATGGGTGTTACTAGTTAGCACAGTGAGCCAGTGAGGGGAGCATCATTGTTTCTGGCTAAGGAGAAGGGCACAAGTTGTATGTTGTTGGGTTGGAAGGAGTAACACCAGCTCTTGGGGAGCCTGATGTTGTGTAACCACTGGACAAAAGCTTCATGGGTAGCCAGCCGCTGGATGAAAGCCTTAGGTAGCATTTGTGGCCTTGGTGTTAATGAGGACGTAATGAACTCCTTTTCTATGCAGCTGTGCCTTTGGTGAAAGCTGTAATGCTGGCAGCAATGCACATATGAGATACTGGCCCAGGAGGAAGAGTTCAGCTGAGGTCTGGAAAGTGATATGTTTAAGGTGAAATAATGAGACACGTATTCTAAAGGGGCCACTAATTTTGGATGCCCTGCTTTTTAGCTGCTCAGATATGAAACGTTTTGGTAAAACTCACAGAGGGGTTAGAAGCTACCAGCTCCCACTGAAGTGAAAATGTGTACCTGTTTTGCATTGCTTTGCACAATAGAGAAATAACAGAAAGAGTATATGGCTATTTGAGAGGTGAATACTTCAAACCAGAAGAACATTTTTAGACTACAAAAAGACATATAATCACTGTAGGAGTTCTAAGATTAAAAAAAGAGAAAGGATAGTGAAGTGTTTGTGGGGAAATAAATATTCTTGAGCTCAATTACATTATAGGTAATAAAATTAGTAATTAATAATGAATTATTAAATTTTAAATACTACCGCTACTTAGCACTGGAAAAGTCAATTTATGGCTCAGTATTTAGTAGGACTGTTATGCCCTACAGCAGCAGGTAACTACTAATATATAGATCCATCATCTGAGCTTGCTGCAAGCAGTTCTGCAGTTCTGAGAGGTACTGACTGTTTTCCCAAAGTACTCAGTATGGGGCTAAATTCTGTCTATGGCTTTCTGTGTGAACGCTAGTATCTGCAGTGCAGTCTTTTCTGGAGCATATATTACTCATTTGATACGCATGTGTATTACACATGCCACTGTATTGACCTTTCCCATCCCTTCATTCTGATTCATTTGGCTTGTACAGAGAATATCCTTGGCATTCATCTGCCCTGTCAGTCAAACAGGGTTATAAGCCTGTTCTTAAATCTAGATTAGCCCACTTCCTTTTTTTTTTTTTTTTTTTTTTTTTTTTTCAGAAGTATTGCTTAGGCATAGGCTGTTATTGGGAGTACACTTGAACATATTTTGTGCTGTATTGCAGTCTCTGTTCATTGTGAGTGAGCTGGACATGGACAGGACACAGGAATGTGCTGTGATCCTCTCTACTAGCAGCAACTGCAAGCTGCTATCTTTACCAACAAATCTGACCTTGACTGGTGCCCAGAATTGTGGAACAATAAATGCTCAGCCAGGATCTCAATTTTGCCTATTGAGCCTTTTTCTCAATCTGACATTTTAGATGGCAGTAGAAGGTTGTCCAAAATATTTGAAAAGTCAGACTCGGATACTGAGAGTCTCCTTTCATAGGTCTCTATCCACCAAATGTGGAGCAATTTATTCCAGTCTGCTTTCCGTACCATTGTGTCTTAGCCTTGGACTTGACTGTAGCATAGAAGTAGAATGACCAACATGTGTGACAAACGTGAGTTCACATAATACAAGCACTCTCATTTAGTGGAAAAGAGCTGTTGTTCTTGGTTTTCTGAAAATCAGTCTTTGTTGTTTTTCAGTAATATTCACGAGGACTGCATCATAGTTATTGAGTACTCTTGTTTTACCACTAAGCTTTGTGTTATATGTCCCATTATTTTTGTTTGCTCAGTGCAAAAGTGCTGAACCAAGGTGGCAAAGGAAAGCAAATCAAACCAAATCCTGGAAGGTTTTGCTGTCACTTCATCTGTTAATGAGGATAGATACCAGCATCTAGTAGCAACATAAGGCTTTTTCACAGAGGTGAGATTATTTTCTGCTTCTTTACAGTTACCACATATTCTTCACAAAGCGTAAAGAACAAATAGGAGGTAAAAGTTGGATTTATGGTCTTGCTGATATGCAGTCAAACTTGAATAATACAAACTGATGGAAATTCTGTTGCTGTGGCTTTCCTGTATTTCCTTTTAGTCTTCTCAGTTGTACTATTTCCTGATTGTGATTATTCTGACTCAGATACAGGGAACTCTAATCAATGTCTTTTTTGAACTATTACTCTTAATGAAATATTAAGCTATTGGCAAGATCAGAGACACATCCAGACAGTTGAACTGCACAAAAGTTGATGCTGTATCTAAATATATCACATTAATACACTGTGTCCTCATCACTGCATACAAAGGATGTATGTAGTGTAGATGTGTAGTTACGTCAGTTGATTATAGAAGTGATCATTAATGTATCAGAGTTGTGAACTTTATGTAGAAACTCAATTTCAATTGTTAGTTTGGTGCTTTAACAGCAGCTAGGATTTTTACAAATTTTATCCATGCAACTTATTATTAATAAATAGCTGTGCCTGAAAATGTTGTTTCTTGTTCTAAGAAAAGTGGACCTGAGTAACTTTGCATTCTTTCCAGTGGAATTTCAAAAATAATTAGATACATAATAACGGATTCCTCTAAAAACCCTTTTGTACAGGCTTAGAGTAATGAACAAGTTTCAAGAACAGGATAGGAAATCTTGGGTGTAGTCTAGTTAAACTGTGGCGTGACATCAGTGTACCCCAGTAAGAAAACCAGCCATATCTTAAATGGTGCCTCTTCAGCCAACTGAAAGAACTGCACAGATTTCTCTAACTGTTCAGCCTACATCGCTGTTGAGAGCAGCATTAAATACTGACAGCTCTTAAATTCTGTAAGGGCCTTTTACACTGGGCACATATTTTCCTTCAGACTTTAGGAAAGGGTTACTTTTTGAAGTACTTATAAGGAAATAAAGATGTCCTCATAACCTGGAGCTTAGTATCAGGGGCATAATGTGCATTGTTAGTAATGCAGCTGTGTTTTCATTTAGTGTGCTGCCATTCAAATACACACATTAACAATTTCCTTTTATTAAGATATCCCCTTGATAATATAGTGAAAGATTACAGGTTATTTGTGACAAATCCTTCAGCAGGTATTGTATATATAGCTACGCCTCAAGTAATTCACATGAAATAGATTTCAAGGGAAAACAGTTGTGTGTCAACAGCTCATTTCATTTCTTTACCTTATTGAAGAAACTTCACCAAAGTGAAAGCCATTCTGTTTCTGAAACAAGATACAGATGATATAGCTCACTATTTTGGAGAACACTGTGCAATCCATAAGCTTTAGAGCACATACTGTAATTGCTTTCAGAAGAAGAGTGAGTGTGGCATGTAGGTGAATTAGGTAAAGGATCAATTAAGCTATTTGTGTTTCTGCTATTTAGTATACGTAAGAAGGGTACTTTTAAAGCGCTTATATTTCTTAATTTAACCATGAAATAGCTATATATCCAAAAATAAAGCCCAAAGCTTTCAGTTCCTAAAATACAGCAGATATTTCAGACAAAACCATTTCAAGGTGATTTAAAGCTCTAGCATAAATTTTGCCTTGATCGTGTCTTATATAGACTGTGTTTACTATCCCTTCAGCACAGAGTCATTGCACAAGAATGTTTTGCTGAGCTGATTGTATTATCCAATTCCTGGAAAGATTCAGTTTTAAAATATATGTGCTTAGGCCTAGCTTATTCATGGAGATGAGCAGTTTCTCATATTGGAGACACATTTATATTATACCTGCATAATATAATGGGCATATTATAAAAGAATGAGAAAAATATAATATAAAAGAATGGGCACAATGTAAAAAAAAAAAAAGATAAATTCTACCTATTTATTTTTCTTCTAAAATATAAGCTGTTTTGTAAGTTTTTTGGAAGGTCACAATCCAAATCACAGTAGAAAAGAGTCTGATCAGGTCCTTTCTTATCATTGCCCTTCCTGTTTCCCTTTTCCCCTTTTTCCTTTCCCCTTTTCTCTTTCCCCTTTCCCCTTTCATCTTTTCTTTGTCTTTTCTCTTCTTCAACACCTTCCATTGTGGCAAAGCTGAGTTGGGAAGAGCTGACAGAAATAAACTGGCAGTTGCAATTCACTTCCTAAGTTACAAGTGTGCCACAGTTGATGCACCTTTTCTCTTGCGGTTCATGGCTTGGCATGTGCTGAAGGGAGATGGACGATGAGTAACCTTTTTGAACTGTTGGTAATATCATTCTGAAGCTTTGTTTTAGCATCAATAGATCTTGAGTTCCCAGCTGGTGGGAGACAAGTGCACTTTGACAGCAGGTGGGTCATCTGTAATACGGTAAAGGCTGGTGCACAGCCTACATGCTTATAGAATCCCACACATGAAAAAGTTAGTATAAGAGCATAAGTTCCTGCAATATTACTGAAAATAGGAAGCTAAATCCCCACTTTCTAGATTTAGATTCAGCAGCTCAAAATACATTTTTTAGTCATGGAATGTAGAAGCCCATGAAAACAGCGACTGTTGCTGCTTCACACAGGCTTGTGGCTGTGTTGTGCTGGCTTCACCAGGAACAGAAGATAAAACTCTGAGATTCCATATTAAAATGCAATCAGGGATGAGTCATCAACCATGTTTTCCTTGTTAGGAGCCATTTAAGTTGTGCCTGGTACAGCTGCTCTGTCTACAGTTAGTGCCAAATGCTGTGTCAGAGCTGGCAGCTCTACTGGGTCAGAAAAGGACAAATTAAGGACCGGTACAATTGTTTTCATAAAGTCAGTTTCAAAAATTGACTGGAAAAAGACTGGTCCTTTACCAATAGACTAGTTCTGTTCTCACAGGGAAAAACATTTGGTAGAAATGTCTGTATAAGGAGCTGACGGTGCTTTGCTAGTGGCATGGTGTGGAAATGTGTGTGGCTTCCCACCAGTGCTGGTATTGAGTAATCTTGAGTATTGAGATGTCCACACCCTGCTCCAACATGCCAAGACAGGCTTGCCATCAACCCCATTCTTCTTCACATAGCTACATCCATGGAAAGGAGCTTTGTGGAAATAATCCATGTGTGATCCTGTGGGCTTCCAGAAGTTTCCTTCATGTGAAACCTTTTCTTTTAAGCAAGTGCCAGGCAGAAATCTGACCTCAACAGATTGAGAGGAACCTGTAAAATGTTTCACAAGAAACCTCTTTTATTTCTTTCACTAAGATGTGTAGCCTCAATGCTAAATACCTCTTTTAGTTAACCCACTTTTTCCATTACAATATCAAGGATAGCAGCAGCTTATAAATACTAAAAAGGACTCTCAAGAAATACTAGTAAGTTTTTGCACTGCTGTTCAAATTGTATTATCTGTTGTTCTTAAAAAGTTTAAGCCTTTGTCAACACCTCCTATGGTCAAAATTGTCTCAGTCTGGTTACCAGTAGCATGACTTGACTATCTGTATGGCTTTTAATTTGTCTTCCTTTAGGGAGATATTTTTTCTCTCAGCAATACATGACTTAAGCCTCTGAACTCTGGAAGTTAAAATGGAAAGGTTACCAGAATTCTCTAAGTGGAGATTTTCATGCCATTTAGGAGTCTTTTTTTTTATTATGATCAAAGATTCGTTTTATAGTCTCCATCAAATCCTTTACGTGTATAACACTCAATAGTCCAAAGCAGTTAGTACATGGTGGCTTGAAAACTGCTCTAACTGGCCTGAATGCTCCATTTAACTCCATATTCCATGCAGCTAAGCTGTTTATCCCTTCTCTGACCTGCCTTTTACAGAAAAAGTGTGTTTGCTTTTTAAAACTCTTCTTGCATTTATAAATGAGGTGTGGGGTTCATGACTGCGGTCTAAATTAAATTAAAAAAAAAAAAAAGTAGTTCTGCCAAATAACCAAATTAATCAGGGGCAGTTGTGTTGTTTTGTAGGGTTGGTGGCTTAGTACTGGCATAGGCTCTGCTAAGCAAGGAATGTAGACCAAATTATCATCCCATAAAAATCCTAGAGAAATGGTCTTTCCTGGAGTTTTGCAGGAGAGGATGTTCCTGGAGGTCTGTATCTCAGACCATCTAGACCAGTGAGAAGTGAAAAGACTTGCCCACAAGGTCAGAGTCTAATCTGGTTCTCTTGAAGTCAAGCACTGCCCCAAAACAGTACTTCCAAAAATGTGCTAAGTCTCCAGTCGTATGTTTCAGTGGGGAAAAAAAAGCTCCTGCCCCTACTGTGTATATCTTTCTCTGTGTTTCTGATTTCTGCAGGATTCACATGGCTCAGTCTTGTGCAGGTTTACATTTTCTTGAAATGCTAAATGACCTGCAGGTTTTCTGACAAAGGTGATGGTGTGGTTTGTTGAAGCAGAATTCCTGGTATGTACTAGCATTTGCCTGCAGCTTCAATTAAGTTTATCTGAACAAGTGCTCTACCAGATGGTAACTTGTAATTGTTTTGGATTATCACTGCTGAACTGCCCTTTCCTCAGATCTGGGCAACAAAACTTCCATGGTCTTTGGTATTTTTTTTATTTTTATTTTTTCTTTCTTCTTCCTGGAAGTATTCAAAGACCAAATGTTGAGTACAGTGCTAGTGGCAAATGGGTATACAGTGCAAAGAGTAGTAGTTTTTGTTGTTGTTGTTGTTTTGGTTTTTGTCACTTTATGGCATGGATTTCAAGTGGTTTTCTGGAGGTCAGCTGGTTTCCTCTCAAGAAAGGAGAGGTCATCATGGATGGATGTACTGGTTAGAGCACTGCCCTTGTTCCTTGTCCACATCACTCTGAGAGCAACATAAAATGACAAAAAGTGGCTGTAGTCTACTTATGCTGATCTGGATTAAGGGTAAATGTGGCTATTGTGTTAGATTTGTTGCTCATTAATTCAGCTTTGATTATAAAGAAGAGTTTGGTAGGAGAAAATAACTGCATCATGCTAAAAACAAGAGGTAAGCTCTCCAGACACTGAGATTTTGCGTATATGCATAGAATCAGAGAATTAATCTCAAATATCTCAACAGTGAAGATTTTCTGATTGATAATGGAGTAACACTGATTTATACTGGCTGAGGACCTCCACTCAAAAATGAGCCAGTGTTGGTTCATTGCTGTTGGCTGCATATCAGAAATGAGGCTGAAAAGGAAACACATCAGTTGCAGAAAATACAGGTAACAATAATTATGTGCAATAGGGAAAAATACAACATTAGGAAAAAATAATAAAAATGTGGTTCACAGCTCAGAAAATAGGACTGAAGAACTACCGTGTAATTAATAAAATTCACAAAGTGTCAATCAAGTAACCAATCTGGTTTGGGGCAGATTGAAAACAGAGAGGGCCAAATTCTGTCTTCAGCTGCTCATATGTGGTTTTGTCTCCAAGGCAGAATTTACTTTATAGTCTATGAATGGATAACAACAGAAAACAAGGGAAAGGATGTTTTAGTGGTAGCCACAAATGACAGACACGAGGCAAATCTGCCAGATTTAACAGAGCTTTAATTGAGAAGGCTGACCTTGCATAACAGCAGCAGACTATGCTGCCAGTCCTTGAACCTACCCTCTAATAAAAAATCATTGTTAACTCTTAGCCCTTATGAATACAGCATTGGTTTCCAGCCAGAGAATCATAAGAAGTTGATTGCCCAGACATAATGGTAGAAATTTCCAATAATACTGTGTTGCAGCAGTTTAGAGGATATAGCAACGTGAGAAAGAGATGCAACTGCTTGAAGAAAAATGTATCTTGATGGCATACCCTATAAGAAGCTTGATTAGCAAAGAAATAGTTAAAAAATGATCAGTTTTTCAGGTAGGCTAAGCACATGGATGAAGAAATATTTGTCTAGGTTCTTCTCACCCTCCAAAAGTCTAGAGCATGGATAGATATGAATGGAATAAGGAATAGTGGGGAAAGGCAGACTGTGGGTGGGGTAGCAGAAGACAGCTTTTCTAAGATCTCTGGTAAGAGAAAAATGGGATGTCTACTATGATAATTTCAGTAGTTGTTGTGGTTAATGAAAAGGATGCAACTAATGCAAAGGGCTACGTGGGCATATTTTTTTTGGTCAAAGCACAGCAATGCAATTAAGTGTATGGCATCACTTTTCATTTTGTATCATTTAGATGTTTGAAACTATGGAGGCCACAGTAATTTAGCATGTACTAAAAATTTAAATTCACTGTTATTGGTGAGATTGTCAGAGGACATCACTAAGACAAAATTTGTAGAAAGAAGTAATATCTTTTATTGGACAAATAAGTAATTGAACAATTGAAACAAATTTTTGGGCCTGTAAACGTTCCTTTGGGTCTTCGTTTGAAAATACAGCCTTTAAAGGGTGATGCAAATGTGATCTTCAGGTGACTTCCTGCAAAATTGTATAAGCATTTTATTGCATTCATATAACACAGAAAGCAGCAAAACACTTTAAAGATTTTAGAGTCATTTAGGCCCCACATGAAGAATAAATACACAGTCTGGGAAGGAGACTGAAGCTTATGTTGCACTGAATTATATCTATAACTGCAGAAAAACAAAACAAAACAAAATCAAAAAACAAACAAACAAAAACAAACACAGACAAAAACACCAAAAATATGGGCAGGGCTACGAATGGGAGTAGGGTTTATGTCCCAGAAGAACTATCCTTTTCTCTACTGACTTTGGTAGAGCTCTCAACAAGCTCCAGAAAAAAAAAGTGCCTATATTTTAGAGATGAGAGTGTGTCCTGAGACTGAAGTTCTTGTCCATATCAAGCACAAATTTCATCAGGATTCCTGGTTCAGCCACACAGAAATTTAAGGACCTCAAGTTGCTTATCTAGTCCAGCCTCTGTTTAAAGGTTAACTGGCAGATGTTTTTCTAATCCATATTTAAAACATTTCTCGTAGATATTCAACAACTTCCCTATCTATAAGCTGTTCTAGTGCTTGTTTTGCATTACAGTTATAAAGTCCTACCTCATATCTAGCCTATTTTAATTCTTGCTGAAAATCTGTACTTTATAGGTAAATGCAGAGAACAATAGATAACCGTCAAGTTTATAATACATTTTTATAGTGAAGGAAATTAAGCAGGGTCTTATGTAGTCTCCTCTGTCAGTTCCTTCTACCTTGATAAGTCATGTTTATAACCCTCTTATTATTTTTGTCCTCTTTGGGATCTTTCCATCTTGTTTACGTTTTTTTTCCTCAAGTGTAGTGGAGAATGGGACTAAGAACTTCAGTAAGGCTGTGTCTGTACTGAGACAAGTCGAGTGTAATAATGATTGACCTTGTTGTACTCACAATGCTCCTGTTAGTATATCTCAGAAAGACATTTGCTGTTTTGGGGACATGTTGTTTACTCACACTTAGCCCAGAGTCTGTTACAGAGCCCAGATTATTTGCCACTTATTGCACATTCTGTATTTGTGCATTCTTTCTTCCTTCCTAAATCCACTTTGCATTCTGTGTTAAATTACATGTTATTGACTTCAAACAATTTCTTCCTTTGATCAGGACCATTACTTACTTTAAGATTTTCAACCCAGATGATTTCAACGAGCTAGTTCTCAACCATAGCACGGGTTTTATAGCTGGATTCTCTATTCTTTCTTGCAAGTCTTAAGTGAAGTTATTAAACAGAAGTAAGCCACAGTTAGGCCTCTATTAAAGTGCCTTCCCAAAGTGATAGCAAACCTTTTTAGACTACACAGGATAATGCACCCACCTTTGACTAGTGTAATTATGACTCTGTTTTCCTGATTCGTGTAGGAGAATGCCATGACGCAGTACCTCAAAAGCCTTACAGAAGTCAAATTGTATCACATCTACAGCTTCTCCACACTTCACAAAGACAGTTTATTCTGTCAAAGAAGCTAATGAGTTTGGCCTTACGTGATCTGCTCTTGACAGATCTGTATTGTCTGTTTCTTTTCTGCTTATTATGCTTGAACGTCTTAAAAACTGATTATTAATAATTTGTCCCTGTATGTTTCCAGGTGTCAGTTCAATGCCACCTTGTCTACAAATCCCCAACTTCCTCTTTTCCACTTTTAAAAGTTATTCCCTTGTCTCTCCCCAGGCCTTTGGAAACTCTTTATTTTCAATGAGTTCTTGAAGATAGTTACTAATGGTTTGGAGATTGCTTTAGATAGTTCCTTAAGCACTCTAGGGTGAATTTCAGTAGGCCCCGCTGACTTGAATTCATCTGACATTTAAATACCCTGCTCTATCCCTGTTTTGCCTGTGCTTCTTTCCTCTTGTTCAAGCTAATTGTGCTAATCATTCTGAACATTTTCTGAAAAGACAGAAGCACGAGAGCACGGGAGGTATTGAAGGCTTCAGCCTTCTCTGTTTCTTTCATCATTTGTCTCCTCTTTCTTTCCATCTTTATTATTATCTTTATCTAGAGCTTTACCTTTAAATTTGATCAATCTTTGATTCACTTTGTGCTGTAGCTTCTCAAAGTTTATTTCAGGCCATCTCTTGGCTTGTTCTACACATCCTCCAATGATGCATTTACCCTGCATACATTCAAAGAACGAAGTGTTTTACGTTGTGTCTATGGTGCGAGTAGGCTTAGTAGGCAATCTAGAGTTTCTCGCTGCTGCCATTGTGTAATGTATAGAGTTTGACATATTGGACTTACTATTATTGTTTGAAAATTATACCCTATGCTGCTGGATCTAAGATACTATCATCTAAGATCATCTGAGATACTTTTGGACTTTATACTTGACCTGCTTTTTTTTTTTTTTTTTTTTTTTTCCTATGCATGAAGGCAGCAAAACAGGAATATGATGTGGGAATTCATGACTGAACTCAATGAAGTCTGTAGAGACTGACATATAATTGGGATGTTAGTGAATGGCATTATCCATCAATCTGAAATCCAGAGGAGAGGAACGCTTCCAGCTGCAACAGGGACAACTCCTTACGTACCTATACAAGAGAAAAAAAAATAAAAAAGCATACTGCTTGTGGAATCTTAAATAGCAACATCTTGAAAGTTTCCTCTTTGAAAGTGGATTTTCAGAGGTGCTATTGGAATAGAAATTTTCTTTACCTTTAAAATGCTTAGGATAGCTTACTCTGTTGTTCGAAACCAGCTGTGGCTGTGCAGTAGCTGTGCTTTGGTGAAAGATATGCAATGGCTGGTCATTACTTCTGAAAGAATATCAGCCATGACATTGCATCAGGGTTTTTTCAGAGCATGTATTATGTGGTCACAGGCCCTCACTGTTTTTCTTCTGAGTGCTGAAAAGAGAGTTGCTGACCATAGCAGAGCTCACCATGCTCAATTTCCTTCTGCTGTGAACCTGTGGGAGCTAGCAGAGAAGCTTCTACTTTGACACCAATGTGTGAGGCTGCTCTGGACTTCTGACACGTGCCCTGGGGGTGTGAAATTCCTAGAAGACCTGTTTCTTTTCTAAATATGTTCAGGACCCATTGCAGCAGGAAATGTTCAAGAGTCTCTGATAACAGTAACTTTGGGACATTCTTCTTTTCCCCCACATATCCTAGGCCCCCACAGTCCCAGTGGGGCCTGCAGAGAATTGACACCTGTGGTTGTCAGTCCTTTTGCTGTATAAATGGGTAAATATCAATTCAAGAGTTGATTCAAAAGGTGACCACTCAGGAAGGAGGCATTATGGAGGTATTGCTCCTAGTTTGTTTTTTTTTTTGCCTGGTGGCGTTGCCTGGAGGCCTGTACCAGTGCTTAGGAGAGTCTGCATGTGCAGGTAACACAAAGAGATTTCTGCAGTGCAGGAGAAAGTATAAGGCCCATTAAATGCACCATATTACTAACAGTAGTGTTATTCTGTATCTGATATGCTGACAGTAAAATAAAATAAAATCCACTTTTATTTTTAAACCTGTGACAAATTAGAAGACAAATCTGTATGCAGCTATCTCAATTTGTTACCTCCATTTTGTTTTGTAAACGCAATTTTGATTGCAGAGCTGTCCAGTGCTGTGCTATAGACTCCACTGAGACTTCATGTTGCACTGAATCGGCAGGCTGTTAAGCCTTGAGAATCACCCGTTCAGACAACGCTTTCATGAAGAGCTAACTATTTTCTAGCCAAGAAAATCCTGTTTCTTAGGAATCTGTAACATTCATGCATTGAAACTGAGAAAGGGGGTAGCATATACGTCTGTCTTATATCAGCATTGCTTATGCTGTTGCAAAATAAAAACGATTGACTTAGTAATCTTTCTAAAATGTCTCTGTCTTACATGAAGTAGTTTGTGGTCACAAAGGGCTGAGGCATTAACTGGAAAATCTTATAAACTGGAGCTGCAAAAAGGCCTGCTCAGGCTCCTTGAGTGTTTTGCAGGGCACAGGTGTAATTTTCAGACATCTGTCTTGCAAAATCCTTCTTCTGGCAAAGGGATACATTTCAGTAACTCAAACCCCAAGTTTAAATAATGATGTCTAGAGCTCTGAGGGAGTGTATCTAACTAGTCTGGTCCTATGTGGAAGGAAAGTGTGGATGCCGTGTGAGATCACAGACATACACGTATGATTTGGCTTTTGCAAGGTCAGAAGCTGCTGAGGTTATACTGAAGTCCAACTGAAAAATATGCAGGAAAGTAAGTTTTCAGTTGGGTCTGAGGTGAAATGAAAAAGTTAATAGAGAATGCTGCAATCTTTTTGTGTTGTCCAAAGGCCAACAATTTTGGCCTGAATCTATACCCCACACAAACTCAATTGGAAACTAAATGTTAGCAGCAGACACCCTAGGATTTGTATTTGAAGTGTTATTTTCCATTACTTTATTTCTTCTGGAGCTTCAAGAAATAAAGTCTGGAGACTAGCACCCACCTTACTACAAATTTCTTTCAGGTAGTTGTAGAGATTTCTCCTCAGCCTCCTCTTCTCCATACAAACCAATCCCAGTACCCTCAGTTGCTCCTCAGTCAGTTTTCTAGTCCTTTCACCAGAGCTGGGAAAGATTACTTGTAGGAGGAGGCAGTTTTAGTGAAATGGCTGACACTCACAATTCAGGAGCATCACTAAGGTAGAAAAGGGTTTCTTGGTGTTGCTGAAATATGTTCAAGTATATGAATAAGATGCAGTCAGCTAATAATTTAAAGCAGGCTTACAGCACTGGTAAAACTTTATGAAACCCAAAGATGTCTTCCTACATATTTGCTTTTGTTTTATTTATTGTTCTAAAAATATCATACTTTTGTGAACAAATATATTAATAAATCTGCATTAATAGTATTGAAACATCTACAGATGTTAGCTGAGTTATCACTTTGCCCCAAGTATATAATACTTTCCAGCTCTGGATTAGTTCATTCCTAGCTGGAAGAAAATAGGCAGTTTAATAGGACAATGTGAAAATGCATGTTGTTTGCCACTGACCCAACTCTGCAGAAACATGCCTCTGAGATACAGTTGAAAGAAAATACTTAAAAGCATAGAAAAATTGTCTTTACAGAGCTTTCTGATCTTTATAGACCTGTTTCTCATTATGGACTTTCAGTATTGAATGAAGGATTGGAGCTTCAATTATTTGTAAACTCTACATAATTAAAGAGATGTTTTAAATCACACTTGTATGTGTGTGGGAAGATGTTTTACATATTTTTCTACAATTTCTGTCTATTTTAAATAGATTCAGAAGTATCCCTAGGAGGTGGGAGCCAGGTGCAGCAGCTTCACTGTTCTGCCTAAATGAATGGCTCTAAATCTGATGTACCTCTTTGGTACTATAAAGAACAGGAGCTACGTGTCTGTGTCTGCTTGCCCTTCACTGAGCTGACCGCCATCACCCATGCCATTTAATCTTTACTTGCTCTTTCATGTGTCTTACACACAAACACACAATTTTCTGTTTGTTCGTTTGTTTGTTTTTCCTATAAACTGTCTTGTTAATTTGGATGTCAATGAGACAGAGTTTCTTATAGTGCCAGACATGTAGTCACCCATGCACACAATCCAGGTTTGGTTGCAGAGAGCTCCAGGAATTATTTGCACCTTTCCCCAGAGGTCACTCTCTTCAATGTGATCTCAGTCTTGTTGACTTCTATCAACTTCACAGCTCTTGATGAGAGTTTACAATTACCGTGTACCTGAGAGGTTTTGCTACCATCGATGGTGCATAGTGCTAGTGTTAATATCTTCTGTTAGAAGGATCTGGAGAATGGCTCCTACCTGATAAAAAGAAGCCACTGAAACAACAAGCTTTCTTTGTGCAGTGTTCTTTCAGGATTCACGTAAAGAAATCTGTTAGTTAATGGGTTAAATATTTGCCCATTAGTTATTAATCCAGTTAGAAGCTTTCTAAAGGCTTGTCTCAATTTTACACTCTAAAAGAGTTAAGAAACATGTAATAGCTAGTTAGAATGGACTTTGTTTCAGTAGGTTGAGTAACCCAGTCAGTCTCTGAATTGAAGTAATATGATTACAGATAAATTACTATTATTCATTCAGCCATCTTTCAGGGGATTATTGATCTTGCCAAGCCTCAGAGAACGTGTTGTTCCCAGGTGCAAACACAAACTACCATGCCTGTATGGGTCACTGCAGCTCAGAGCAGAGCTAGTGCAGACATTGAGCAAAACTGCAATGAATTTGGCAAGCCTGAAGTGGATGCTCTGGACTATATGTACTTCCAACAGTTCAGCTTCAAAGAGAGCAATTTGCTTGTGCAGTCAAGGTTAAATGAAGGCTATTAACTTCTGGAAAGATCATGAGAATGGGACAGGTCAAAAGAATAGTCCACTGAGAAGTATTTTCGTTTTAATAATGCTACTTTGGACTTTGGAGCAATTTAAACTAAAATCTGAACAAGCTGGAGATTATTTATTTATTTATTGTTTTAATAATGGTGAAGGTAGTACAGTGCCCTTGGGCTGGAATCTTTTGTTTTCAGTAGTTACTACTCCTGTGAAACTGATAACATGCCCCATAATGAGTGAAACTTTTTTTGCATATACCTCAAGTAAATGTATACAGTGGTCTGGTAGTGGGATCACAAAATCATGGGATGGCTGAGTTAGGAAGGCGCCTCTGGAGATTATCTAGTCCAACACCCCTGCTCCAAGCAGTGTCAGATGAAGCAGGTTATTCATTACAATGTTCAGCTGGGGTTTTAATATCTCCAAGGATGGAGATTCCACAGCCTCTCTGGGCAACCTGCTCCAGCGTTTGACTGCACTCCCAGTAAAAAAGTGTTTTCTTATGTTTAAGTGGACTTTTCTGTATTTCAGTTTGTGCCCATTACATCTTTTCCTGTCACTGGATATATCACTGAGAAGTCTGGCTTCATCTCCTTTACTGCCCTGTGAGGAACTAAGATTGATATGATTCCCCCTGAGCCTTCTCCAGGCTGCTCAGCCCCAACTCTCTCAAAGTCTTACCTCTCCCATTGTTTGAGAGATATTCCAGTCCCTTTTGACGCTGTGTGAGACTCACTACAGCATGTCTTTGTCTGTCTTAAACTGGGAAGACCGGAACTGGACCCAGCACTACAGATGTGTCTCACCAGTGCTGAGTGGAAAGGAAGGATCACCTCTGTCAGCTTGCTGGTGATGCTTTTCCTAATGCAGTCCAGAACGCTCTTGGCTACACAACAGTCCAGAAAGTGTGGGCTCATGTTCAAGTTTGTGGTCACCAGGACCCAGGCCTTTTTCTGCAAAGCTTTTATGTAGCTGGTAGGCCCCTAGCATATACTGGTATTCATGAGGTTCCTGTCAGATAGATTTCTCCAGTCTGTTGAGATTCCTTTGAATGGCAACACAACCATGTGATGTTTCAACTACTCCTCACTGTTCTGTATCATCTGCAGCCTGCTGCTCCATCATCCAGACCATTAGTGATATTGTTAGACAATATTGACCCTAGTATCAAAACCTGAGGTACACCACTAGTGACTGGCCTTCAGCTGGACTTCGTGCTGCTAATCACAACGCTGTGAGGTCCAAAGTTCAGCCACTGACTGTCCATCTGACTATCCACTTACCTAGCACGTGCTAGACAAGTAGATGTTGTCTATGATGGTGTTAATAGAAGACAATGTTGAAAGACTCATAGAAATGAATATAAACAACATCCACTGCTCCGCCCTCACTAACTCATTGCAGAAAGCTGTCAGGTTTGTCAGACATGATTTTTCTTTCATGAATCCATGCTGGCTACTCCAGTCACTTTCTTCTCTTCATGTATTTGGAAAAGTGTTTTCAGGATTATTTGCACCATCATCTTCCCTGGGACTGGCCTGTAGTTCCGTGGATCCTCTTGCAATTCTTGCCTTTCTTGTGCCTTCCTGATAGTGTTGGGCCTTCCGGTCCCCAGCATCATTTAGTAGCAGCATACTTTTGCTACTGATATACTTGTAGGAGCCCTTCTTGTTGCCTTCACGTACCTCGCCAGATTCAATTTCAGGTTGGCTTTGGGTTTTCTATCCCCATCCCTGTGTGCTTGGACAGTGTCTCCAAATTCCTCCTAATCTATACCTGCTTCCACCCTTTATATGCTTCCTCTTTATGTGTTTTTCAGTACCTCCTTGTGCATCCATGCAGGCCACCTGCTACCTCCTTGGGTTGACTTGAGTGGACTAGGCCTTAGGCTTGGAGAATGTGATCTTTGAAAATCATCCCACTCTCCTGGACCCCTTTTTCTCCAGGTTGTGTACATGGGATTCTTCCAAGCAGGTCCTGAAAAGGCCACAGTCTGCTCTCATGAAGTCCAGGGTTGTGATCCTGCTATTTACTTTGCTACTCCTGCTAAGGTTCCTGAAACTCCACTACCTCATGGTCATTGCAGCCAAGGTTGCCCCTAGCATTCCCATCCCTGACCATCTCTTCCTTTCTTGTAAATATGAGGTCCAGCAGTTATCTGAAGAAGGCCTCATCTATTTCTTTCTGATCAGATAATCTGCAGCTGACACCTACCACAATGTTGACAGAGCACTGTTCCACTGCCTCACCACCCTTTTGTATCTAATCTAAATCTACTCTCTTTTAGTTTAAAGCCATTACTCCTTGTCATATCATTCCACTCCCTGACAAAGAGTCACTCCCCAGCTTTTCTGTAGCCCCACCGTTAGGTACTGGAAGGACACTATAAGGTCTCCCTGGAGCCTTCTCTTCTCTGGGAGAGATGATTATAGCCTTATACTGCCCAAAACCCAGCCTTAATGATTTAGTGTAAGTGGGAAAAATGCCTTAACAATTTAGTATGTGCATTAATAAGATAAACAAATACAAACTTTTATCTCTTCAATTCCTGAAGTTTTAGTAGAAAAATTACTAATAAGACAGAGAATTCAAAACTAGTTATGTAGTCATCAAATTACATTCTAGAGGAGACAGCAAAATTAGTTTCCTGTTTATATGATGATAAGTAAACACAAATGTATAGTTTTCCAGTTCACACATCTTCTGTATAAAATGCCATTAGAAAGGGAATTAGGTACAGTACTTAAATAACCAAAGAAAAATAAAACATAACTCTCATTACATTGACATTCATGGAATAAAGAGCAGGATTAATATACTGCTCTTATTTAAATCCTTTAGAGAGCAATGATAGGAGCGGCTCTGGTTGCATTGGGGAAATTGCCCATAGTCCTGCACTGAAGAGCACACAGGGGTACCACGAGGTCTGACAGCAGGACAGTATAGCCATAGCCACCCACCAGTTGTGGAGACCAGCCTTTTGCGCCCTTATCACCCAGTGAGCACACAGGATAGGGACATGAGCTGATATGAGTATCTGATGCCAAGTGCAAGTTTTTAACCTTTTGAAATTTTAGTCTCAAATAGTCACAGAAAGCAACCAGGAGTGAAAATTATTTCATTACAGTTCACATCAGACTGAATCACTATTTAAATCACTCAGCTTTTCGGCGCTGTTCCTCTGTTATTTGCCTTGTTAGCATGTGCCACTGTCAGAAACGAGATTATTTAGTGTCCTTCAGAGCACAGCACTTAAAAAGAAAGTTAACTGCATCAACACATCCTGGCAAAATGATTGCTTGTTTTACCATGTATTTCATCCTTTGCAGCATGTGGAAATCTCAGTGCAGATATGTTCATTGTGCAAATACTTGGATCCTTTGGGTCTTCACATAAACTAGTTTGCCTCATCTTAGAGAAGGTGTGCGTGTTTTTACAGCAGAAGTGTGGGTGTAGCAGGCTACCTAGTTTGTGATTACAGTGTGGGGTAGGTATTGCTATATGGGCTTAAATCAAGTCTCCTGGTTCCAGTCTGTCCTGCAGAGAAGATAGCTGTGCATGTACTAACTTTCCAGGGATTTACTGTGCTTCTTAGCTGGGTTTTGCAGTCTGTGTTAACACTACGATGTTGTATGTTAGCTAGTACTTGTTATAGATGTATGGGGGGACTTAAATCCAAGGATGCCCAGATTTGTAAGGCACCCAGAGGTACATAAATATTTGAAGAAATATGTCCTGGCTGCATCTGTAGATGTATTTAGAGTATTACAGCTCTAAATAAATATATCATATTGTAAACATAACCCTTAGAGACCATAAATTAGTTCCCTCTGCAGAATTCATTGTTTCTGCCACTGTTTCCCTTTGGAATATTTGGAGAAATTGTTAAATTTTCATATTTTTCATAATTTGTTAGTTTTGCTAGCAGTGTTAACTTCCATTAGCAGCTGAATGTGTTATGGGGGTGCTAAGGGTGTTAACAGAACAATGAGATTAGAAGATTCAGCAAGCCCCCTCCTTCCCATGGACTGGAGATTATTACAAAGGTAATAAGGCTTGCCTTTTCCATTATTTCATATCATTTTTACTGACATCAATTTAAGTATGGCAGCCAGAACACTGGGCAGAAATGCAGGGTGTGTTTGATATGCTCTTAGCTCTGTCACTAGCTATACCTGATAAAACTGGGCAGGCCATTATACCTCTCCAAGCTCCATTTTTCCACCAGTAAAACCACTTTCACAAACTATTGAGCTCTGTGACACTGCTAAATATGTTTTGAAACAGATGAGGAAAACAAAGAAAACTGCTCTGTAAAGGACTTTGAAATGTGTTAAGCAGCACCTAGACAGCATTATATTTGTTCCTCTGGCTTCTAAAAACTCTTACTGGATTCTGATTTTCAAATTTTATTTATTTATTTATTTTCTGTCTATGTCTCGTTTTGAAATGGTTGTTGCTTTTGTCACCTTGGGGCTGACTTTCTTATAAAACAACAGATGAAGACAGTGACCCTGTACAGTCGGGTGTCTCAGACATGTAATAATCTGTGGTGATGCTGAGTATGTCTGAAAGAAATGTTCCTCCATTCTAGCATTCTCTGCTCTAAGGGTCTCTGGAGTTCTTTCTGTAAATTAGGACCAGAAAGCCATTGAGGTCACACTGTTGTACTGTTTTTGCTAGTTACATGGTAAAGTTAAAGACTATATCAGTTACATTAAACTTGATAAATTGTCCAAGGTGAGCTCACAGAACTGCTTTGCAAAGCCATGAAGCCTGTGCTAGGAAATAAAGACCATCTGTGGAGCTTTAAAACTCTTGATCTATCGTCTTTTCTGATGACTTAGTTTAATAGAATCAGAGTTGGGCAGCGATGATTCAAAAGGTCAAGGCTTCATCAAGCGCTGTGTGACATTGATCTGGACAGTAGGACATGCTTAAATTATTTTTATTTCTACCAATTTCCTTTTCTCTTTAAATAATAATTTTGAAAGTTTTATTTTTTTCTAATTCAAATGCTGACTCCAATAGCGAAAGACATCACAATCCCTGGTGACAAGGCGTTTGCTTGGGAAATGTAACATCTTTTTCCATTCCTTGCTCTAGTAGATACAGGTACCACACTTTGTGGTAGTTCTGGCAGTCTTGTAGGAGCTGGTGTTTGGGCTCAAATCCCATCAGCTGAAAAGAAGATTTCAATCTGAATCCATTTCATCCTGGACAAACATTACAAGTATTTATTCTCCCCAACTCCACAGTTTTTTTTCCTTCCCTCCATCTCTCATTTGTCTTTTTTTTTTTTTTTTCCCATGGATTAAAACAATTTGGCAAATACAAATCAAAATTCACAAATACTTCTTAGTGCTTTGAAACAGCTTTTTTTTTTTTTTTTTTTTTAAAGTTCAATGAAAAAATATTTGAATAAAATGTCAAATTCTCAAGGGGTGATAGAGCACAGATGATAAAAATTTAAAGTCAGCATTGACAGATACTGAAAGAAAGGTGAAGTTATAAATGCTCTTGACATAATGTTGGGAATAGGTCAAAATAGTTTAGGCTATGCTTTGCAGAAGGCAAGGGGACTTTTAACTTACCTTACGCTTGTGCTGCAGCAGATGTGGGCTGTGCACAGATAATTCCTTCATGTTTCTCTCTTTTTTACTGCCTTGACAAAATGTAGTTGGTGTCATGACTGGGATGCTTGGTGCTCTCATTACTGCAAAGTCAGGACAGGGCTGTCAGGAGTACAGAGGGATTCGTATACAAAAAAATTCTTTTCAGTGTTATAGCTTCTCATCTTGAGCTGACATTACATACTGCAGTCATTGCTGTTGCTGTTAGAAGTTACCACAGTGCTGGTAGCAGCTGCAGCATTTTCTGCATGAGAAAGCCTCCGTGTTTGCTTTTTTGTAAACGAGTGCCAGTGAGTTCGTATTCTTGACATGCTCCCATGTTAGCAACACTGTCCCGTGTGCTGCTAAAAGCACATGGAATAAAAAACAGAGGAGGGCTGGAAAGATTCTCAAACTTACTGACATTCATGATAAGTAGTTTTATATAGCTGCCATTATTTTAGAAAATTAAAGAGGAGAAAGTTTTAGAAAGTGGATTCTATAACCAATCAAAAGCTGGAAGATGCAAAACTACCCCCCTGAATAGGCAGCATTTTTTTTTCCTCTGGTTGAATCTGAGTCTACTTCATTCTGACAAAGTATCAGAATTTATTGGTCCTCCCATGATGCACCCCAGCTCCTCTTTCCCTTTCCCTCCTTAACGCATTGGTCTTTTTTTTTTTTCCTTACTGTAATATGCTGACAAACGAGAATCAGAATTCACAGTTATCTCTTGGTACATTTAATATATGGAGCTTTAAAAGTAGTCTGAATGGGAAGGAATAACAATATGTGCCTTTAAAGATCGCTGCTAGCAGGAATTCAATGACACAGAGTGGAGATGAGGCAGGATCTGTTGACAGTTTGACAGACCCTCATAAATCCTAAGAAGAAAACTTTGGGAATATGGTAAAGAACCTGGAGACATAAACAGTGGTAAAACTGTGTATTTGAGCTGAAGCTGGCATGTAAGCTATCTCTGGATGCTCGTGCTGAGTGATCATTATTTTTATGCCATGGAGGGTCTCTCTCAACTAGTTGATGAAGTCTTTTAAGCTTGCTTTTTTTTAAGTAGGATGTTCAAGAGAAAGCATAGTACATAGACTGACACTGAAAACTGAATTCATCTTTATTAGATTTCAGACAAGGATCTAGATCTGAATTAGAGGGGATGTTGATTTAAAAATCTCCCCTCTTTTAGTTTAAAACCATTCCCCCTTGTCCTATTATCTTCATGAGTAAAAAGTTGCTCTCCATCTTTTTTATAAGCCCCCTTCAAGTACCGAAAGGCTGCAGTGAGATCTCCCCGCAGCCTTCTCTTCTTCAGGCTGAACAGCCCCTACTCTCTCAGCCTTTCTTCATGGGAGAGGTGCTCCAGCCTTCTGATCAACTTTGTGGCCCTCTTCTGCACATGTTCTAAAGATCAACATTGTTCTTGTGCTGGGAGCCCCAGACCTGGATGCAGTGCTCCAAATGGGGCCTCGCAAGGGCAGAGCAGAGGGGAACAATCACCTCCCTTGACCTGTTGATGCAGCCCAGGGTGCAGTTGGCCTTCTGGGCTACAAGTGCACACTGCTGGCTCATGCTGAGCCTTTTGTCCAACAGAACCCCCAAGTCCTTCTCTGCAGGGCTGCTCTCAATGAGTCCTTCTTTGCAGTCTGTACTCATGTCTGGGATTGCCTTGACCTAGGTGCAGCACCTTGCACTTGGACTTGTTGAACCTCATGCGGTTTACACGGGCCCACTTACCTAGCTTGTCCAGGGATGCCCTCTTACCTGCTTGACAGTATAGCTGTGATATATTGCTTCAGTGTATAGGGTGTGCTTTAGAAGGGGTTGCTAAAAAGGCATTCCTAAACAGTTTGAGTGGCACAGTTTGAGCTTAGCAGTTCCTTCTGTTCACATACTTGGAGTTGGGAAGAGTATGTCTTTTTTTTGGTAGACCTTACATTTAATAAATAAATGACCTTGATCTCTTGATTTGAGGATCATCCAGGCTTATGAACAGCGTGTGACTCTTGAGCTGTTTAAGGTTTTCTCTTCAGAGTTTGACTATTGGCAAACACATTGTTGAAGGCTTCTTGCAATATCAGACCTCTCCTACAAAATGCCACACACATTATAACATTCACTGAATGATGATGCCCTCAGACATGCAATTCTCCATCTGAAGTGGTATCATGATGTTAGCTAAGGTTGGCTACACTATTCCATTCTGTGTGTTCATGTAATGACATTTAAAAATAACTTATACTTACAACAAACTATGAGATATTGTGTTAACATGTGATTGCTTAGCACAAATGGGTTTGGATATATATAATTCTCCAGAAATGTTCATTTCTGAGTCTAAAAGTCTTATGTTATATATGGGTGCCAAAAATCAGACACCAAGTCCTTATTCTTTTGTCATCTATATAATAACTTGTTTCTTGCCAGGGCAACACACCTTACAAGCAAGATAACATCCCTATTATCCAACGTACAGATTCTTGAAGTCCATGAATTTCATTGTGCTGCTAGGAATTCATATCTATAGTACTTCGATTTAATGGCTGCAAACTTCTTCTCTTACAGATACTGAACATACTCATGTATTTTCTGAGAAAGCAATTTAAATTGTTTGCATGAGATGAACATACAGGAGACAATAAAACTATCTATTCTAATATTCCATAAGGAGAAAGCATATGGCACACTTTATTATAGTCTAGTAGAAAGACAAATGCTTAAAGGAAAAAATAGTTTCTACAGGAAACTGTGAATAATAGGGAAAGTGTTCCACATGAATTAAATCAAGTTTAGGATATGGAAACGTTCTTGTCAGGAAAGTATTAGATTGTTCAGAACTTTTCTTACATTTTTGCCTTTCTTGCTGATAATCTAATTTTTCAAGAACTTCTCGTGGCTTTACTGTCAAAATCAGGTCCAAGAACAAAAATGCTGACAAAAAAATCAAACTTATTCTGTTGATGAAATACTTCAAATGATGAATGTCAGAGGGCAAATGACTTGATTGACTAGGTATTTCTTGCACATCTACCTTGACTTTGAGAATTCATACATGATGCAAAGTTGGTTAGACACTGTACTTTTAGCTTATATGTGAAAATAGCTCATTTTTTTCTGAAAAAAATCATCCTTAAAATTCAGTGACTAACAGTTGTGTGATGCTATTTTGAAAGGGGGGGAATGGTGTGGATGAAGGGTATTAAATGTGGGCTACTAGAAGCTGTAGCTTTCTGAAAAGTATGCTAAAGAATTTACCCTCTCTCTTCTTAAAATGTATTTCCTAATGTAGAATATGGTACAGATTTTTTCCCCATGTTGTTATTCACATCTACAGACAGTATTGCTAGATATGCTTTGTTTTTCCAACATTTCTGAAAGTTCTCCAGATTCCCCCTGTTCCTCCAAGAATAACACTGCAAAACTCTGGTAATCCAACTGTTTAAGTTAGGTAGCCAGACTAGAGATTTTGAATGCTGAAAATCTAGCCTAAAAAGGCCAAACCCCCTTTGCATTATGAATGATTCTGTAGACTTCTTTAGAACCCAATGTGGGACCATGAAAGTGAAATACTAGCCTTTTCTTTGTGATATTTTAGTAGCCATCATAAAATAAAGATCTGTTAATAAAAGAAAAAAAAAAGAGAGACAGAAACAGAGAGAAAGGAAATAAGTGTCTAGGGATATCTAGAGACATCCTCTCTCCCCTGTTTCTTTTAAGCCATCCCCACCATTCTTTAATAACACGGAGGGTGGAACAAGACACAATCTTTTAAGTCTCCTGTGAATTGAGCTGCTCAAGGAGCTTAAAGAAAAGTCCAGTACCAATTAATTCCAATTGTCTTAGCATTTAATGCAATCCCTGTGTGCGTGGGGTCATGCATAGATGTTTGTATTCCAGTCTTAGAGGCAACAACACTGTACCAAGTAGAAAATAGGATAAGGGAAATTGAATGCATTATTTCTTATGCCTGTTTACAATTTCACCACACATAGCACATTGCCTTTCCTGACACTGAATGCCTTTAAAATGTGAATAATCCAGTAAAGCCCATTTGTCTACCATTGCTTGAAACATCTCCTTTACAAGACGGTCATTTTAAGACTGTCAGGTCTGCTATCAGCTCAGCTGGCATTAATCATGTCATTGAATGCTGTTTCCTCATCTTTGCTGAACTACAAAGTGTTTGGAGCCTCATGGATGGCTAGTCAATGTTTATGAGGTTTGGGAAATAAAACTAAGTAACTTAGTCTGCAGATATTGAGAAGTCTGCAGGAGAAATCATTTTAGGAAAGGGTAGCAATTGTATGAAATTGTTTTGGCTGCTTAAGCAGACATATATTATGCAAACAGACTGTTTTAAAATTGCTTAACCTTTTCTTCTTTAAATGCATAAAATGCATACACAGTTGTTTATGAATCTTTTTCTCTGATAAACACTTTCTTCTGAGCTGAAGGAGCATTAATAGTAATCAATTCTTTATTTTCATCAGCTTCTAAGCAATAGATAAGACTTGACTTGTGTGCTTGGGATAGATCCTTATCCAGCTTATGTTACCATGGCTCTTCAGTTTAGCAGTTAACATTTGTGCTGTATTAACATTAATTCTCTGCCTTCCTCACCATGCGGTTCCCAATACATTGGCTAGAAAAGCATAAATAGATGTGGTTTAGAGAGGTGCATTTCACCTCCTAGGATGGCACCTGAGCTTGTAGTGAGCCACATCTGTATTAAGGCAGTTTATTTGTAAAAATGCCATCTAAGCTAGAGGAGGAGGTGATGACATCTGCCAGGATGGTTGGTGTTTCTGTATGGCTTCTTTTAAATGTGATAAAAGTCAGGGAAGGGAAAGGAGGAAGAAATTTGGAACTGAGTAACTCATACAGCTAGATCTGGATTCCAGAGGAAAACATGTCCCTTTCATGGCAGACCCTTCCCCATGAAAACAATGCACAAATGTAGGACTCGGTCTTTGGCCTGGTACTATGAGGCACCTATATACATATGAGATGACATAAACCTGGCTCAGTTTGCACATTGTCTTCAGTTAATTTCCAGGGTGTATTTGCATATCTGTATCTCTATAAACCTTTCTCTTTTTTTACGTTTTATAAAAGGTTACTTACTTTAACTCATGTTTTCGTCTTGTTAGTGTTAAAAGTGATTTTGAGGTAATAGACAAAAACAATCATAAGCATCCCTTTTGGCAGCAGTGATTCTTACAGCTGAGCTATGTGAACATATTTGCGGTTCTAGGACTTGCTCTAGAGCATTCAGAATAACTGATAAAGTAGGTATTATCATCCAGACCTGCTTGGGAGATAGTAGCATGGGGGTCTGTAGACTGAGAGCAGTGATTATTCTCTTCCGCTTGGCATTGGTGATAACACATTTGGAAAAGTGCTTCCACTATGAGAGATGTTGATGAACCAGTAATGTAATATAATGTACATAAAAGCAAAAGATGGCTAGGAGATCACATTATAAATGAGAAAAGCTAAAGGGGGTGATGGGGGAAGACAGCTAGACACCTCTCAGAGGTGTACGACAAAGAAAGAGGAGTCTTAAGTGGAAACAAAGGAAATTCTGATTTTAGATTAAGGAAAAAGAAAATTTACCATGAGAGTGGTTCAGCACTGGAAAAGGTTGTCCAGAGATGCTGTGGGATTTACAGTTTTGGAGAGTTTCCATATTCAACTAGAGAAGGTCCTGAGTGACCTGTGCTACCTTGGAAATTAACCCTGGTTTGGGCAGGGGGTTGCTCTAGGTGACCTGGTTCTGGCCAGCCTGCATTACTCTGGTGTTCCTTACATTGCCCAGATCTATTGAGAAAATTTTCCCTGCAAGTTGGTCCAGGAGCAATTCTAGTCCTGTTGTACAGGTGAATGCAGGAGTTCTTTACAAATACTTTGCCAGGGCATCTCTCTCATTTATTTTACGTTCTTTTGATTTCTGAAATGACATAAGAAAAGAAAGGTGTGCAAGCAGCTACAGCGCTTCGAATTTCCACAGATAGAGCATAATGTATCTTGACCTATTCCTATATATTTCCACCTAGGCTCAGATGTTCCTTACATTAAGTTGACGATGTTTAAGCGAACTGTTCAGTGAATGGTATAATTATGAGGCGCTCCCAGGTTCACAGTGACTTTCCTTGCCTGTACACCATTATGTAGTTAAAAGCCAGCTCAGCTTGCTTCTAACAGCTTGCTATCTATCTGCTGAACAAGCCACATGCAGGTTGATTCAGAAAGAGTAAAGCAGAAAAACTGAGAGAGCAGGAAAATCTCTAATATGATACGGAAACGTATTTTTCAGTTCCTGCTGTTCTTTGTTGTTACTCTTTTCCAGTGTATTCACTTACCTTGCTGCCTTAAGTTTGACATTTTTAATTTATCCATTAGCTGTGATTAAGATCACGCTACACGCATGAGGAATGACTTTGCTTGCCAAGAAGATTTCCTGAGATATTACAGCTCTAGCAAGGGGCCATACCTCACTGGAGTCAAGTTTAATAATCTCTAAAATGTTCATTTAGAAAAACCTGCAAGTTTAATTCCAACTCTTTCCTTATAAATGAAACAGTATTTGTTATGTGTATAGCCATGCAATGTAATTATTTCATTACTAGAAACATGGTGCACTAAATGTCTTACAGTACGACAACGCAGTAGTGCAAATTTTATGAAGTTTTGCATGTAGTTCTTGCTCTCATCATAAAGAAAACTTTACACTTTTTTTTTGAGAAGTGAGAGATGCAAAGGTTTTATGAGACAGGTAAATTTTTCACAATCAAAATTAGGAAAAAGATAATAGGTTATATATATAAAATATAAAAGAGTCATGGGAACAACCTTAAAAGGGGCATGAACCGTACATATGAAACAAAGAATCTATTCAAAGTACAATTAATGGTCTAATGTTTTACAAATTATCAAATGAATACAGAAAACCTCATTAATAATTCAGTTAAATTGTTATGCAAAGACCTCACTTCTGTCTACCCCTGTTTCCTAGTGTTATGCTCACCATATCAGTGTTGCTCTGGATCCTAGAGTCAACATTTTCAGCCTGGCTCCAGCAGAGCAGCAGTGGGCTGTGGCAAGTCAGGGACTTGTCGAGGTCTTCACCAGGAGATGTATGACAAGTGTTGTGTAGACCTCCTTGGTCTAGAGTCTACTTGGGTTTATTTTTTATACAATTTTCATCATAGTTTTCTTTCTTATCACTGGTTTCCCACTCAAGTTTGAAAATCACACTCTAGCATCAACTAGCATAAAAGGGGTATTGTTTCTTATGAAGTGGCAACCTGGGTTTGTCAGACCTTTGCCAAACAGTATTACTGTATTTGCAGAATTTAAGATAACACAGATTATGTAATAATCACTTGAACCCATAGACAACTCCTAAAACCTGTTAAAGCCAGACAAGGCCAAGGCAGTCCTGGACAACTGCAGAGACCCCCCACTGTCAAATCAATACAAAACCCGTGGTCTTTTATTATTCATGGCAAAAATCACATTTACTAGGTTACGAGGGAGGGGGCAGTGTTTTTACAGTTGGCCATATGCCATTATGCAGTGAAAGCTGATTTATCACTCCATGTGGAGAAAGGAGAATGTGAATACAGCTACCCCTGGAGCAGAATATTACAGATATGTATAAGTGTGATAGCATAAGCTGCACTGTTTTAACACAATAGACATTTGAGATGTAATGCTTTCAGTGCCAGAAAATATGTCCTGCTAACCTCAGTAGGGCTGATGAACAAGAGTCAAAACTAATGTGTACTTTTTATTGCGTATTTTTGAAATCCTTAATTAGGTTATTTTCTGAACTTGAACTTACTGCAGCATTTCTAAGAATCAAACTTTATTCATACTATGTAACACAATATAACCCAATTCAATGTCCTGGTATTGTCACTGCATTTTTTTTTACACTTTAAAAGCAGGATTTTGGCTGACTCCTTGCATTTGTACTGCAGGTGGGAAGAAAAGATACAGAGATGGTGTTATCACTTGTACCACTACGTAATATTCAAATATATTATGGGGTTTAACCGTCTCTTGAAAGAAGAATTTTGTGGTGGTGATCATGGTGGACTGTGAAAATGAACGGCTAAACACCACTATCAGTCATAGAATCACAGAATCATAAAATCACAGAATCATTAAGGTTGGAAAAGACCTCCAAGATCATCTGGTCCAACCATCCCCCCTACCACCAGTGTCACCAATTAAACCATGTCCCTAAACAGCACGTCCAACCTTTCCTTAAACATCCCTAAGGACAGTGACTCCATCACCTCCCTGGACGACACGTTAAGATCATCAAGATAATCAAGATCATCAAGCAAGATCATCAAGCTTGAAAAACATGGGAATGGGTACCACAATATTCTGGCAAATCTGGGAAGCCTTTGGGAGACCTTCTGCTCAACTCAACTGTGACTGTGACTGTGGTCTAAACTGCCCTCGGTGGCTAAAAATATTCCTTAAGCTGGTGGGGACAGTCCGTTTCATGTGACCAGAGTTCTCTTTGCCCTTAATCTCTGTCTGCTTTGCACCACCTGCACCTGCTGTTATTTTACCATCTTACACTACGGCAGACCACCTGCATCCTTTTTCTGCTTTTTCTGACATTCTGACAGTCATTTTTTTGGTGTTGTATATAAGACCTTGCTCCATTATAGTCACAGGAGCATAGTTATTGAGATCATGTGTCATATTTGTTATCTACTTACATTGATTATGTCCTCAGCAATCTAGCAAAATTTTTATCTGGTCTGGAGTGTTTTAACTTGTTTCTGATACCAAACAGTTCACGAATGATAGCTGACCAAACCAAAATTATCAGATCTTCCAGCAATCACTTTCCAAATACACTAATATGTTTTCTTCTGTCATTAAGGGCATGATCAAGAATTTATTTTCTAGCCATATAGCTGACCTTCTGCTGTTTATTGAATTCAGAATGCAAATGCCCTCATCTACATTTTTTTTTTCCCTTTAGAAAAGGAAGTAAGTGAACATTCTGTATCTAGAGGTCTTTTATCAAGTACTAAAAATTTTAGCTATACTTTTTGGCTAGGTGTTTTTTACACTGAATACTGAAAATGATTAAAGAGGTACTATCATTAGTGTTATGTGTTTATACAAATTAAGCAGATGCTGAATGAACATATGTAATATACAAAAGGCAAATCAGGTGAGCATGAAAGCTGGAGTTAGCTTCCACACTGCTATAGCTCTGCAACTAAGGTTTTGCCCTACTCTCCCATATAATTTCTATACTCTGCAAAAAGATGAAATTTGCAGTTTGCCCCATAATGATCTGACTCATACTGTTTCAGAAAAGTGTTTAGAAGTAAATATTTCTGTCATTTGAAGGAATTTCTTTACAACTATCTAGATAAAATACTGTGTTCACATTGACTTACAGACTGGCAACATAAGTACACAACAACAGTGCAAGTCATCCCCGTAAAATGCGCTAATGTGTCTTTTGCGAAGGTGGCACAGGGGTTTAAAATTAAGCTAAATGCATTCCTTGGCTCTGTCACCAAGAGGTATAAAATGACGCGGAAAATGTGGCAGTTAAATTAGGAAAAAACAGGAGATAATGCTTTTATCTTATCTACCTGAAGGATGTAGCAATGGATGAAGAGGAAGGGTTTGACAATGGGTCTGAAGAAGGAAATAATGAGAGGAAATTATTAAGAAGAGAAATTTAGATTGAATATCAGGGAACTCGTCCAGACAGTGAAATCTGTTACAACCTGGAATTGTCTCCCAAAGGAAGACATCAAAACTTAATTGCTTTGGGCATTTTTAACAAGTCTTGTCAAATTGCATGGAAGAAATGTACAGAAAAATCAAGGACTTGCAGGGAAGTACACTAGGTGATATGCTAGGCTTTGCCACCTCTTATTCTTCTGATTCTTTAACTGCCAGAAGGAGTGGCACTAATTATAGTGGCAGTTTTTGTTGGGAGGGAGACCTGTTGTCTAAGAGCACAGCTGTATTACAGCCTTGGTCTGAAACAGCCTTCAAGCATGGAAGTTCAGAGTGAAGAAACTAATGCTTTATTGAGGGTGTTGTGCTGAAACTTGTAGTCAATTCACTTGGATGTTGAAACTTCTGTTAGGTGACCACATAAATGGTCATGATGGAGTGTTCCTTGGACTGGAAAAAAAAGGAAAGTAATTGGATTGCAAGGCACAAGAGATGTGTGCTTGCTTGCCTGTAAAACAAGAAGTTGCTGCTGTGGGTTTTGGAGAGGAGGACAAGGATGAGGACGAGGATGAGGATGAGGACGAGGGGAGGATGTCCTCATTTGCCCTGAGGTACAGGTGGAAGTCTGGTATTATGTATTGCTTTATAGCTTTTCTCCTTGCAGTAGGCAAAATCAGAGTGGGAAGGCAATAAATTACTGACATTCCAGATAAGATCATCTCTCCTGTCTGTGGGACTGTTAAGTAAAATTAATAAAGAAAAGGTTAAAAGTTGAATTTTGCCCTTCTCCACCAGACCACAAAGATACCTAGGATACAGGACTGTAAACACAAAGAAAATAAGCTCTGAAAACTGTATATATTCATATTAGTTGTGGTGCAGATTTTTTGCATGGTCACATTTAAATCCTATTAACTGAAATACAATGTAAACTCATTTGTATTAATGTATGCCAGTGTGCAGGCATATAAGCATGCCAGAGAACATGTACTGAGAGCATTACAACTTCTTGTCGAATTATCTGGCACAGACATCAAAGAAAAAAGTCAGAGACATTGACCCAAGACAGAGGAGAGAGTTGTTGTTGTCATCCCAGGAAGTGAATCCACTGGGACTGCAGTATCCGTCAGTCATGGTCCTCAGTAGGTGTGTGGCTAGAGCTCAGCTCTTCTTTAGGTTGTATATTGGTTTGACTGAAGGTCCAGTGTTTCTTCTATTTGTTTGCTAGTGAACTGCGTGAATGTTTGATGAAAACAAGCCTGGAAACTGGGGGAAAGGAAAGGGAGTTGGGTCTAAGTGTGAAAGATTGTGTCACACTGAGAGTGGGGTGCCACTGTGCCTAATTCACCTGCAGGTGTAACAGGCAGAGTAAAATTTACTTGTGCTTGCTGTTTTGTGTTTTTGTGCAGGCAGCATTGTCCTTGTGCTTTGGCCTATTTCACCTTTACCTGTCTCCATTCTGGGCACAACAGTGGTCTGTGGAATACACAGGAGGAGCATTACAGGCCATGATTTGTCATCGCAGCCTGCATCAAAGGTAAGGAGCCTCTTTTGCATACTTCCACTTAAAGACTACCCACAGTTTTTCTTAGCGCTGTAGATCTGCCTGTCATACATTGCTCTGATTGCTGCCATCTGTTAAGGAGATTCATTTGTAGTCTCTGTTTCTAAAGTTACCATGAAAGGTCTCTGGATCAGGGACCATAATTTTATTATGTGTTAGTAAAGCATCCAGCATGACGAGAGTCCAATTCCATTTGAGATCAAGAGTTAGTATTACATCTTCAGTTATGTCTGTTATTGTTATTCATTGTAAACCAACTCCTTTTCCTATTCTGCCCAGTGGGCTTCTCATTGTCTTGAATGGGAACAGAATTAACTCCTGTCAGACTACGTGAAAAGTCTCTGTATTTTCATCAGATATAGTACTGCATTGTTACTCTTTTAGTGTGATGGAATTACAAAGCTCAACTGTTCGTTGAGTTTAGTACATGTTAGAAACACGTATACATTGACCTATGGAAAAATTTTGATGTGTCACTGGTCAGACTGATTTCGTAGAGCTCTTAAAAATGGTGGCAGAAAGGTGGCAGTGTATGTGACAATACATTCTATAAATTACAACAATAAATTTTAATTAGAAAAGACTAAGATACATCTTCTGAGGAATAAAATGCTACTCAGAGAAAGTGGCAATAAAAGTAAATGGCTTATTGGTCTTCTGCCTTCACTTTTGGAAAGGCTGAGGGGGATGGCACACTTCAAATATTCTCCATCAATTCAGCTTCTCCGTTATAGATATGCTGAGCAAAGAAATATTGACCTTAACAGCACTGTGAATTTAAGATAAGATCTGACAGTATTAACAAGAGTAAGGCTTTATGGTCTCCTCTAGCCTAGTAAGTATCATCTGAGGATATTCAAAAAAATCAGATAAATTTAGATTTCAACACGTGAAAAATCCAGACTAAACTTAACAAAGTCCATGAGATACAGGCTTTTTGAATTCCTGCTTGTAAGTGACTGATTTCAAGGTAATTATTTTCATTTTTTTTCTTCCATATTGCTTCAAATGATTTTCCTTTAGTTGAAAAAGAAACACAATGGCAGATTATATAATGCATCTCTTCATTAAGCTTTAGCCACAACTGTTCAACCATGGGCAAGTTATTTGAAATATATGTACCTAAGTATGTGTGTTACTCATGCAAATATTTATAAGAGGAGAGGTGGTACATGGATGCTGGCTGATGGACATTTGCCCAACCTTTTCCTGGTAATTCTAGTGAAAAAGGCTTCCTCACCTTGGTTGGCAGCCTGTTCCACTTAGCACATAGTTATGTAGTTATATATCCTTTCCCATTTCTGACAGCACATGGGTAGCAATGGATAACTTTCTGACTTTTGCAAACTGAAACGTCCTTATTGTGTCCCTCGCTATCTGTCTCTTTTGGAGACCATCAGACCAAATCATTCAACACTAATTCATGGCTAAGACCAGTTCATTTAAAGCTTATCAGTTCTGTTTCTTTCCTCTAGCCCCTTTCTTATTTTCTCTCCTTAAAGAGCAGATGCCAGGTGAGTCCTCACTGAGGAAAGAATAATAACCAGATCCCATGTTTTGGAGAGTGCATTACTGTTGCTGAAGAGCAAAATAGATTTGTCTTCTTTTGTGTTTTCTTTCTTTTTTTTTTCTCTCTTTTCTTTTTTTCTTTCTGTTTGCTTGGTTTTTGTTTTTCAGCATGAGCTGTGTTGACTTGCAACTATAGAAACAGGCATGGCATTAAATGATTAAATATTTAAAATCCAGGAACAGCAGCATGCTCCTGTGATAATGTATGGGTCCTGGTTCTTTCACAGCTGCAAATTTGACAGCTCTAGCTTGCTGTTCCTGTTGTATTCACTGAACATCTTTTTGGGCTTTGGGGGTGTAGAGATGTTTAATATCCAGTGTGAGAAATGTGATCTTTAATAGTTTTGGGAGCTGTCCTAGTGAAATTGGCAGAAAGAGCTGCTCTTAGATCTGGCCTTTATCAGGTTTCTGTTATCAGAACCAGCCATAATATGGTTTGGTTCAGGAGTTATAATTAATAGCGGCCATTTTGATACATCTGTAAGTAATTTAGCCAGGGAAGAATTTTCTTAACAGAGATTTAGAAGTTAAACCCTTACATTCTGGAAAAATTTGCAGCAAAAGTAGAAGCAAAGTCTCATGAAGAAACAATAGTGTTGACTAATTTGAACAAAAGAGGAAAGTCATGTTACATCCAAAGTCTTGCTGAAATCTAGATAATCTGGAACATTTGAAGCAAGAGGTAGCCTTGAGCAATGGCCATTGCTTAGAGTCTAAGGTCAGTTGAGACAAAATAGAGGTCAGAGTAATGGCATCAGGTTTAATAGTAGATGTTTTCAATTCCACAGAAAGCATCTGAAGGCACAAAATTAGTCGCTGGAGGAACAAGGCATCTGAGGAAATGTAAACTCCGATTCTAAGGGACCAACTTAAAAACGTGCATTCTTAGAGAGAGATATGGAAGAAGTTAAAATGTGTAGTTTTGTGCCTTCCAATCTGATGGCTTGCAGAAGGCTAAATTAGTATATATTTACCTGAGATTTTCATACACATTTTTGCCTGATTGAGAAAAATCTCAACAGCCATTCTCTCCTTCAAAGTTGGAAAGAGCTCTGTTTTAAAGGTGGGAAAATTAATATACCGAACTGCTAATAGTGATGAAGGCCACTGTGATTGAGTGCATATTTTGGGGGTCATTACACTTGTGACTAACTTATGCTATTATGTATTGAAGCCAAGGAGTAAGTATTGCAAAATTGTACTTACTACATAAATCTACAAAAGACATATCTTTTTAAAGTGTTTGCTTTTAACTTCAGTCTTCTCAGTTTTACTGCTTTTATTTTGTGTGGTATATAATTGCACTGTTGAACCTACAGAAGCTAGTTACATTGTCTGTGGCTTTAGAAATGATACATACACTTTCATATTACACTGTATGACCTGGTGTCCAAAATCTAATTTTTGCCTGTCTGAAGAAGTAGTGAGCAGTTGAGTAGCCGTTGGTTGATTGTGGCAGAGTCCCCTAGTAAACTGGATGGCAGCAGGGGCTGCACTTCAATTCCATCTTTTCAAAACAATCTTCTGTCATACCTGTATGTCATGGTTATATTCTGTGGAGAGCTGGGAAAAAACAGCAGATAGCTGAGACATGCTGACACCGAAAGTGTGATGATACAGTCATCTATAACTGGGGTTAGGGTGGCGAGCTTTCTTGCCCTAGTTAGGTTGTTGGGGGGATTAAAACTGTAGTGACCAAATGGGAAAGCAAACCTGACATGGCTTGATTTGAAATTTCACTGGCAACAGTCTCTTATGCAATGATATAATTTCAATTTGTAGAAGAAGGAGAAAAAAAAAGTGAAATTAGTATAAGTGGTTTTTTTTTCTATAATTGAAGAATGAGAGAAGCAGCATCCCCAAGAGGGCCCTTTTGGTAATCCATTCATGCTGCAAGGAAACCTGATAGTCTCCAAAAACATGTTTAAAGCAGCATTTCCCCCACCCATGTAGCCTATTTGGTGTAATGTTAGAGCAGTATTATATTAAGCCTGCCATCAGCTGTCAGGATAGCACTGCTGCACCAGGCTTGAGTCTGAGTAGAAAGCCTGGCAAAGGGAGGCACTTAGCCTGTTGTGTAATTTTCCTCTGTTATTTGATTCTGATCCTCCAGTTGATCTCCTAACCTGGCAGTCCATTTTCAAATTTCCTTTGTAATAAAAATGCATCTAGCTGATCTGTAGAATACCAGACTCTCCTTTTCTTTGAGACTGAAAAGCTTGTGGACACTAGTCGTGGTACTCAGGATGTCTCTTAGTATTTATGCCTGAATCTTGTGACTTACCAAACAGTTTCTACCAGGCACCTTTCAAAACTGGTGATACCAGTTGCCCTGGCAGTGTGGAACACCCCTGCAGATGCAAACAGTGCATTGCAGCAAAATATTGAGATGTTTTTATTCACTGAGAATATTTTATTATTTACAGTTGGTTAGGTAACTTGCGCAGCTTAGTCAGTGATGAGGATACATGCACAAAGTTTCACCACATTGCACTGTAAGGACAAAAATGACTTAACTGATGATTCTCTGAAGATCAGATAAGTTGTTAGATATCTAGAAAGTCTTTAGTTATTGTTCAGGGTGTTCATATGCTCTCAATTGTTGTTGAATCGAAAGCTGTTTACAGACTTAGATGCCCAGTTTTAGAGATTTTTCCTTCACTTCTAAAATGAGGTGGGAGTGGCAAGAAAGGAATGGGGATATAGGGATGCAGAAGAAATTATGATGAATCATGTAATACTTTGAATTTCTCCTGAAGCTAGTTTCAAAGTTTGTAGTGTTAAAAAGGAATAGGTAGTTCACAGTGTTTCGATGTCTTTTAGAAGAATCTAATGTGCAAGAATTGGAGTTAATACCATCGTATTGGGAAAATATGGTGTATGTGATTTTCAACATATTGTTTGTTTTGGAGCATTCCCATATGGTCTTTGCATTCATCTCAGTAATCCCTTACTGATTCTTTGTCTTTACTGCCTCTCCACATTCTGCCTTTTGTCTTCCACCCCACACCCCCACCCCTCCCCTTATTTGTTGTATTAACTGTTTATTTGTGTATCTTACAGATAGGCATCTCTTTGCCATCTACCTCGGTGTTTACTTGTGCAGGGAAAGGGGGTAGTGGCCAGCTGCCCTGAGCAGATACATTTTCGTGGAGTAGCTGGCTTCACTTCCCTTGTTTTTTTTTTTTTTTTTTTTTTTTCATCCTGATAAATCTTCCTGTTTCTGTCAGTTTGGCAAAATGACTCGCAGGCACTAAGTGCTAGCAGAGCAAACATATTTCCAAAACCATATCATGTATGTAAGAATTGATTCTAAAGACCGGGGAGTTTCATCCTCCAGTTTATGTAAAGTCAATTTAAAAGGCTGCCAGTCTGATCTGAGTGAGCCTCATACTCTGTAAAGGCAGGACTGCAGTCCAAAACAATGCCCACTGAAACAGTGGAAATCTTTCCGCTGCTTTTGCTGTGCAGTGGATCTGGTCTTAGCAACCATGAAAGTAAGATGCAGAGTCCACAGTTTTTTTACCCAGTGGATTTTATATAACTCTGCACAGAAATTGTCCTGAAAACAAGCAATTCTGCACATACGTGTTTAAGCATCCAGTGACAGTTAATTATAAATAAAGATATGCTATCCAAGGAGAGCAGATTTTTTTAAGTTTTATCTTTTTAAATCTAAGAACTACTTATAGAAAAGATCGCATAGGAATACACAGGGATGTCTTATTAGAGACTTATTCAGGGTAGCAGCTTTGAAAATGAACAAGAAGATTGCTGAGTTTCTGTCCTAATTTTTATTTCTTCCTAAGTTTAGATAGGTTTTCAGTTTCTTATCACAGTTCTACATTTCTGTAAATAAAGTGTAGAACAATCCAAAACACATTTTCGATGATGTAACGTGCCCTTTTCACTGTCTGCTGAGGTCACAGCTGACAAAAATTTGTCTTCCTGTTGTGTTCTTAGGAGACCTTCCTGCCAAACAAGATAAAGATCTGTACTGCAGAAATACAGTCTTTTGCAGGCAGTGACAGCTCCTGCTGGTGGAACCCAAAGCTGCTTCATTTTAAAGATGAGAAAGGGTTAACATGAATGCAATGACATCTCGTTCCTGGTAAAAGGCCTTTTTATGTAGCTATATGGCTTGTAGTCATTTTATAAAAGTCCTTTGGGAACAATAAAAGCACATGCAATCCTTGCAGGTGTAACAAGTGGAGAATTTTCTTAGTGCTTGATCAAGGTTAAGGTCAGGTTAAAATTAAAGGTGGTTCAAATGTTTGCCTCAATTCAGAGCAAAACGCTGAATCAATAATATGCTGTTAGAGTACAAGGGAAATGATAAGAGATTGGCTACAGCAGTGTCAATGCAAAAGAAGAGCACCCAATATACTTGCTTACATTTGAAGCTTGGTCAGATGTAATAGTCAGATGAATGCTCTCATCTTCTTGACATAATGACCCCTTATGAGGCAGCTTGACATTTTTCTCCTCCCTTGTCAAAGCTTATTTACTCTACTTCACTTTGGATAACATAACTTACGGTTAAGTCTGAACTTTGCTGGCAGTAGGAGGTACCTTAGATACGGCAGTTTCTTAGAATTTCCCTGTTTCCCTATTTAGTAATTGCTGTAAAATGAAAAAAAAAAAAAACACCAAAAATCACAAACCCACTGTGTCATTATCCTAATTCTGGAAGATAGGGAAACATTGTATTTTATCTTTTCTAGAACAAGTAGACTGGTATCTTGTGAGGTTGTAACCCTCTGGACAGGAGGTATCTCTGCTTCCAAGATCACCCTTTCTTTATTCTGCTACAGTCAGGCTAGTTAAGCTGTATAATCTCAGAGAAGCCGAGGCCTCCAAAATGTAAAGAAATGGGACAAAATTCACATTTGGCAAGTTTTTCTCATGTATACTCATATCTAACACGGAGAATGATATGTTCTGCAATTATATGTTGTGCATTTTACAATTTAGATAGTATATATTGATAAGCTGTAGAGTTAAATGTTATTACTGTGTATTCTGCAGTTTGAGTTAAAAATTGACTCAACTCCAGCTTTACAGGACTTGAGCAGACTATATAAATGTGAGTCATTACTGCCTAAATATTGCAGAGTGTTATGGTGAGCAAAGATAAGTGTCAAATAAACCCTTTTATCTAAGGACAGAATAATTCCCTGCTTTAATCCTAAAACAAATGCAATTTGTGAAAAGTCAGACATTAGAGAGACTTGCATTTTGATAGACTTTATAGGCAGATATTGGGGTAAGTGTAATCTTCAGAGAGACATGTCATGCCTGTGGGTTAGAACAAATTCCGTTAATAATTAGTGGAGTAAGGCTCTGACAAATAAATGGTAGGTACTTAGTCTGAGCTCTGTCTTTGCCTTTGTGGGTTGTGATTAGACTATCAGTGCTACATCAATGGCATTTTTTTGTTCTGATTTAATACTACATCACTTCTATCCCCAATCCAGTTGTGATCTGATAAATGTAGCTTGAGTCTAGAAAAAGAAATGCCATTCGCACATTTTAGTTTATCCTTCTTGGCATTAAATGCATTCCAGGCACACTTTCCTTTTATAAGACAGCATCTGAATTTGAGTGGATGTATTTGTAATACGAGTTTTACCAGATACATACTTATTTTGACATCTAGTGTTAAATGTCTTCAATATGTACCATAGCATTAAATTCAAGCTTGCATATGCTACTGGGTTTGACTTTGAAATTGCAAACAATGGTCTAGTAGAGATTGAAAGTTTGCAGATTAACAGCTTGTTTCAGATATCTCAAAGGTATAGCGTAGCCTTTCTTTTCATAAGAAATATGGTGGCAGATGTTATCACTAATAGTGCTAAAGAGCCTCAGTTTGTGTCTCTCTGTGGACTATGCTCAAGTCCCATTAAAATCATTGGGAAGATTTTGCCTGCCTGCCATGAAAGCAGAGCAGGCCTTACATCTTTGAACTACACTGGCTGAAAATGTCTTCAGTGCACAAAACTTCATAGTCAACAGTTCTGAAGAAACCGATGCTGACAACAACTGGGATTATTTTCATTTTCCCATAACTACTGGCTTAAAAATAACTCATGAATGTGCTCTTGCTAATTCAGAAAGTGATGAAGTATTTTAGAATTTTTCTTTTTTATGAGTAGCAAAAGACACAGTAATAATGAATTTGTCATGTAGAAGTACACAGCTGCTGCACTGAAAATCTTTTACAGCATCGGGACTATATGACTGGGTCTAATTAAAAAAAAATCTGTGTTTTTTACTCTGCTTATTTTTTCTACCTGAGCAAGGTTCTGCAATCTCATGTTTTTCATCATATGTGATGATAATGTCTAATTGACGTCTTTTTTGCTTGCCTGGAAATTACTGAAGGAAATCCTTCCAAGCATCAGCTGCCAGTATCTGTGTAACAGTCCAAATCAAGGACTGGCTTCAATAAAAAACTGTGCTGTTAGTTCTCTGAATTTCAGTAAGGTTAACTATTGCATGGCGTTATACGCACAAGTGCCTGCAACAAGGGAAGTCCAGAACATGGGATGTCTGGGAACAGACTTAGAGGTGAGATTGTAACTGAGTGCATGACCACCAAGAACTGGAAGATCTCTGTGAAATTCATTTACCATGGATTTATGAGCACCTGACTTTTATTAATTCGCTGCTTGGCTCCCACTTTGCAATTTACCTTGCAGTGTTATAGGGCCTCATCATTAGCTAAATAGTCTGGAGTACCTGTGACGCTCAAAAGCCAGGGAAGGTGGCGTTTACTTTGGCATTTAAATGATGTGTTGTATGTCCCTTATGACTATCAGGCTGCCTGAGTGGATCATTTCAGATAAACAGGAGATTTATGTCTTTATGTCTTTCTCCCTTCCAATTGCTTATATCAAGTCTATCACTCTACAATGTCCCAACAATGGTTTTATCTTACATTTGCTGTTCAATTGTGACATGACGTCAAACGTGACGTGTCGTCAAATGTGACGCCCATCTACAAGAAGGGCCGGAGAGTAGACCCGGGGAACTATAGGCCTGTTAGTTTGACCTCAGTGCCAAGGAAGCTCATGGAGCAGATTGAGTGTCATCATGCGGCACTTACAGGGCAATCAGGCGATCAGGCCCAGTCAGCATGGGTTTATAAAGGGCAGGTCCTGCTTGACTAACCTGATCTCCTTCTATGACAAAGTGACGCGCTTGGTGGATGAGGGAAAGGCTGTGGATGTGGTCTACCTTGACTTCAGTAAGGCTTTTGACACCGTTTCCCACAACATTCTCCTCAAGAAACTGGCTGCTCGTGGTTTGGACTGGCGTACACTTCATTGGGTTAAAAACTGGCTGGATGACCGGGCCCAAAGAGTTGTGGTGAATGGAGTCAAATCTGGTTGGAGGCTGGTCACAAGTGGTGTCCCCCAGGGCTCAGTGCTGGGGCCGGTCCTCTTTAATATCTTTATCGATGATCTGGACGAGGGGATCGAGTGCACCCTCAGTAAGTTTGCAGATGACACCAAGCTAAGTGCATGTGTCGATCTGCTTGAGGGCAGGAAGGCTCTGCAGGAGGATCTGGATAGGCTGGACCGATGGGCTGAAGCCAACTGTATGAAATTCAACAAGGCCAAGTGCCGGGTCCTGCACCTGGGGCGCAACAACCCCAAGCAGCGCTACAGGCTGGGAGATGAGTGGTTGGAAAGCTGCCTGGCCGAGAAGGACCTGGGAGTATTGGTTGATAGTCGGCTGAATATGAGCCAGCAGTGTGCTCAGGTGGCCAAGAAGGCCAACAGCATCCTGGCCTGTATAAGAAGCAGTGTGGCCAGCAGGTCTAGGGAAGTGATTGTCCCCCTGTACTCGGCTCTGGTGAGGCCGCACCTCGAGTACTGTGTTCAGTTTTGGGCCCCTCGCTACAAGAAGGACATGGAGGTGCTCAAGAGAGTCCAGAGAAGGGCGACGAAGCTGGTGTGGGGTCTGGAGAACAAGTCTTACAAGGAGCGGTTGAGGGAGCTGGGATTGTTCAGCCTGGAGAAGAGGAGGCTCAGGGGCGACCTTATCGCTCTCTATAGGTACCTTAAAGGAGGCTGTAGCGAGGTAGGGGTTAGTCTATTCTCCCACATGCCTGGTGACAGGACGAGGGGGAATGGGCTAAAGTTGCGCCAGGGGAGTTTTAGGTTGGATATTAGGAAGAACTTTTTTACTGAAAGGGTTGTTAGGCATTGGAATGGGCTGCCCAGGGAAGTGGTTGAGTCACCATCCCTGGAGGTCCTTAAGAGACGTTTAGATGTTGAACTTAGTGATATGGTTTAGTGGAGGACTTGTTAGTGTTAGGTCAGAGGTTGGACCAGATGATCTTGGAGGTCTCTTCCAACCTAGATGATTCTGTGATTCTGTGAATTAGCTAAACAAGTGCTGCTTTGACTTCACAGAGGCTGTTACCATGAAACTATGGGTGGCTGTCAGCAGTGTCCAGAGGTTATAAAAAGGACCTTCCCAATATCTCTTTGCCCTCACGGTTTAGGATTATTGCTAAAACATCCAGCACTCTTAATCTTTCTTGTGTCTGCTCCACTTGGGGATTAGTGTTCGTGGAGGCCATCCAGGTGGGCAGGTGGACTGCATGCGGTGCCCACCACTGCCGAGGGCCTGTGTTACCCCCTTCTTTCAAGTAGGAGGCTGCTGTGCTGAGGAAGAATGGGCTGCTCTCATGCATGAGTTCACAGCAGGGCTGCTTTCCCTCTGCCAGTATGGTGCAATGCCTTTTGGGGGGCTTTGAGTGCTTTTCTCCTTGGCTCCTCCTTTCACCAACTGTGAAATGAAGAGCAACCAGTACCAGGTAAGTTATTGCCAGCTCTTTTCTCAGATGTGTTGAGTGAATAGCTCTGTGACCTGATTAAACCACAGCCTCAGTCACCTTGTTCCTCTTCCTGCAGTGTTAGGGCTTATGGATGACAGTTTTGCCTGAAAAATATCCAAGCATTGTGACATACATAGGATTTTCAAATTTGGGAAATGATTGCATCATCTTTTCTTCATGCAGCAATTTCCTTTTAAATTGTGCAGAAATGCAGGGGGCAGCTTTCTGAGCTGTTTATAAAATTAGACTGCCTTCATTTATTTGGTTTTATTGTTAGGAAATAAAAAAAAAAAAAAAGCATATAACCACATAGATTCAGATGCAAGTAGTCCGTGAACAAACAAAGGCAGTTTTTTAAACAGTTCTAGAATTGCAAGCCACATTATTGCTTTCTAATATGTGTGCATATAGTTGTTCACTTTTCTGCTGACATATTTTCCCAGAGGAAATAAACACATTTTACCAGTTTGCCCATAGCATTCACTCCCTGGCTTTAATTTTGTAATGATGGAGCAAAAGGCACAGAAAGGTTTTCCTGATAAACAGAGATGCTTCTCTCCTTATCTAGCTATTATGAGGCAGTCATCAAAATTAAGATAGGAATAAAAGGAAATAAAATCAATACTAATGAAGCAAATGTTCTAATACTTGTTCAGTATTTTACTAAATGGCAGTGATGTTAGCTTTTAGCAAAATGTTACTTTGTTCTGGACATACAATACCAAAAAGTGCTGCATGAACATTCTTAATACACTAGTTCAGCTTTGCTCCTGTGTAGAACAGGTACTAACCCAATGAGGTGTATGGATAGCCATTTACAGTTAAGATATATGGGTTGGACCATGGACTGTGATGGGACTTCATGGCAAATGTGAATTTTATATGCTTTGTTGCAAAGATTTATAACCATACCTCAGTAGTTGTAGACTACTGGTTAAAGTGCTATCCCAAAATTCAGGAGCTGTGGTGCTCTTCCTGTCTCTGCAGCTGACCTTTGGGTGATCTGACATAACCTACTTCCTCTGTTTTGTTTTATTTAATTATTTAATTATTTAACTGTGTATTTATTTTTATGTGACAGCTAGATATAATAACCCTGACTTTCTTTTAAATCAGTTAGAGCAAGATAGGAGGTATTGTTTCTTAAAGCCCAGAAAACTGACTTCAAATCATAGGTGGTCTCACTGATAAAGCTTGATATTGATAAACAGTTTTCTGATAATCTGTATGTGTAGCTGTACCTGTCTTTGAATGCTTTAAAAGCCTATATGGGTACTTTATGAGGTAATAAGTAAAGAAACAACAAACAGAAAACCCTCTCCAATGAACTGAGAGGTGTAGAAAATGATTTTAAAAAGTTGAAATCAAGATGATTTGATTAAAACTGATACACTTATGCTAAGTAGCACTGGCAACAAGAAGAAACAAAATTGCTCTGGAGTGATTAGTACTCACTTTGCTCTTGTACTGTGCAGGTCTGTCTGTCTGGATTTGCAGAAGTCATTTTAGTTTTTTAAAAAGAATAATAGAATCATTCAGGTTGGAAAACACCTCTAAGATCGTCTAGTCCAATCTTTAACCTAGTACTAAAAGTCACCACTAAACCATGCTACTAAGTTCTACATCTACACGTTTCTTGAAGACCCCCAGGGATGGTGACTCAACCACTTCCCCGGGCAGCCTGTTCCAATGCCGCACAACTCTTTCAGTAAAGAAATTTCTCCTAATATCCAAAGAGGATTGAGGCAGCTGATTTGTTCTCTTTTGTTGCAAATTCATTTAAGATATATGTTATAAACGGGTAGTCTTTATTTGCAGCCCATGAGGGTTTAAGGCTAGAGCATATTAGCTGCTATTGGCAAAAAGTGAACTTCGTTGTCAGATATTAGCTGTCCAGTCTCTTGAAAGCCTTGGGGTTTATGAGCCACATTTTCATTAATTGTGGTCATGGCAAAAAAAAAAAAAAGGCAGCAAAATAATAAAATGGCAAATAAAATGCTTAGGGTGGAATACAATCTAAAAGGAGATAGTTGCAAAATTAAAGCCCTTGAAGAACTCAGAGGAAGAAGGAAGCAAATTAAAGATGTTGGGACTTATTACAGATTCAGCCTTAAATGATCTGTGAGGTCTGCTTATGAATCTGGAACAGTATTTATTTTGAGATATAAAGAAATCAAACAAAACACAACAGTATGTTATCCTTAGCAGATGAAGAGAAATGAAACTGCAAATGGGTAGCTTCCTACATTTTCATTTCTGATGCAGTTTCTCATTCTAAGATTCTTTTGCACAGAGAGACTTTCTTAAATAATGGCACCATTTCTTTGTCTCTGAAATAAAGTGTAAGACTAATGCAGTAGGTAGCTGTCTGCAAATTTGTTTTTACCTCACAGTGCATTTACTTTTTAATGAGAACTATAGAAGCTGATTAATTGTGGCTTCTGCATCTATAATTTAGGTAGGACACATTTTCAAACAGACTGCCCATCAAACTGAACTCATCAGAAAATCTTTCTGTTTACAGTAATAGAAGATACCATTTAAGCATTCCTCCCAGAACCAAGATTGTACTACAGAGCTGAGGCTCTCGGGGGTAGTGAGAATTTGCAATATCCATTAAAACCAATGAACTGGTCCTGCATACCTTGTACTCACCATTAATTCTTCTCACCAAATGTACTCACCATTATTTCTTCTGGCCAACATTAGCAGGATGGAATAGTACTTTATTTGGCCTAATATATTATACTATGGATGGATTTGTTAATTTATTAATTATCTCAGTGTAAGAGTTCTTATTTGTATTAGCAATATAGTTTGTAATTTAAAATATCTTTCAAGTTGAGAATTCAACTTCATACCTGTCTGCAGTGAAACCTTTATATATGAAATTTCTGAATTAAGGTCTCTGTAGTAATCTAATCTATTCTCTGTAGAGAACGTGTTTGTAGCATGTTTGACAAGAGGGTGCTGTCATAAATTTATAAACAAATACTGCATTTAGATTCAGTTTTCAGCTAAGTTGAATGATAAATATAGTTTCTTATGTGAAAGGATTGGCACTAAACACATAGTCCCAGTTGTTCTGAAGGTTTTCTACTGCTAAAATACATTAGAACATGTAAGAAAATAATTAACTCACCCTAAATGGCTTCTGTTAAATCCCATTTGTTTTACTGGATTTTCCTGTGCCACAGAAGTTGTAACCCATGTTTTGTTTTCACTTTTGCTTTATTTGATAACTGCATGAAGTTGCATTAATGGTGTGAGCAAATGTAGCTTGGTAAAGTCCTCTCTTTGGAGGGGAAGTATGATCCAAATTGTCAACCACAGCCGACAGGGTCATGCTGTACAAATGGCTCTTCTCTATTCCAGCTGCCTAGCAGAAAGAGTTTAGCACATGCAGCATCAAGGTTTTTTTTTGATAAGTTTTATGTCTTTTTATATCTAATTTAATGTTGAGCTTTCCAAGAACAAAAGCTGTTTGCCTTGAGATGGCTTATTTGGGTTTGACAAAAGAAAGCAAAAATATGAAAATAGCAATCTATAATGATGATAATTTGACTCATGGCATATGCTTTTGGGTTCAGTGAGTTTCCTGTATTGATTTTTGAGCATGAGCATTAATGAATTCCATTTTCAAGCAACATGCATCCTTTGGGATGTGCAGGCTTTCTGAGTATTATTGAATTAAGGCTGTGGGATGCTCATGAGGTATTTTTTTTCCTTGGCTGCTGATGGGGGTTCCAGCTGAGTTTTTGTTCTGCTACACTGTTTCTGCTTCATGGTTGTTGTCTCCTTTGATTTTTTATTTTTTTTCAACAGAATCTAACAGCTTGATATTTTTAATTAAAACATTTGATAAATATTCATTCTAATTTGTATATGATTTGCAGCATTTTCACTAGAGATCAGCCTCTGCACTGGGTATTCTCACATGTAGGTTGAACCAGCAGTTCAAATTCTCAATGTGTTTGCAACCATAGTTTTTCTGGGTTTTATTTTAATCATCTATGCAATATTCTTTACAACTTTCAGTTATTTTGCATAATTCACAATCAGTTTTCTTGTATTAACTCTCATCAGCACCACCAGAAAACATTGCCACCTGGGCTATTTTACCAGGAGGAACTGCCTTCTTTAAAGAATACTTGGTGGTATTTCACTCTGAACTTACCTCGTATATAAAAAATTACTGTAGTATCCCCTGATCCATCCTCCCAGCTGAAGAGTACTGAATTTCTATCTTTTGCTTCCTTAAAACAATTACATAGCATGAAATTACATTGTTCCTTTGTTTGAGTATCGGGTCCCATATTAGGTGGTATTTTAACTAGAGTTGAGGTACTCTGATAAGGCTGATACTTTAGTGATTGCTTCTACTGGCATCCATTGACTAGTTTGTTCCATCCACCAATGTGTGATTAAAATGTACAAAAATAGACAGTATTCTTGTGGTAGATGTTTATATGGTTCGTGACCATCAGTGCTTGTGGAAATGTGATTCTGATGTTTGGATTACAGGAATGAAATGAAAGAGTGAGAACTCCAACGTATATCTCATCTATAGCAGACAAATTTACAGACTCAAAACAATCTCTGAATAATATGATTCTTTGAACAATATGATCAGGAATATGACCTATATTTCATTATATGGACTCAGACAATATCAATATAAACATGCTTAAGATCTCCAAAATTACTGAATCCATACAGTACCATTCTGTGGTGTCAGGGTCTATTTTGATATTGCTCATAAGAACTGATGTGCAAGTCAGCCATTTGCTGAGTTGTGAAAGACAAGAGAGCTGACCATTTTTTAAAGAAAATTTGCAGCTACAAAATAAGCATTTCTTCTGTGTAGGGTCATGATAGAGTGCTTGCTGATTTTTTTTTTTTTTTTTTTTTTTGTGAATCACTTAGCAGTGGAAGACAAAGCAGCAGTCTAAGTTTGTGTGGCAATAAAAGAAATCTCTCTTCAGAAAGAAACGATCCCACTGTTAGATTCCAGAGTAGCTGGGCTGGGAAGAGTGACATGGAGTCTTCAACATTTTGTGTGTCCTTACGGTTGGCATTGACAGTATAGACTGCTAAACACATTGTCTTATTTGTTGCAGAACATTAGACATTGGGCACATACCTTTGAAAAAAATAATGGAATTAATGCTCTGAGCTGTTAGAAAGTCTCACTGACAGATAATACTTCCATCCAGGTCTGCTGGGTGTTTGTTTAAGTACATACCCCTGCATCCTGGGGTTCTACTTTTATTCTAAAGCCATCTGTTGGGAAAGGTCATGTCTGTTTGCCAGACCATAGTTCCTATGAAATGTGTTCTACTTTTTCCTGCTTAAATAGTCTCAAAGTACCAAGATGGACTCCTTTCACAAGTGATCAAGATTCTAAACACACTTGCTGTTCAAACACATCCACCACTAAGTGAATCCTTAAAAATAAATAAAAAAAAAAAAACTCACTAAAGCAGAGGCCAAAATAGAATACAGAAATCAGTCTCAGATCATCAACTTTCCATTTATTTATTTTTTAACTTTTATCTTTTCTGGTGTTTACGATGATTAGTGACAAACAAATCGTCCTCATTATCAGCCTCCTTGTCTCTCTGATGACACTTGGAAATATATTCCAGAACATATTGTCTAAGTAGCAAATGCTTGTTTATTTTTATGAATGTCACTCTATGAGCTTTTCAGCTAGAAGACCAAACTCATCTATCATTTGTGAATTGCAAGGTATTGAATTACAGCCAGGGCCTAATTTGCAGACCCAAACACCTACACTAGGCAGCCAGCTGGACCCAGGGATATCAGCACCCTTAAGTAAACTGGGTTTGAATGGGCCCACAAGTTAGTCTGAAAGCTCATTTAACTGTCTGTCCTTGAAAACTGAGTTTCTAAATTCCTAAATTAGTTTTGGCACCTTTGGAAAAGAAACCCCATGTCTTTGTTAAAACTGAAAAATAGGCATGCATGCTGGGAATTCATATAGACAGCATACGTTGCTTCAAGTGAATATATACACTTATCTGTTATTGAGTCAAACAAAAGCATCACAACTTTGTGTCAATAATGCTGCATAACATGAACGTTTTCTTTTGTTGTAATAAACCTTGTCTTAAAACTATAGTTACATACATGTATGTTATTTAATGCAAGCCCTTATAGTGTTAAATGACAGCCTCCAAGATATAGGTAGTTTGTTGAACTCAAATCAAATTACTATTCTAGTAGAAATATTCTTATGAAGAGATAACACATCAACTTGCTAAGCCTATCCAGTAGTTTTGGAAGGATTAGCCAAGTATTCTGTTTGTACCGTCTTTTTGGCAAGAACATTATCTGCTGTACAAGCATGTGCCTCTTAAAGGCAATTTATAATTAATATAATTGCTTAATGGGACATTTCCCTTGGCCATAGCATGCCATGCTGCCCAGACGTCATCTTATGCTTCAGTGCTTTGCTGAAGAGCTACTGGCATTTTTCAAACAGGAGAGTAAAAATGTTTCCAACAAATATGTCATCCAATATCTCTAAAGCAGGAGAGTAAGTTCATCATGACACCCTAAATATCATATCCTGCATATGTTTGAATTGGTAACGTATTTTCTAGTTGCCTTATCCAAAAAGTGTCTCTGTTCAGGAGCTACACTTTTATTGACATGAACTCCAAGGATTGCTTTTAATTTATGGTAAACTGCAAACAGTCTACTGGTTGTCCTTAGGGTGCTGAAGGATCAGTAAATAATATATGTAACCTATTGTTATTATGTAAACTATGTCTGCTAGCATAAAGGTCATTTTTCTAGAAAAAAAACATTTACTGATTCTGGGGTGACATCATTTTAAAAGACAGAAGGACCCAACTGAATTGGAAATCTCTTCATTAGAAATTGAGCAGAATTGCCCTTTTGTTTATAAAATAATCATGTTTCAGTTTTCTCACCTCTTCCTTGTTTTGCCTAGCGGTAATCAAAAGGCTGTGAAAGAACTTCATAAAACTGCCTTTTTCTTTTTTTTTTTTTTTTTTTAAACCTGGTAAATTATTTACAGCTTTTAGATTGTGTAGAACTATCTGCAAATCATACTAAGTTCAGTGACCATTTCTGTCCAAAACCAAAACAAGTTCTCAGAACAGAAAGAGGAAAAACCAACACAAAGGTGAAAAATTACCCTGGAATATAATATATATATACATATATATATTCAAAACTAAAGTATTTTTCATTACTGGAATTTGAGAAAAAAATTGCTATGACCACACAAAAATTACAAAGCAAAGCAATATGAATTGTTTCATTAAACTTAAAATACTTGGAAGATAGTGAGAGAGATGGAAGTACCAGGAGGGAAGAGTTATTTCTGTTGAGGAAAGCATTAACATTTCAAGTTGAAGGTTTGGTTTGCTTTGCTAATTTAACAAACTGAAAAATCAATTATTAACATAACTCTAACTTCATTTACTAAATAAGGGGTATTATCTTTATAATTCCAAGCTGAAAAGAAAAGTACTAGAAGTAGTACTAGAAAAAAAGTCTTGATGGCATTTATCTATTGGCTTTGATTAGACTAAAGATTGGTAGATTTTTAAGTTAAGAAAAAAGGCACAAACCTAGCCAAGTCTTTTGAAGTTCTGCTTCCATCTCTTAGATGGAAAGCAAGGAAATTTGTGTTATTATGGCATTGTTTCTGACATGTATCAGGGAATGGTTATATCAGAGATTCTTGAGAGGATATCCATTCTTACTTTTCTGAAGTTATTATGCGTTATTTATATTTTTTCCTGCAAAGTCCTCTTCCTTTTGACAATGCAGAATGCATTAGATCAAAAACTAAACAACAAAGCTTAATTCATTGCCTTTTTGCATGCAATTAGCAAATTTTGCTCTTAACTTTGTAGGTAAGTAAAGCTTGAAAGCTGCAGAAGCACAACTCTTTTCATCTTGAAGGAATGACATGTACAAGACAAAACCATGGTAGGTTTTGAAATCTTATTTTTAGAAATTTGCTATTTGAGAGTGTCAATGGAGCTGAGGTCACTATTGCATTCTGCTGCTCCTCGAAGTTGCCAAATAAATAAATGCTTTTGTAGTCTAGCTGTCTTTCACTGTTTTAACAAGCATAACAGCACCAAAATGACTAAGTCAATCAATGTTGTGTGCTAGGTATTGCTAATACATTTAGATATAGTGTGCTGGATGAATGTGACCACAATGTGAATGTGACCACCACTGTTTACACTAATATCAGTGGAAGTCTCCTAATGGATGTTCAAGTGAACAAATATCAGTAGCAATATATAATAAAAACAAATGTCTAGTGCAAACCATTTGAATTTACAGTTCTGTGAACAGTAACAACTACTGTTACAGTATCTGCTACCCCCCCCCCGCCCCCCCACCTTAACATACTGGAATAAGGAATAGTTGCAGTCACTATTTGAATGTCTTTCAATGATTAAGTTATTCAGTGCGTTACATAAGGTTAAGCTGGAAAAAGCATTTATTCATACTTTCTAAAGGCATTCAGTGGAACAAATAAGCTGGACAAATACTGTTTTGTTGAACATTCAACTCTAGTAGAATTATATATGTATTTTTGGTATTATTTTTTTGCAGTATTAACTCTACTGGAAAGAAGAACAACTAAAATACAATAAAATTAATAAAAGCAACTGCATCTTGGTGTGTATAAAAAATGAAAGATTTTGCAATTGGTGACTATATGTTTGCATAATACGGTGGCTAAGAAGAGATTGTCATAAAGAGTGTTTTCAGTATCTGTTATGTAGTTTGGATGGTGTTTGAGGATGAAAGTGGGTCATTCTGCATGTGCCTGACCCCTGAGGGAGGTAAATGGAAGTTGTGCTGTATTGTAATTGTCTGCAGAGCCAAAAGTAAATTTGATCAATGAGCTTTCTCTGTTGTCCAGGAGTCAAACACTTTTGTACATAAATGATGCCTAAGAGTAAATTGCCACTGAATATATCTAAGTAAACACAATGCTATGGTAGCCCAGTAGTAGTTTTTTTTTTTTTTCTTTTTCTTTCTTCTAAAGCATTTGCCATACTCCCAAGCATGAAACAGGAATACTGCAAAACAAACATGGTTCCACTTAACCTCTGTTTTCTCTGATTACAGAAAGAATATATGCAATGAAATAAAATATGAGAAAAAAAGCATAAAACAATGATTGAGCTTTCCTTAGAATTAATTTAATTTCTATTGCCCAGCATTTGGGAAGCAAATAGGACAGAATTGTATTCAAAGTATTTCATACTTGTTCAAAAGCAAAATATGTAAGGAAAAATCATGCTTAGAGGTTTAGGATATTGAAAATATCCATTAATTCCTTTTGAACCAAAAAAAGATAGAATGTTGCTTACAGGCGTGAAGGACCTTTGATATAAGTCTGTTGCTTTGATCAATCCTGTTATCATTGTTGCTTTAAAAAATTCTTACCGGGAAAAAAAAAAGGCCATGAAAAAAGTGCTTGTTTCAGGATTAGCATGTTATCCTTTACCCAGATCCATGCCTCTGATCAAGCATTTCCTTCATTTTTTTTTTGTCATGCATACCAAAAGAAAAGCTATGCCCAATGCGACATGATGGATAAACTTTTGTTCTAGCTGCCTTATTCATACATCTTTGCCTTTTCCTCATCCTCACATTTAATTCAAGGTTTGATGCTGTGTGGGAGGGCAGATAGATGTCAATTTTCATTAAAAATGAACTAAAAAGGAAGCATATTTAATATCATGAATAGTGTTTTCAAGTACCTTGAATCCTCAGTTGACTTCTGTGGTGTTTAATTACAGACAGCTCCATAACATTATTTCATTGCTAAACTGGGGTCCACTGGTGCCCACAGTCCTCTGACTTGGAGGATTATGGACAATTACAGTAACTGTTTTACAGTGCTTGGAATTGAAAACTTGACAATGAACTAACATTTCTGCCTATATAGAAAATATATGCAATGGATCTAGCAGACCCAGTTAAGGCTTTACCATCAGTATGAATAGTATCAAAATAGCTTTCTGTGAACAGTAAGGGATGCCTTAGATCTGTACATTGATGGAGGGTAAAATACATAACTATGGGTAGCTCAAATGAGACTGTACGTATGTGGATGAAGAGAATATATTATAGACATAAACCTGGAGTAAAGCATACTATGGTATCTGTGAACACATAATCATGCCGTCCATCAAAAGGTGAGCTTTTCAGAGTACAAGCTGAGCTCTAATTTTTTTTTCGGTGGAGTCAATTTACCACTCTTGAGATGAGGCTCAGTCACCTTTAGTTTTGTATTACATGTTCACAGGACAGAACCAAATGGTTTTCAGCTGCTGTTGTGATGTATTCACAATGATGTAGCTAAATCTGTTTCAGGGATGCTGTTATGTTTTTATAGTTCTTTAAAATGGGACAAATTATCTGGCTATAACTTCATTCTTCATGTATGTTCCGGTTAATTGGCTTAAAATCAAAAGACAATTCAATGCTAACATCTGCAGCAGTGCAGAATGACCAAAGTAGTTCTGGGATTTCAATGTATATTCCTAAGGTGTTCAAGCACTTCAGCTATTTCATTTTTACATTAGAGGCAGGAAGAAACAAGATTATGCATCAAAACAAAAATGTTAGTTTTCTCGTATTTCTCAGTTCACTGAAATAAATGTGTCACAAAAATCTTACATGCTCAGCACTTCTCGTTTTTGTTTTCAATCTAAGAGACTAGGATAAAATCACAGAGATACTTTTGAATATTCCATAAACTGAAATAACAGACTTAGTATAGTATTACTTATCAATAGCATAAGAATTAGCAAAGATGTTTGCTGTATTTTATTGCTTATGCTGTTGTCATTAATTCTTTTGAAATGATGTACTATTCTAACCCTTGATATAGTCTGAATAAGGCTTATTTTATTTTTTTTCTAGTTTCTAAGCTTTTCTGTGACATTGTGAAATCAGTTTAACATCTGACCTTTTAGCCAGCTGACTGGAGAGCAGCCCTGCTGAGTTTACGCAGAAGGTCTTGATTGCTCTGCTGGATAGTACAGTATTTTGGATATGCAGATGTTAGTGACTGAAGTGAATTATCCATCTTGAACGCCACTTGAATTTATGCTGAAGCTTTCAAGCTCTGTTCTTTGAATAGGTCCCACTGTAATTGAATTCTCATATTATGCACAAAAAATAAGTCATACCTTATGTGCAGAACTGAGAAACTCCCCTGATTGTTAAAAATTGGCATGAGAAGGCTTTCGAAAAAAGGACATCGAGCACCTGCAGCAATATTCTAGCTCTCTAGGTTCTGATAGCTTCACATAGAAATTGATTTCTATTACTGACCTAGGGATGACAGACAAGATGACAACGTGTTGAGCATTAAGTGTTATTGCAGCTCCTGGAGATTTGTTGAAACTTTCAGTGCTTCATTCCTCTTGCCTGCCAGATCTGTCCTTGAGTACTCAACTCTTTTTGTGGAGCTAGTTAACTTCCTGTGAGCATGCTGCTAAATGAAAGGAGGATCCCAGAGGAACGACATGACACCAAAGAGACAGACAAGATTACCTAGTATGAGAACAAAGTTAAGAAAAATTTCTTCAGATGTTAGTTCAGTCCATCCCTGAGAAAGACCTTCAACTTTCAGATACTGATTCTGGAGATTCCAGTGGACTTTCACTATACACTTTGCTGTCACTTCTGTAGTGAAGGCAGGAATACCCAATTTACTATGATTTTATTGGGAAAAATGCCACCATGTCTTAGCAAAATGCAGGCACTATTGATTTTTCCCACAATAAGAAAGATAGGCCTCAGAGACAAACTGAGATTGAAGAATATGAGGTTACAAAAGTGGAGGTGAAGTAACAAGAATTCCTTTAAAGAAAGCATGGTCTTGCAGAACAGTAATAATAACAAGTGGGCTCTAGCTAACAGTTTAAAGAAAAGTCATTTGAACTGAGGTCCTGTTTTGCTGAATCCTATTCAGCCAAGTAAGACTGGTGAGAGAATTTCAGTACTTCTATTTCAGTTGAACAACCATGGGAGTTGTCTGTCCTCTTTCACAGTGCAGTAATTGGCTCAAATGCTGCTGCCAGTTAAGCAGCTCCTGTAGACTTAATGGGAATCTATATTGAGATCACAAGGTTAGAGTGTGGGTCAAGGTCAAAGCAGTCACCATAATGGAAGTACTGGGGTCTGATTTAATATATTAAGATGATAGAAAGAAAAGCATTGCCTGACCATGAACACCTTTTTCTATAGTCTATGTTTAACAGGACACCTGAAATAAAATTCTTGAGAGTCTTGCTGTCAGAAGCAAAGAGCTGGAACCCCTGTGAGAACAGTACGTCCTATATTTGCTCAGCAATTCTGTAGACCAGTCTTATGTCTCACATGAGGGGTGTTATACTATGAATGTACTGTTTTTGGAGAGGTGGTCTAGATTTTTTTGTTTGTTTGTTCTAACAGTGATTGAAAAGTTCTTCAGCAATAAACCACTGCCTCATCTAACATACTATTTTGACAACAGCAGGGCCAGTCCAGTTTTCTTGATAGGAAGTCATGGAGTCTTTGTTATACCTCTAAATACAAATTTTGGGAAAGGGCATAAATTTCTAGCTGTACTCTATGTCTTCTGCATATGCCCTTCTTCCATAGTTAGAAGACCATTTTATATACATATATTTATGTTATTGAGTTTTCAATCTTTGTTCAGGTTTTTAACTTCCAGAAATGTCCCTCAATAAGTTTTGTGATTGTGCACAATTTACCCTACAAAAATGATTCTGTCATTAGGGAGCACTCACACCTCCTAAGGTTTGACTGGCAGAAACATGTTTTCCAATTGAGTTCTGCCAGCGGTATTTGTGTATGACAAATAGGACCTCGAAAGAGAAGAAATTCAAGCAAGACAGTGTGATAAATCCTTCTGCAGAAACATAAATGATTTATTACATTATTATAAATTATTAATATTTCATCAGATGGACTTGAAAAGCTTCAGCACATTATTGTAAACACTGCATCATTTTTGAGTGACTCCAGGTAAGATTAAAGTAAAAAGCAAGGTAGAAAACAGAGCTGACTGTGGTGACTAAAAGTCTCTGAGGGTCACAGAAGGAAAGAGCTTTGATCAGTGTCATCAGAAGAGAAAACAAAACAAAACAAAACATCTAAATGTTTTCACTGGAAGAGAAGTTACCAGTTAAAATACCAGATACAAAAAAATGTTTCACAGTGAAGTTGGTGGCTGTAAACTAAAAAGTCTTGCAACACTTTGCTTGAATGGTTTGTCTGAATCACTGCAGTGACTCAAATTCAACACATATGCCGTTTTCCTGTTCAAAACCTCAGAGGGAATCTTCCACTTCGAAAGTATCAGAGATCACATCACATATTACATAAAATCCTAGCTATCACTTAAACTTTTATATCTGCCTTTGAGGCAATGGCCTGAACACTCTGAAGTGGTGTGCCCCCATTTAGCCAAGCAGAGCATTGGCATCTGGCTGCCTAGGAAGGTTGACATTGACCCTTCTGTAGGGTGGCTGCCACTTCCTACTCTCTATCCAGAATTTTTAACAAGCTTCACTTCATTACTTCTTGCAAGGTCATCATTAGGTTGTTTTGAGTTTATATCTTTTTCTAAAAGATAATAAAACATATAGTAGCCTTTTTTTTTTTAATTACTTTTACTATACAGGTTGGTCATCAGCTTGAAGATGACTCAAGTCATTTCCCCAGTGATTCACATTTTTTATCATGTCTTTAGTGTCATCAGGCATATACAGCATCTTCTATATGCATGTTAGAGTATAGATGTAAGTACTCAGCTTCTCCTAGATGTTTCTGAAACTTCTGAATTGGAAAAAAAATGCTAATATTGTTCTAACCTCACCTTATGTTGATAACATCTTCTGTCTCTGCTTGCCTAACCCTGTGTGTCGTTTTCTTCCAACCTTTCTCAAGCCTAGTACTCTGATATAATTCATCTGTTCCTTTCTTTTGTGACTTGCAAAAAAAAAAAAAAAAAAAAAGCTAATATTTTCAAAGACAGGCCCCCTTAAGACACACAGGGCAGCCTATTGTGAAGATAAATGTTTCAAGGTCTTTGGGGACTTGAGAGCATTTTTGCATCACAGATAACAGTTTGTGTTCCTTAGAGAAGGCTTTCCCAAGTATAAACTAGTTTTTCTTTTTTGATTAAGCTGATATTCCTGAGTTCTTGAGGACAACTTGAAAGTTCTTCCCTTCCTTATCATGCTAATTCATTGCTTTTTTTTTTTTTTTTTTTTTTTCCTGAGGCAAGACCTTTCTGCTTTGTAAAAGGGATAGATATAATTAATGTATCAGGTATATTTCTTGGCTGGAGCATGGCTCCAATACTCTGCTTGGTTCATTGATGGTCTCCTGATGGTCAAGTAATGTGTAAAATTATGGTTTTGTCATTTCAAACATAAGGCACTTCTTTTCTCTTTCTATATCTCTGTGGTCAACTGAGATGCTGAATCTGGATTCCCAGTGCCAGATGAATAATATGGGGTATAAAAACTCTGATGGATCTTTCTGTAATGAACTTTAAAGTACATTTTTATGCTTTAAACTATTTTTTTTCCTCTCTATTTTTTAGCTTTCAGAGCAGATCATGATGCAAGGGTTCCTTTTGTGAGCTACAGAACAGGGAAAAATGTTATAGGAATTGATATTTGTTTGGGGGAAGCACTGCAGTGTGAGTTGTTAGCTCATGTACCCTGGGGAATTTTTGTGTGTTGACAGACACATGGGCTTAGATGCTTTTTGTGTAAGAGCTCTAAAGCCTTGGGTGAAACAGGTATTTTTAATACAGATTCTAAATAAGTAATATATATATATAATGAATGAAAGTGACAGATATTTACAAACAAAAAGCATATAATTGTTTAAGCCAGTTTGCAGGAAAGTTGGTTGTTCAATTCTTTTCGTTTGAATAGTGGAGGGAGTGTACATTTTGTGTGTTGACAGCTTAGGGAGCAGAGGAAGCAAAGCTTAGCAGTTAAATAAGAGATCATACGTCTCCCCGTCTTTTGGTAAAATGAACAGATCTTTTTCTATAACTTGGAATAAATATTTGGAAGGTGTCTGTCATAGCCTATTCAAATGTATGCCTGATAGCTGATAGTCAATCAGCCTGAGGTTTCTAAAAGGAGAAGAAGGGCTCAAGCAGAGGGAACAGAGCTTGATGGTCTAGAGTTACTTCCTGGTGAAATATCTTGTTTTGGGAAAAGTCAGGATCCTTACCCACATTTTAAATACAGAAAAATAGATGTCAGAGTCTAAGATAACTTCTACAAGTACGTAAACGTATTGTTCTTCAGCTGAACATTTAAACCCTTGACTTTAACTTAATAAAACACATTTTTTTTTTTTTTCGGATCCCCAGTAAAATTAGGACTGCCTCAACAAATTTTCAAACAATGTTAACTCTCTTTGTAGGAGGAAAAAAGACTGAAGAAACTATAAAAGGTTTCCCACTAGAAAGGTTTGTGCATGGATATGTTAGCCTCAGCTATGCTGTTAATGGATCAAGATAAAAAGAAAAGCAATATATCTATTTCAAGTAGTACACTTTAAAATAAATAATTTTAAATTAGTATTTATGATCAATTTTTTTTTCTTTTTATGTTCAGGTGCTACACATCAGCAATACCCATTTTTAATATTACTTTTGTCCATACTTTTGCATTTATGCAGTGCATTATAAAATTGTTCCATCATTTAGCAGTCTATTTTTTGGCAATGGAGTAAAGGCAAAAACCACATTCTTCAAAATGTCACTGAAAATATCCTGAAGACCAAAGAATGTGGATATTATAACTCAGCTGTCAAACCAAAGGAATTTCGAACACTCTGGGAGAACTAGAAAATAATCTTTTCGTTGTGTATTGGTATTTGCATATATTCAATTAAAGTGAATCTTTTTTTCTCTCTATTCAATTCCAGTAGTAGTTTTAAAATGCATTTAGATTTCAAACTGAACCTGTTTTGGAATAATATGTTGAAATGCTCCTTTCAAATATAGCTATGAAACATTTTGATTTCTTAAGGATGAAAATTCTTTTAAACTTTTCTACACGCCCCCCCTTCCCTTTTTCTGTCAAACTGTTTCACAAAATGAAAGTAAATATGTGATCAGTTTAATTTCTTCCAAGTTGTACTTTCATTTTCTCCAAACCTGTGGGTTTTGGTGAAGTTTCTGTCTGGGAAACACTTTTGCCCAGCTCTACTTCCTAGTGAAGACAGTGATGATTTTATCATGGATCAAAATGAGAGTTGCTGCAGATTCCAGTACCGTGACCATTACTTAACAAGTTTCTAAATTGTCTTGCAAGTTCAGTTTCCCACTAAACAAAGTTATTTAACATGTACAGACCAAGAGAAATACGGGATATTTCAAATATCAAATCAAAACTATTTTCTTGGGTAGTCAATGATTTTCGGTACATTTTATGTAACTGACTTAGCGAATGTCAAGGAAAAGAATTATATGCATTAATTTATTTGCTTTCTGCAGATTTTTCACTGATGTATCATTTAAATGTATTTGTCTGAATGTCAAACCAGAGCTCAACAGCTAAAATTGTTTTAATTTTTATATTTCATTAGTATCATTAGGCTGTTCTATTGTCATTTATGGCTATAATGGCTGCTCAAGCAAATTTTAGCACAAATTAAAAGCATGATACAATCTATCTTTTTATTATTATTATTATTTTTATTATCCTTAAAAAAATGCATGTGGACTCTACTATGTTGATTATTTAACACAGCATTGTCTTTATGTGGGCAGTTTCTTCTCCTGGGTTTGATAATCATTGTTATTTAATAAATGTAATCTGATGTTGATATAAGTTTATACGCTGGGCCTGATTCTACACTTCTACAGGTTTATACTTTTTGCAAAGCTATCATTTTAATTCTAATTTTATAATTCTACAAATTATTTAACAATTCTTTTCACTTTCTGCATGTTTTCAGAAAGAGAAATAATACATAAAAACTCAAATAACTCTGCAAGAGTAAAGACATTTGTATACTTTTGAGTATTGCTGTTTTTTAAGCGCTTTTGTTATTTTAAAAGTTATGAGACATGGCATCCACTGATGACAGAGGTAAGGAAAGTTGATGTTGTGCATCCACTACGTAATTTAATATAGGCCCATTTCTGCTGGTACATAACATGTTTATAGTCAAATTAGCCAAATTGTTTCTTTTGATATAGATTGAATTTTGTGGTAGTCCTATACTCAAATCTCGAGTATGATCAGAAATGACCCCTTGAAATAGGGTAAGATCAAAAATGTGTTGCTAATTGCAATTTCTGCTGCTGCCTTGACAAGAACCTCAGATTGAAATTTATTTATTTGAAATTTATTTGAAAGTTAGAATTCTTGTCCCTGCATGTGTTCTTCCATTAATTTCTACACTTTCACAATGGTATGGTAAAACAGAGAGAGCTGTGCCCATCTTTCATAACAGAAGAATGAAGGGACCTGAATGATGTCAGTGAAGTTATGTATTTGAATCTCAGTGAGGATCCCCCAGAATTTTCTGTAAGCCCTTACCTAATAGTTCGTTTTTTTTTTGTTTGTTTGTTTTGTTTTTTAATTCTCCATTGTGATCTCCTTTTTCTATTCATTTTGAAAATGTCTACATTTCTAATTGAGTATTTTTATAAAGGTAAGAAAACTCAGATGTTAAGCATTTATTTCAACTGCACCTTCCTGCCAAAAAGCAGCAAGTGCTTGGTTTGACTCTCCCACCCACTCTGTCTTTAAAGTCCTGGGCATCTGTGTGAGTTATATCCGCCCCCATGTCAGACAAACAAACGCCATCTGGACGGAAGACACTGAGGCATTCTCTGAGTAATGAGGTCATCCCTCAGGAGTGAAATGCGGCAAAAGCGTGCCTCTTCATAATGTACATACGTACTGATTTCTAGACTCATTGAAACTGGCAAAAAAAAAAAAAAGGAGAAGAAGAAGAAGAAAAAAAAGAAATACGGAAAGTAGCTACTGAAATTCATGGAACTTTTCTTCGTAAGTGAACAAATATGCTTTCTTTGTAGGCTATTTGTGCCCACTCTCTTCGTAGTGAAATAATCTGGACTGCAATAAGATCCATGTGATAGATGTTGGAGGCTGCAGCTGTGAGCTGCTGAAGTGGCATTATGAGCCTGTATAGCGGGTCTGTAAGGTTGGAATTTCTATGTACCCTCTTGTTATATAAATGCCTGTGTGGTTTGATGGCATTTTTAATGACAAAATTATATAACAGTGTCTGCTGAGATGGTCTAAATAATAGTGCTACTATGGAAATAGCATTGCAGCTAGGGTAAAGAAAGTAAGTGTTCTCTCTAGGAAGAAGATAACACACAAGTACTATTATAATATCCAGATGAATAGTAGAAGCAGATGAACTGAGTAATAAACTTGTTGAAGATCTGTGCTATTTCCTCAACCATATTCCTCTCGACAGACATCAGCAGGTGCCAGGCTAGCCCGTGATCATCTAGTTCCTCCAGAGGCAATAGACCAAGTAGACAAGAGAAGTCTTACTCCGTTCCAGAACCCATTTGCCATTTCAGAGTTCGCTGTTTACCATCCTACCAAAGCAGCAGAGAGATGGAAAACACTAAGCAGCACAGAGCAGGCTGCAAATCTTCCCATGCTTTTATATACCACCAGAGATGTAAAGATTTCTTGCTGCCACACCCTCAGCTGTAAACCAGGGAAGACCAACTTCTCTTTCATCCTTATGTGGTCATAAACTATTTCACCCGGTCACATCCCACAAAGAGATTAAAAGCAATTCAGTCAGTCTAAATCAAGAGGAACTAGTGAAATGGAAATGTTGTTTTTGAGCAAAGGTGTGGAAGCTACTAGACAAAGCTTTGCAATGAAAGACCAGTGGAGGATCTCTGTGACCAGAAGATGTTTTAATTTTGTATTATTTTTTGTTAACAGAATGGAGCAGGTGCCAGACCTAGTGGCTGGTTGGATGCATAATTAAAAGACAATATCATTCAATAATGGATTAATAGAATTGCATAGTTGATTTTAATTACTTTAGGACCAAGTTAGTACTTGATACCCCCCAGAGATATGCCTGAAATATTGATAACTGAGCTTGCCTCACAGAACAGGTACAAACCTATGTCTGGGATAAGTACAGCCAGAACCACCTCAGACGTAGTTATTTTTTATCAAGAGGGAGAGGAGCTCTTCTGCTTCCAGCAGATTGATTCAAATACTGAATTTAACCTGCTGGGTAGATTCCTGCACTGGGTTATCAGAATGAAATCATACACAGGAAGGTAAAGGTGAATAATTCCATGCGTTCTGCTTGCTTTCCTACCCTCTCAACCTACTCACGAGGTAATTCTGCAATCAAAGCAGCATCCATTTAAAAGTAAAAGCAGGATTAAACATTGCCTGGTGGCATAAGCTATCTGGGCTTGGTAGGTCCCCTCTCCAAGAAGAGGCTGTTGCTGTCCCTCTGTCTGTTGGTGGCAGGGTGCAGAGGAGTATGTGTGGTCTCACAAGAGAGCAACAGGTGCTGTATCCGTCGGCATCCCTGCAGCAGCCTTTTCTGCAGTGCTCTGTGCTGGCTCCAAAGGGGTGGATGCTCACAGGACATACCACCCCATGCAGCATTTTTGGTCTCTATTCCACCAGTCCCTTGCTTTTCCTAGCATTTTGGCTTAGACTTAACACCTTGTCTCTGTGTGATACATGACTGTAGAGCAGCAATTCCTCTTTGGAGCAAGGGAGGATAAATAGCAGCTTGCTTCAGAGGTTTTCTTCCTGCTCTGTACATGCACTTGGCAAACAAAAGACCATTTTCCCCAGCCTCATTATATGCATATCTTGCTGCCAGCTTTGTGTTACTGTATCTGTGGTTGTCTGCTCTGCTTCCCCCCTTTCTTTGTTTTCCCTGGCACAAATCTCCCAATCTTCATTTCTATTTTGGATCTTTTGTGGCTGCTGAGATCCATGGTATTATGGCTTATGACCATAAGCAAGGTAATTTTATTTTCCTGAATATTACAATGTTTCAGGGACCAAGCCTATTTTTTATAAAAATTAGTGAAAGGTTTTCTGTTTACATTTGTGGGAAAAGGCTAACCTTCTCCATGATTATGTATTAGAAAATGAAATCTGGGCTTGGTACCATGATGTCTCTGTAAATTGTTCTTGTTGTGCTGTCTAATCCAAACAACATGTGATATATATGTGAATACACCTTAGGGTATAATCTTTGCTGTCAATAGTTCTCTGTGTAGCTGGTAACTGGCATAATTTTCCAAAATTCTCATTAGCTTGCTGCAGATAGAGGGCTTAATAGATCACTGATGACAAATATTTTTTTAAAGTATGCTGTGTCAAATCCCTAACCGAATTGTGTGAGAGAGAAATAGATATACCAGTTATTGCGGTATGTAATGCTGCTTTGCTTTAGTGTTTCTGGGACATTTTAAGACAGAAACACATTTTCATGGCTTGGTAGACCAAACTATTGATGAACTGTATGAGAAACGAACTTTGAAAGCGTGAGTCTGGATCTAGCCCTCCCTCCCTCTTTAACTTGTTCCAGCCATTCCCTGAAGCTAAACATTCCCAAATTGATGCATTCATTTTATTTTCTCAGACCTATTAGACTTTCCCATTCCCATAATTGCTTTTCTCAAGACAGTTACTCCCAGCAGAGAGTCACTTAGTTCCACCTCCCTCCAAGAAGCTCCTTCACTTCTGCTGGAAATGTCTTCAGGCAGATTTTTCCCCATCTGCTTGCTCCTCCCTGGAAAAGGTTGCTGGAGGTGATGGAGAGCAATAACAAGCCCAGACTGGACAGCAGGACTATACACAGCTATCCACAACATTAGTGGACTAACCACAGCTGGGGATTATTCAGTTCTGTCTCACAAGAGAAACAAGTGGTTTTTTTAGAGCCCAGTTACACTGTAATATGGTGATTACTAAGAATAGCTCTCCTCCCATTGTAATGGAAATAAGTCATCACACACAGATCTGCTTACTGCCAACCAACCGGTGGGAAAAAAACAGGGGAAACAAATGGAGAAATGTTTTATGAAGTTTGGGAAGTATGGAGATACAATTTGTTTGTTTGCCTATTTGTCTTTAATACGGGATCCAAACTGTCTGACAGAATAAACCTTTATTTTTAGCGTATAACTTGACCAAGGAGATTGGAGATTATTGGCAAATGAGTGTTGTGGTTTAGCCCGGCTGGCAGCTAAACACCACACAGCCGTTCGCTCACCCTGCCCCCTCCCTCTCTGGGATGGGGGAGAGAAATGGGAAAGTGAAGCCTGTGAGTTGAGATAAAGACAGTTTATTAAGACAGGAAAATAATAATAACAATAATAATAATGATAATAGTATTAATAATAATAATGTGTACGAAATAAGTGATGCACAATGCAATTGCTCACCACCCGTTGACCGATGCCCAGCCTATCCCCGAGCAGCCGGCCCCCCCCACCCCGGCTAGCCACCCCTATATATTGTTCAGCATGATGTCAGATGGTATGGAATATCCCTCTGGCCAGTTTGGGTCAGCTGTCCTGGGTCTGTCCCCTCCCAGCTCCTGCTGCACCCCTAGCCTGCTCGCTAGCAGGACAGAGCGAGAAGCTGAAAAGTCCTTGGCTTGGTGTAAGCATTGCTCTACAACAATTAAAACATCAGCATGTTATCAGCGCTCTTCTCATCCTAATCCAAAACATAGCACCCTACCAGCTACTAGGAGGAAAATTAACTCTGTCCTAGCTGAAACCAGGACAATGAGTTATCTAATGAGAGGCGGAAAGTGACCAATTGTGTTATATCTAGGCAGAAATGCCTTGAATTAAGAAAATATGGAGGGGAAAACCTTTTAGGACATGACAATAAATCCCAGGGCTGCCCTGCTCCTGTGAGGGATCCTGTTCTCCAGCATGTATGCAGATGTTGCTCGCCTTCTCTTCATCTTGCTTCTTCTAGTGTATGTGAAAGAGGTACATAGGGATACTGGTGCTTGAAGAACTTGCTGCAGAGAAGGTGATGTCATGTCTGTGCCAGACATTAGATAATTTATTACATCTTTCTTTTGCTATGTGTAATTTGGGGTTTGTGATACCTGCTTCCTATTTAGAATACAGTGTGAGGTCTAGTTAGGATATATGTAGAACTGCTGTTCTTCGTTATTCCAAACTAAGCAAGTTTTGAGGGTAGGATTATTCGAAAGGAAGCAATTGGTAGACTTTTCTGACCCTACTATTGCTAGTGTTCTACAAGTCACGTTTTCCATTCCTGTTTTTTGAAATGCTATGTGCAACTTTTAAAGAGTTTTTATCCTTCCTACCTGGAAGCAATCAATCTGGTCACAGGTCCAGTTCTAGATCTGGGACCAATAGATGTATTGACAGATTTTAGGACTCTAAGGACACTCAGATGCTGTTTGAATTTTTTTCGTGGTTTTATTTTTGTATAAACAATTTTCTGGGATCGTCTCAATGTAGTCCTTCTCATCTCTTTTCTATATAAAAAAAAAAGTCTTCTGTTTTAAACTGTATCATCCTTTTCAAAAACTAGGTTAGGACTGCTTGAGGGGAAAAAGTTTCTAACAGTGCCAAGTTAAATCTGATTTCTATTAAATAAGATATATAGAGGGCATATTAAATGTTAACAACGTCTAAGATTGATTATCCCATTTTGGTTTTATTTACTAGGATAGTGTGTATTGTGTACCAGCCTTGCCAATAATTGAAGTGAATCGAGTTTAAGTGGTAGAAGAAGGACTTGCAGATTTAGTTTGTTTTTAGATTGCTTGTCTAAGCAAGTAAGCACTTTCCACTTTTTCAGCCCCAGGAAGAAAGATATACTGTAAGCTTTAAAGGACTCATCAACTCAAGGTTAGGTAAGAGACTGTTTATTATGTTTTATCAGAGACAGAAAAAGTACCCTGGGGATGGGGAAATTGAGTGTGTTACACAGTTTCAGCATAAAAGGTGAGGGAAGAACTACTCTGTCATGATTAGTGGTGAATGAACTGGCATGGAATAAATATTCCATCTGTTGCAACTAGCCTAGGTTCTAAATCTTGGGATCAAACATATGCAACCCTAATGATCCTGGCTAACACCCAGCAATAGATTAGCTCTTCCTAATGTGTGAAGGTAGCTTTTGAAAGCACTGGGGCAGAAAGGTCAGATAACTTCATTTCCTCCCATGCACAAGTCCTCCTGCTTCACAGCCCAACTCTGAGCCTCCTCCTTCCAGCATGCCAGGCATGGCACTGGGCAGAAAAATAAACTCTTGTTGCAGGAGGTGTCACCAGTTGACACAAGGGTTTTAATGTCACCTCAATTGAGTTCATCCTTAAAGAGGGAAATACTAATGTTTCTTGTCAGCGTGAACTGACACTGGAAGGCATGTTAAAAAGAAGATAGTATCTCAGCAAAAAATAAACCTGAAATTTTAAAGTGTGTTAGGTTGACATTTACTGTTTATTACTAAACAAGAGAATAAAAATGGAAGAAAGGAATTTTACAAATCTTTTTGCTCTTGGCCTCTGACAAATCTCCCTTCCCTCCTTTTTCCAAAATAAATAAATAAATAAATAATATATATATATATCCATGAGCAGTGTTTTGGCATTGCCATATTGAAAATGTATGGGTACATATTCATTAACATTTGTAAATGTTCTTTACATGAGTCATAACTCAGAGCACAGTGGGAAATGAACATGAGATAAATTCCTATGTCCTCTAGATTTTAATTCTATGATAATGCGCTCTTAGCAATTTGGGTAAGACTGTAGGGTCACCTCTCACATTTTCTAGTTGGATCTTTTTACAGGGAGAAGGTTACTCCTCTCTCCTATTCAGTTTTTGAAATCCTAGGCTAACAGCCCCTGTATTGTTAAGGACCAAAGCAAACAAAACACAGACTTCGTACTGTTAATTTGTAGCATCTATGAAAATGAAGTCTGATTCATCACTTACTGATGTCAAGAGTTCTCATCAGTTCCAATAGACCAGGGATGGCATTTCTTTGAAATACCAAGGGTTAATTTATTTTCTTTTTCTTTTATTGTTCCATTAAGCATAGGATATGATGTTTGGGAGGTTAAAAAAATGTTTCCTGTGAATTTTGTTCTCTAGCAGAGCAATGTGTTGTCTTTCATAATGAATTCAGTAAGTGCTTGGAAACTTGTTCATGCCTCTAGGTCTCACACACTTCTTTAAAATATTCATATCCAGAAAATACCTTGTAATACACCAGCAACACTCAGAGCAGCTGAGAGTCTCACTTGGTCCTTAGTCTCAAGGGGCAAGTGCTTGAGTTCTTTTCTCATTGAATCCGATGGCTGTTCAGGTCCACTACAGAAGCAAAATCAGTTGTGTTTTATATGGCTGTTAAAGAGTTAAGCTGGAAAGGTGCCATTGATACAAATCAAAACAGGCTGTTTCTGTTATTAATTTGGGAAATGACTCCTTTTCCAGTAGGCAACTGGCATTTAGTAAATAAGGAAAACTGTGATAAGCAGAAAGAATCATGATCTATTATTTCGGCTTGATCACTTTTGGAAAATGCAAAAGTCAATGAGGTAATTTGCTGCTCTAGGTGAGCTGCATGTTTTTGAGAATGACTTAAAGTAGCAAAGAAAGTATAGGTGAGGTGTAATATGCTCTGGCTTTAAAAGCAAAACACAGTGTTTCTCAAATACAAGCAAGCATTTTTTTCTTACATCTTAGCCATCTTCCACTTCACCATAGCACACAAACAAATGCTTTGTACAGGCTTTAATAAGACGACAAACCTACACTGCAAGTCCAGGATCTGCTGGACCATAAGAGAAACAATAATAAGACAAAAAACAAACTCCAATCCTTTCCTAATTAGTTGACATCAGCAAGGTTTGTAACCTTACATGTGCATTTAGCTTTGGGCATGTGAATAGTTTCCCAGAAGCCAATAAGCCTCCAGCATGCTTGTGCATGCCAGACAGTGACTCACTGGTCCAGGACCTGGCTGATGGAGGTGTTCTCCATAGAAGCTTGAGAGAAAAAAACAACTACTTCCTTCAGGACGAGCTGTGTGGGCAGCACAAGTCTTGAAATGCCTTTTTCAGGAGGGATAGAATCCACAGGCATCTCCAGGCAGCAGGAAGCCTTCCTCTGTCCACGGGAGAAAGGTATAGTCTGAAAAGTTACGGCTCCCACATATGATAGAAGGAACTGGCAAGCAACACACTGAGACTGGGATGGATCTTTCTGTATTTCCAAGCTTTCATAGAAAACACTCATAGAAATCTATAGTAAAAATTCCACAGACTTCCGCAGGTCTTGGATTGAGGCCTTTCCTTCTTTCCTTCCTATCTTCCTCTCTTCCTTTCTCTTTCTTTCTTTTTTCTTTTTTTTTTTTTTTTTCCAGTCCTATAATATTCATTCTGAAGAGATTCAACCAAAACACCAAAGTTTAATAGCAATATTTTGTTTTGTATGAGCATTTTTAACTGGGGCTCAGTAAAACCGATTACTAGTTGCATCGAGAAACAAAAAGGAAGAGACTTGTGTACTTTCCTGCACATTGGTTCTTTAAAAATGAATATTTTCTGCTTCAAAAACATGCTGAATGAAATGCATGTCTCATTTATCACTTAAATAGTAATAATAGTGTCCACTGCATGCTGCAGGCTGGATTCTGACATAGGTGGATTGACAGTGTTCGCTCAGCGGAAGCAATAAACAGATCAATAACAAAATGTTGCCTGGGGGGCTGGAGGTGTGACAAGTCAACCATGATTTCAGACTCTTGCTGGGACCCTTATTAAACTCATTTGTACATCTGAAAACAACCGATGCCTCATTGGGTTGAAGGTAGCTGCAAATATTGGTCTGAAGCAGACTTGAATCTTATCAGTGCCCCAGAGGAACAGGAGTGCTCAGGCTTGCTCTTTTGGAAGAGTGAGAAGCAGCGAGATCCAAAATGTAATTAACTAAAAAGGCAACGTTGTGTTTGATTTTTGTTTCCTTCCCCATAAATGTTGTCAGTGGTGGTTTGGACTGAGCCCTTTTCTTATGTGAGGGAGGAAAGTAAATCAGATTTTACCTGTCCTATCATTGTACTCTCTTGTTACTCCCCACTAAGTGATAGCAATGTACCTCCTGGGCAAAGGAAATAGCTTGCTCCTTCTGGTCACTTTACTGGAGGGAGTGATAATAAGAGAGTGCCTTGCACTCTCTCCTGCCATGCTTAGCAGCTGGCTGACCACAAGGCTGTCGGAAAAAAACTTCTCTCTCTTTAGGCAGCAATGACTCAGGTTTCTACTTTTTAGCCTGTTGGGGCTGTGTCTCAGTTACGCTGCCCTGGAGGTGACTGTCCTTAGGCCTTTTGCCAGGAGATGTCCCTACAGCCACAAACAGGCCTTATGTTTTGCTCATCTTTCAGGCCAGGAAAGGAGCGTGCCTGATCTGAAGGTTAACCAAAATGAAAAACTTGGAAGCTTGAACACCTGTTGCGTGTTCTTCTTTTTATCAGACTTCTGTGGGCAGGAATGAGGTCACTGGCAGGAGGAACTGTGGTGTTCCAGAAGCAGCTCGGGAAGCTGCTGAGCTGCTAACCACAGGCACTTGAGTGGGCAGAGCATGGCCGTCTCTCACTCTTTTTGGATGAAAGTGCCTAGCCTGTCTGGAAATGCTGCTTTAGTATCTGGTGCTCAGCATGCTAAGGTGAAACACTGGCTACTCTGAAAAGTCTCCCTCCAGCAGGTTGATCAGAATGGGTGATGACCTCACTTTCACAAGTGCTCCTCTGGAACAACTTTATTTATTTTATTTTTATTTTTTTAATATAAATTAACAAGTGACTCTCTAAGGAAGCATTTTGCTAATACTAGGTTTTAGCACCTTGCTGTGTCTCTAGTTTAGCAGCATTTCAGAAAGGATCATTATGGGTAGGGTGGAGAGTATTGTGGTTTATCCCTGGCAGGCAGCTAATCACCACACAGCTGCTCACTCACTCTCCCCATGTGGGATGGCGGAGTGTGTCAGAGAGGTAAAAGTGCAAAAACTCATGGGCTGAGACAAAGGCAGATTACTAGGTAAAGCAAAAGCTGTGCATGCAAGCAAAGCAAGGAATTGATTTGCTACTTCTCATTGTCAGTCAGGTGTTCTGCCACTCCCAGGAAAGCAGGGCTCATCTCACGTAATGGTTTATTGGCAAGACAAATGTCATCGCTCCCAACATCACCCCCTTCCTCCTTCTTCAACCCAGCTTTTATTGCTGAGTGTGACACTATGTGGTATGGAATATCCCTTTGGCCAGTCTGGGTCAGCTGTTCTGGCTGTGTCCTCTCCCAGCTCCTTGGGCACCCCCAGCCTCCTCACTGACAGGGCAGCATGAGAAGCTGAAAAGCCCTTGGCTCTGTGTAAGCACTGCTCTGCAACAACTAAAACATCAGTGTGTTATCAACATTATCCTCATCCTCAATCCAAAACAGCATCCTACAAGCCTCTTTGAAGAAAATTAACTATAACCCAGGGAAAACCATGACTGAGTCACAGGGACTAAGGTGTTTAGTACATGCCTTTCGCTTAAAGAGCTGATTATGCCTGTTTCTACTCAAGAAGGGGCAACTCAGAAATTTAAATGCTATAGGCAAATTGGCTCATGTGCTTATTATTTTCAGAAATATGAAGTGATGAACTTTGACCAGTTAGAAGGAAAGCCAGTGCAGTTTGAATAACAGGGTATTAAAAGCAGCCTGTGGGATGCCTTTGGGATGTGTGCATTAGCTGAAAGTAGCTCCTCACTGAGAGAAAACTGTCTCATCTTGTAGGATGCTTCCTGCACTCAAGAAATGAAGATCCCATGATTTTTTTTTTTTGCAAAACAGCATGGTTGCATCAACCATGATTTCAGCCATGTTGTTCTCTGCTATCTGGTGCATCAAGCACTGGTTATCTCTGACTCAAGATGAGCTAGACTGGTAACAGAAACTCATGGTGGTAGTTAAGGATGTAGTGACTAAAATAAAGTGAGAAGAATCTGGCTGTAAATTTTGCATAGATTATTTTATTTTTACTGAATCCACCTCAGACTGCACACAGATATTCTGTCACAAAAAAAAAAAAAAGAAAACAAGGAAAAAAGAAAGAAAGAAAAAGTTACATTTGCAAAAGCACTTAATTCCATGGGGTTTAGATACTGATTTAATTTGTAACCACACAGCAGGAACTTTGTTTGAAAATATAGGGCAAAAATTGGACCAGTAGTCAGACCTCAAAGAAAAAATAAATGAAATACAGGGTAGCTTGGAGATGGCCTAGAAAAGATCACAGCTGTTTTCTGTTTAAATGGACGAATATTTAAAATAAATAAATAAATAACCATAGAGAACTTCTACACTTGAAGTTTAGGTTCAGCGGCATATCACTCAGCATAAATGCATAAATAGCTTATCCATGGCATTTAACTGGGTGAGACAGAAACTAAAAGAGAGGAATGGTACAAAGAAACAGAGGCTTCATACTATTGTTAAATTCATCAAATTCATTCTGGATACAGTGAAGAAATAGTACAGAACAACTATCTTGGGTGACTGTCTGAACAGGTTTGAGTTGACTCATACAACAGGTCCCACTGGTTAATTTGGAGCTACTCACATGCAATTGCAGATAAACAAGAATACATTCAGATCTGTATCTTCATTTCTGCATATATAGAAATAGGATAGTTATACACTGTATCCAAACTCATTATTATGTCTTATTTGTAATCAGATGCATAATTCATTACAAGGTATAGCTTAGCATAGTGCGTAGAAAGTTTATAGAAGTTCAAAAGAAAAAAATAATAATAAAAAAAAGTAAATCTTTGTGTTCTAGGTGATAAATACATTTAAACACTTCATTGCATAAAAGTAGAACTGATAACTGGAGTATCTTCACCAAATAAAAGTATGCAAAATTTTTAACCTTTCCTTTGTGAGCAGAAAGTTTCATTTTCCTAATCATGATCAAGACGGATGGAAAAAATCAATGTGGTATATACACAGATTGGAATGGGCACGTTTTATACAGAAGTCTTCAGAGGTCTACAGTTATTAATGCAATCAATGCTGCAGCTTTGTTGCATACAATCTGTATATCTATATCCTTATTGATTTTTGGTAAGTGAACATTACGAACTTCACTAAAAATTTAAAAAGCTCACCAAACATCACAAAGATGTTCTCCATTATCTTAACCCTTATTTTGCTACATTTAACAAATTATTTTTTTTTTCCTAGAGGATTTCCAAGTATTTTCCATCAAAGAATTTGCACAATGGCATTTGCATTATCTTGTTTATATATAATGTGCTTCTGAAATTATTTTATTTTCCCTCTTAAAGTGCTACCCTAGATACTGTTTTTTTTTTTCTTTCAACATACTAAATAACAATTACTTATATGAAATAATCTTACGTAAATGAGATTCAATAAGAACAAACAATCTTATTTCTCTAAAAAAATAACAAGAAATTCCAGCAACCCAAAGAGTCCAAGAAAAAGCAATATTCTTAGCACTTGTTGTGGTTTAACCCAGCCGGCAGCTAAACACCACACAGCCGTTCGCTCACCCTGCCCCCTCCCTCTCTGGGATGGGGGAGAGAAATGGGAAAGTGAAGCCTGTGAGTTGAGATAAAGACAGTTTATTAAGACAGGAAAATAATAATAACAATAATAATAATGATAATAATGACAATAGTACTACTACTACTAATGTGAATGAAACAAGTGATGCACAATGCAATTGCTCACCACCTGCTGACCGATGCCCAGCCTATCCCCAAGCAGCCAGCCCCCCAACCCTGGCTAGCCACCCCTATATATTGTTCAGCATGATGTCAGATGGTATGGAATATCCCTCTGGCCAGTTTGGGTCAGCTGTCCTGAGTCTGTCCCCTCCCAGCTCCTGCTGCATCCCTAGCCTGCTCTCTAGCAGGACGGAGCGAGAACCTGAAAAGTCCTTGGCTTGGTGTAAGCACTGATCTGCAACAATTAAAACATCAGCATGTTATCAGCGCTCTTCTCATCCTAATCCAAAACATAGCACCCTACCAGCTACTAGGAGGAAAATTAACTCTGTCCTAACTGAAACCAGGACAGCACTTTAGCCTGTTTCACAGAGGAGGTGGGTGATGCCACCTACATACTTTATGTATAGGTAGAGACCCATGAAAGAAGTGAATGGATCAGGCTTTTCAAGATGTCATCTGGAAAGACATTATGAGGAGTAATGGTCAAGTCGCTAAGTAATCACAAAGAAAGTATCATTTTACTTCCATAGTAACACATTGGTCCTGTTGGATGTGAGTTTATACATGGGACTGTTAACAATGAATGGTCTCATAAAGAACAGTGCTGAACTGCGGTTATTTATTATTTTCCTCTCTAAAGAATTGAGATTGGCTCATCTTGTAGGAAATTGTCTGACTCTTTCATGCACTTTATCACCAGCCTTGGTTTCTTAAATCATGTTTTCTGTGTTGCTTCAGCTGGTAATATATTTTTACCTGGATTATTTAAAATGGTCATAAACAGGTGCAAACATTATATTAGAGAACAAGATTTTAGTGGAAGAGGAAGAAGAAAAATAATTTGCTGTTCAAATTGAATGTTTACGTATTGAATAATAATTTGCTCTAGTAATTAGCTTTCAAAATAGAGCTAGTAAGATGGATAAACTAATGAAGAAAAATAATTTGTTATACCAGCCTTCATCAGATTTTAATTTAGAGTATGTGATTGGGAGGAATATTTGGTGAGATTGAATTTCTGAAGTATAATTCAGTAGGACACATAAAAGACTAAAAAAAGAAATTAAATTTTATCCTTTAAAATTTGTGAATTACACATGGATGATTGCCTTACAGTGTTTTTTTTTGTTTTTTTGTTTTTTTTCATCTACTCAGTATGAGCAGTCCAGAGATTTTCTTTCTGTTGTAGTGGACCAAGAGAAGCGTCTATCATTAAAATTATGTGGCAGGTTCCCTTATAAATCTCTTTCTCATTTTAACTTTACCAAAGTGCAATATCATGGTCGTGAAATTTGCTGTGCCTGAAGTCTTCTGAAGGCTGTTCCAAACATTAGTTGCTAACAGGTCAAAAAGGATGTCATTAAGTGCATTTGTTCCTGCCTTCACATCGTACTAAAGACATAGTCCTCACTTTTGTGTGCTTTCAGTATCTAAATTTTGACATGGGAAAATCATCAGTTGTAGTTTGAAGTATATTAAACTGTTCATCTTTACTAGTATATTATTTTCTTTTTGTGGAAAAGTAAGTTCAGAACTACCTCACGTACAACAGCATAATTCCTGTGATTTCAGTAATTAAAACAAAGCAAAGCTACTTCCCTACCTTAATTATTTATATTGTATTATCCATTATAGTTATGAATACAGTGGAATTAATGATGCTTTTCTAATTTACACCAGCAAAGGCATAATATACTACCCAATATGGGTAACTTAATTGGTATGGAGTGAATGTCATTTTCTTTAAATAACGTTAGTACCCTTCTTGTGCAGTTCATTAAAATACGTGACCTGGCTGCCTATATTATTAGGGCCTCATTGGCGAAGCATCAGAGAGTAAATGACAAGAATATGAAAGAGTATGAATATGAAGAATATGAAATCTCAGGCATGTAGTTTAAGACAAAAGAGGAATTTGTTCTCTGCCTCAAATAATTCCAGCCTTATACATCCACCCTGCCCCGGATGGCAATGCAGCAAAACACCAGGGCAGCTTGAGAGAAAGAGAGCATGTGTACCTATGTGTTTGCACACAGGAGAGAAAAAAGAGAGAGGATTACAATGAATCTGAACACAACTGTCATGGAAAATGAAACTACTTTTTTATCTTCTGCAAACATAAAGTTAGAAGCAAATCCTTTTAAAAAATCACTAATAACTATGAAGTCTGCTGAAGTGAATGAAAGCCTATGACCTTCTCAATGCCTCTCTATTGCGGTAAATATTTTATGACTGTGAATAGAATTAATAAGATCTAAGCCTCATGCGTACAGATATGCACCACACACACAGAGTGAATACATGCTTGTGCATATCAGACACCAGAGGTCATATTCCCAGGGAGAAAACTTCAGGGCTAATAGCAGTGTGTGTGTTTACCATAGTGTGCTGGGCAATTCTCAAGTTGGAGGAAGGGCTGCAATTCTCAAATTGGAGGAAGGGCTGTTTGTTCATAATCTCCCTGCACCTGAAGAAGATGGGCATCTCATCAGAGAGTGTGGGCTAATTCTGATCTGTGCTGAGATATTAGCAATGCTGGATTTTAATGCTCCATACCTGATGAATAGTTGCATTAATCAAGCACTGGCTATTTACTTTCCTTAAGCAATCAGAAACTCCGAGTGCAGATTTTAGTTGTGAATTAGTCTGCCATTTTTATTCTCATGGACCTTGGCCTGATATAAAAATTGAGGTCAGTTGGAAGACATCCACTGATTTCCACAGGCTTTGAATTTTGCTCTGTAGGGACTGAAGTGAATTACAGATAAAATGATCGGGAGTCTTGAATCCCTTTTGCATGTCCCTGACCTGTGAGATATTTCACCTCTCTCCCTCAGAACAGATTTCAGCTCCATATATTACGTTCATTAGCCATCTTAAACCCCTGCTGTAAATCTTATGGACTGAAAGGAAATAAGCCATCAGTTTAGGAAATATATGGGGCCAGATGAGAAAAGTTGTATTAGGCAGAATAAATCCACTCACTTCTGTGGGACAATTATAATTATTTGCCTTAAAGAACAATTCTTTTCAAACTTTCATTTAAACCATTAATTAAACTGTAAATTAATACACTTCTACTTTCTACTCTTTATTAGTACAATTAATATTATGTAGAAGACAGCACACACACACACAAAAAAAAGAAGAAAAGAAATTAAGAACAATTTTGGGAGGAAGAATAGTGATGTGACTAATAGAGACATAGATCTCAGTTCCGCTTTTGCTCTGCTACAGATGCCCCACATACCTTCATGTAACCTACTGAATACCTCAATCTTCCAGCTTTAAGATGGGTGTGGCAATCCTTGCTTTTCAGGTATTGTCTGTTTCGACTGTAAATGTTTTAGAGTATGTTTGTCTTTGGAAGAATGCTTGTATAACCCAAGAGACTTGCAGCCTCTCTTGGGACCCCATTAAGTAACCTGTGATAGTCTTCTCATTTCCCTCTTTTGTAGCTGCTTAGGGGATCTTGCAGAACTCTTGTTTCAAATTTTCTATGGGCAGCATACAAGGCAGGAATCAGGAAGGTATATATAATGTCTTGTTAAAAAGAAAAAAGAAAACCTATTCAGCTATCGCCTCTTACTCCTCTTTTGCTGTGGTGTCAGTGCAGACCAGGGCAGTCACAGAGACTGGACATGCCCTAGCATTCTGTCTCTGTTCTGGGTGAGGTTAAAGTTGATTATTTCCATTTTCACTTCCTTTTGCCAATTTAACGGCTATTTGCCATAGCCAGCTCCACTTCTTTGGAGTTATCTCACCTTCTAGATGTTTTTTGCCACCTATTACTCTACTTGTCTGTTTTTGAATTAGGACTGATAGGATGTTAGAAATGAAAAAGAAGTGTTAAGCTACCTGAAGGAGATAGACTCCTGAAAACCTTAGCAGTATTTCTAAATATGAGGGGAAATCTCTCATATCTTGCTCTTAGTTTAAGATGCACAGGAGTAAAACACCTTTATTCATGTTAGAGCTTCTTGGGGCTTGGATATTTTTTTTAAATAGTTTGTAAATAATTGTGTCATTTGTGCGACGTTTATACACACTGTTGGAAGTTTTGTCTAACTTTCTGTGTAGCACTTATTACTGTATTATCTCAGCTTTGCCATTTTTAATGGGCTTTTACTCTTCAGGTTTCTGTTCCATGAGGTCCATATGTTAGTTAAGAGAAATCAGTGATATAGACGGGAACAGAAAGGCTTTCTGGTAGTGCTGAAGGGCAGAAGGAGGGCAGTTTGTACGGTTCTGTCATTTCTCTGCCATCCATAATGCTTTCAAGACAACTTGAAAGTTTTCTGGAATTTCTTTGAAAAGATGTAGAGGGGGAAATAAAGTGTACCACCAAATGCTTTCCTGTTCTGTTTTTTCTTTGTTTGTTTCTCCAAAATGCTCAGGAAAGCATTTGGATTTTTTTTTCTTTTTTTAAGGACTTGATTACATGAGACTGAATGAGGAACTCTAGTGCTTGTTCAAATTCTTGATTTAAAGTTTCTGGTTTATATGGTTAGAGAGATTAAATGAAAGTAGAAACATTCAGCTACACCCTTTGTCATGTTAAAGTCTCTTTTCACTTTGACAGTGTTGCAGGGCAGCTTGGTTAGAAAACACTAATGGTTTGCCCCTCTACTTCAGTATCTGTTGTGTCGTGCCAGCAGCTTCACCACAAAAGCAGACCGTAGTCAGTTTACCACTTTCCCCAGTCATCTTCAGGCTTGTCAAACGCGTGCAATGGCTTTGTGCTTAATGGGCTTCGTGCTTTATGGACTTCATGGTGGAGCTCAGATCCAAAAATTTTGCAGGAAGATGGGGTGGGAGAGAGGAATAAGACGTAGAACTGAATCTTGTTTCAGGAAACCCAAGCCTTGCGATGAACTAAATACCACACCATGCCATGGGGGCAGCTGTTGCACCTCAGAAAACTTCAGCTCTCCTGTCCTATCTCCCCAGATCTCCTACCCTGAAAAAAAAACACAGGCTTGTGGGTGTCCTTTTCTCTGACACAGGCCAGAAAAGACAGCACCATCAAGAGCTGAGGCCCATTCTCTGTGGAGCACAGGTGTTGTGTGTAAGGGAAAACCTTATCAAGGGTGTTATTGGTATGGTTGTGCTTTGAGTTCTGGAGACAAGTCAGAGGCTGTATATGGAAAAAAACTATTACTGATCATAAACTCTGAATGTAAGACTGCTGCTTGTTCCTTTCCAAATATTTAAGAATAATTGAATAGCCTAATCAGAGCATTGCTTTGCCTAAATGAGAGACCTTAAATATTTTACCCCATCCTATTTAAAGATTAATATGGTTGTCCTGGTTTTCCTATACATTTGTTAATGTGGTTGGTTTTGTAAGAACTCTGCAAATCCCTGTGGTTGTACTTGCCAGATCTGCATGATTGTACATAGGGCTCAACAGTAGTTTTTATTCAGTGAAAGAGGTACTGCCTATCCCACTGATTGTGAACTATGTAGGGCAAAAAGGTTTGAGGAGGATATTTAAAACACAGTAGTCCTAACTTAAAATAATTGGGGCCCTAGCCACACAAATAAACTTAGAGAAATCTTGCTGGATTTACACGAATCTCCATTAAAGTTAGAGTGGTTTCAGGTAGGAGACTGCTTCCAAGGAAGGGTATTTCCAGGAATGAGGATATATTTAGTGTGACTTGTGACTGTAGCTGATTTATTTCCTTAAAAAAAAAAAAAAAAAGAAAAAAAGTTGATTAATGCATTTTGAAAATGGATCCATTAATTTCCTGGCTCAGTAAAGAGTGTTTGCAACAAATGCGCCAATAGCTTTTTTAACTGAGCTGGAAAATAGGAAGTGAGGAGTGTAATGATATCTTCAAATTCCATGTGCTGACCAGAAGTGCAGGAAATCTAAAAGAAGGGCATGTGACAGGGTGGGAAAGATGGTGAGAATGTAAGTAAGAGGAAGCTATGAAACGGGAGCATCAGCGTAACTGAAGGTGAGAAAAAGCTTCAGAGGAGCTTCAGCTGCCGAGTGTTTGCCCTTGTCTACCAGACTTGGATTACGAATGATTACAACGTAATGACTAGACCAAATGCTTGAAGAACTGAAACCAATCCTGCATAAGTGATAATACCTACATTTATTTCAGGAGAAACAGTAGTAAGTCCCAGACACTTGTCTCTTTTATTGACTTGAGCATTAATTAATTTATGAGTGGGTTTCACATTTACACATATTGCAAAATTATAGGGTTGAATTAATTATTTTGTAATTGGCGAATCCCATTAGGTGAAACAATATGGAGTTGTTCAGTAGCTTAAACATTATTCAACATTAGTGTAGCAGTTGTATACTCATTACAATGATGATGCTTTCATTAAATATACCTTCAATTAGTTCTGGTTCATTTTAATTTCTACCTCCTGAAAAAACATTCAATCAAGCACTGTGACAAGAGCAGAATGATGAATATGCCAGGGCCAGTTGTGCTTAGTCCTCCATGGGTACTGCACAGGCTATAGTAAGTTGAACTTTAGAAATGTTTGCCTTTCTTTTCCTTGAATCTTCATATATAATCACCAAGTCATAGAATATCCTTAGTTGGAAGGGACACAGAGCATGATGTGTCAGACATCAAGACATGTTATTTTTCCTTAATGCTTTAAAATAAAGAACATTAATGATCCAGCCATTTACAACATTGCATTTGGACCCACAGAAGAAAATAAGGGGGAATCACGGCACGTCTTTCTTACATGCCTCCTCCTTGCCTGTCATACTCAAAGCAGGTTGCCCTTGTACTAGAGGACCTGCTTCCTTGAAGCTATTTTCCACCTCTTCCAGTTTTGATCCTTTCAGCAGTCTTAAGGTGGTGCAGGGGCAGGAGGGCTGGCATCCCTGGGCCAGTGCTGAGGCAAGGGATTTTTGGGGTCACAGGACTGTACCTGGGAGGGAAAACAAAACCCATCCTGACAGACAGAGCTGCCCCCAGGTCAAGGGGGGAGCATGCCCCCTTTTCTTCACCCATGAGCGACTTTTCTGTTTGTAGAGTTATTTACAGCAGTGGCTATCCTAATAAAACCTGGAAAGTGGCTCCTACAATGTGATATGTGGGTAACCAGTGGGTTTTAGCTCCCCTACGACGTGATGTGTGGGTAACCAGTGGGTTTTGGTTCCCCTCAGAGCAGTACTGCACTGCCAGTTGCCTTGTAACGAGTTCTGCTGAAGATATTGCTTTGCTGCTTCTCTTGCCTATATTTAAATGAAAACCATCACTATTAATCAGAGAATTAGAATAGCTAACAAAGGAGACAATTCTTATTCCCTGGAGGATGTGATTTTCAGGGAGTCAATAATGGATACAGAGCCTTTTCCCTTTCAAATCCCAGCAAGGGCAGCCGTGACTGAAAAATCATTACCATATGCTATTTTGTCTGTCATCTTTGTGAAATGAGTAAGTAGACTGGACAGATTCCATATTACATAAAATAACATTACTACCAGCATCTTTGGAGCCTCTGCGAGCTAGCTGAATGTAGCAGAGAAGAATATGGGGGAAGTGAGAACTGAGAAAGATTCAGGCCTACGCTACATGCTTTTTTTGTGTGGTGATGTTTTTGAATATGCAGCCTAGAAAGCTGCATTCCATATTCATAATCTGTGAATCTGAACTCTTTAATATAGTTTCTTCTGGGCTCTAAATGATGCAAATGATGCATTCCTGGTTAATAGTTCTCTCCAAAACTTGGATCTGAATTTCTTCTACCCACTCAACTTGCACAGTGGCAGTGTGAACTTCTTCACAGTGACCTGCTGCAGCTCCTTTTAGAAGTGCCACCCACTAATATGACAACTGTTAACCCATCTGAGCATAATATTAATGAATTTATTCTCTGTTCATTTCAGTTCTGCTGCTGAAACACATATACAAAGAGTTTCTTCATGCACTTCATGTGCACTTGTTCTGGGAGATTGTGTGAGTACTGTGTACTTCAATTTCATTTGCTGTTTTGGTTTCTCTAGCAACTAGAAGGTGCCTTTGATCCCTCTACCATCTCTTTGTTTTTGCATTTTGATGATTTTATCATGAATTCATGTTTAATTCACGTTGAAGTGATGCAGTAAGTGGCAACACTCAAATAAAAGATACTTTCTGCAAAATCAAACCATATTCATTTGAACTCTGTATGAACTACTCCATTCCTTTAAAGTAGAATATATTAATGAGGGCAGATATTAAAAAAGATACTTATACTAAGTAACATTTATTATCTCATCTGAGACTACAGTGGAAGTAGATCTATCAGATTAAAAAAGTGTGCTTTGAGTAAACTTTTAGTTGAAACATGTTGACGAATGACTAATTGTTTTGTGTTGGCTTTTTGCTTTTTTGTCATTTTTATGTCCTTTTCTACTTCTGCGTTACATATTCACTGATGTACTTGAATTTTATGGACAAATCACATGAATAATTAACAAGACATGCACAAATGTGAAACATGTTTCCTCTGGGGGAAAAAAAAGGGCATATAAGCTTCATGTGGCACACTCTCTTTACAGGCAGTTTTCATCTTTTTAATCAGAGGCTTCCTGTGAAAGTATTGGTGGGGTTGTGGGTTTTTGTTAGTTAGTTTTGTTTTGTTTGTTTGTTTTGTTTTTTAATGAATTGGGATTGAATCAAAGGAACTGTCTGTAATTCTTTCAAAGGAAACCACAATGACATGATGTTGAAAGTACCCATAGCTCTGGACATGAGATGCATGTAGCACTTCCTTTGAGATGGGTTAGGCACAGCCCAGGAGTATAAATTGATAGATGTCATCATAGGACACTAGCATATGGCCTAGAGCCCCTAGTGATACCATCTTGCCTGGATTTTAAAGGACCCCAGCCACTTTGCAGTGCAGTTAAATTTGTTTCTACAGCTAGTGGACCTTCTGCAGGTGTCTAGATTTGCCTCACGTTAATACTTGAACTTTTTTTTTTTTTTTTACAGTAGCAAAGCATCTTAAGCATTTGAGTTTTGACATATTAGGAGAGAGTTGTAAGCCTACAATGTTACATTAAAGTAAATGCATCCTAAATTGTCCCCTCCCCTTTTTTTTTTTAAATGGTTTTAACGTTCATTTTGAAGTACCATCATGATTTCTGTTAAAGTCGCCACTTTCATGCAAAAGTGGGTGTCATCTGTCTGGGTGGCAGCACACTCCCCCTGCTCACCAGGTCAGAGCAGAGGAGGAGCAACAGGACAAGTGACCTCTGGGATGACATAAAATGTGTAACGCTATGTTTATAATTTAAGGCAAATGAAAAGCAGACTATCAAAGAACAATTATGGCTTACGAGGAGAAAATAATTGTGAGTACATAAAGCTAAATTGGATTATATTTGAATATATGTAAATTTGATTGAACTCAAAATTTAATCTCTAGGGTACCATTTTAATTTGCAGTTGCATGCAACAATTTATCCTTTTGAACGGTTATTTGTTTATTTGAGAATTGCTGGTCATTGATTTTTTTTCTCAGGATTTTGGTAGATGTTCAAATTTTTAGTAGTTTTTTATAGACTGGACTGTTTCATGGTTTCTTTAGCATAGTGAGTTTTTGTCTAAACAGAGTCCTTAGCCGCAGTCTACAAAATTATTGGAAGCACTGTAACTGTTATTCATAACGGTGGTAGCCGTTTGAATCTATATGACATTTACTTCTGAAATAAGCTGATGTAATGACACAAGATTACTTAAGAAAAAAAGAAAAAGCCATGTGAGGTTTAAAGTGAACTCAGATGCATTTGGGTTTTCACAAAGATCCCTTTGATTGATGTAGGGAGTGCTGAGACAAGGGAGGTGGCTTGCTTGTGAATATAGACTCCATATATTGTGTTGGTCAGGTTGATGATCGGACTTTGTGATCTTGAAGGTCTTTTCCAGCCTAGATGATTTTATGGTTCTATGATTCTAGAAGACAGAATTAAAGGTAAGCAAATGTGTTTTCATTTATTATATCCAGAAAAAAAAAAGTGATTAGCTGATATTTATCAATTTTTCTGCTTTCCAATCAAATTTACTTCTTGGCCAAGGCATGTGACTTGGAGAGTACTTACTACCTCTTTAAGTTATGGGTCAGCTAACATGTGAAAATGTGACTCCTGTTACGCAGAATCAGCTCTGATGGACAACTGTGGTGCCTGTGGAAAAGGGATGGGAAGAAAGTGCAAGAGGGGAAAAATAAAAACAGGTGGCAAGGGGCCCAGAAACAATAAAAGTCTGAATGAGAACACCTTTATCACTTCTGCAACAGCAGCTTAGAGGCCCAAGGAGAGAAATAGATTTTGTAAATCAGGGTAAATATTTTTTACAGGGTGCAGTATGCAGCTTAAGAACCCAGTTGGGAAAAATAGCTTTTGCAAATCAGTAAAGAAAATATATTTTCCTGGCTACTGTTTAGGAGCAGGGGGAGAGAGAAGATGGAAATAACTTTTACAGGGCAAAGAACAAATGTGTATGTATATATGTATATATATTTTGGGAGGAGTCCATAAAAAGCTACATTAAAGAAGCCTTCTCCATTGCATAGCCACATTTACTGATTCTTATAAAACCTTTGTGTGCATTCTTATGCATTAGTTACTGACATGCACTTTTATATATACTAAGCATTTGCACATAAAAAAGCATCTCTTTTTAGAACAATGATTCTACATGTGATGACTTTGGAGAAGCCCTTTGAAATAAGAAAATGATGAAATACATTGTATGGCAACTCCTACTGAAGTTAGAAATAGAAGTATTGAGCAACAAATCATTACAATGACCCTCCCAAAGATTATTACTTAGCTTATTAAGGCAGTTATGTGAAAAGACTGTAATTTTGTGTAGACCCTCACATAGCAGAGGTTGGGGCCATGAGTAAGACCCCCCAGGTTTTAATGCCCAGTTATAGGACCCTTTGCAGAGGCATGATGCCCATTATTACTGGTCTAGGACAGGCTCATCTGTGAGAACAAAAGGATGATATTGGAAATAGAATTACATCTTAAATAGATAAGATTTTTTATTATTATTTCTAGTAAATGGAATTGGTTAATAGTGCCAAGTATACTGAAATTGGATGGAATCATTTACAAATGCCTGCCATTTTTTGTTTTGCCTTTTTTTTTTTTTTCCGTCTGATCCATCTTTCTTCAAGATGGACAGGAACTGTGTACAGATTGAGAACAGAATAGACTGGCAAAGAACATACTGAATATCTACCCACTCATTTTTTTTACGTCATTAAGAAGTTGAATAGAAAAGATCAGAATACTGAAATGATTCTCATAAAAAAAAAATCAAAATATTTTTTAGTTCTTTTGGCAAAAGTGGGCTTTGGGATTGTCCGACTTTTCTTAGTCTGCACTGAAGCAGACTCTTGTGCTTACTTGAAAACTGGGGCAATTTTTTAAAGAGTGGAATTGTCTTATTTCTGCTCCCTATAACTAAAATGATGCAGGAACAGTCACCATAACAAATAAAATGATGTATTACCACTGTCAATGTAAAATGTTATATCGGGCAAGATGCTTCCTCCTTCTCTGGGATGTGTTATTGTTATTGATGACAGCTCTGGGTGTCTGTTGCCAGTGAGTGTGCTGGGAAGCTTTTATATTCCTCCTTGTGAAAGGACAACTTTTTTACTTTGACATCTGTTGTCCAAACTTCTGTACATTTTTCATTTGATCAAACCTCTTGTAAGTGTCACCCTAGTGTTTCCAGGCTGATTGGTGTGGCTGTTTTTAAGCAAGAATTTCCCCTAAACAGTGTCCTCTTTTTAAAACAAACAAACAAAAAAACAATGCCTGCAGCTCTTAGCTTCCTAATGAGACCTTCCTATCCAAGTATAGGGTCAGTAATGGAAGAGGTTGTATGGGGGAGGAGGAGTTTTTAGTTTGTTTTTAGTTTCTCACTGCTCTAGCTTGTTAATAATAGGTAATAAATTTTGTTAACCTCCGTATGCTGTCTGTTTTGCCTGTGACGATAATTGTTGAGTGATCTCCCTGTCCTTATCTCAAGCCTTGAGCCCTTTGTATCCTATTTTCTCCCACTTTTCCTTTGAGGAATGGGAATGAGAGAGTGGTTGCGGTGGAGCTCAGCTGCCCAGCTGGGTAAAACCATCACAGGGATGTTCAGACTGGAGAAGAGAAGGCTCCAGGGAGACCTCATTGCAGCTTTCAGTACTTAAAGGGTGCTTATAAAAAGATAGAGAGCTACTTTTTACATAGACAAATAGCGATAGGATAAGGGCCAATGGTTTCAAACTAAAAGAGGGTAGATTTAGATTAGATATTAGCAGAAAATTCTTCACTCAGAGGGTGTTGAGGTACTGGAACAGGTTGCCCAGAGAAATTGTGGATGCCCCATCCCTGGAGGTGTTCAAGGCCAGGTTGGACGAGGCCCTGGGCAACCTGATCTAATGGGTGGCGTCCCTGCCTATGGCAAGGCGATTGGAAATAGGTGATCTTTAAGGTCTTTTCCAACTCAAGACATTCTATAATTCTGTAAATATTGTATTAACTCAAATAAGCTGTAGTTTCTTAAATTTTGAAATGGATGAGCGAGCTTTGTCTGATATCTCCTTTTCCAGCAAAACAACCTGCTTATGGTGGGTTTCAATGCCACCCGTTACAAAAACTAAGGTAGTCACATTATGTAAGGAAGCCATTATCAAACTCGTTTAGGACATGATGCACATGTTCTGTGCGCTTGTAACAACCTTACCTGTGTGCTAAGTTGGCTTAGTATTAGAAGAGCTGCAACTGTTTGCCAAGTGGATAATAAGTGTTAAAGCTGTACTTCCCTTGGACATTTGGTGGTCCTGTCCTTTGAGTGTTCCCCTGTCCCTAAGAACTGCTGCTCTGGAGTGTCAGGGATCTGTGCAAAATCATGGTAGTCAACCTGCAAAGCCAGAAAGCTAATCAGGCGTTGTCCAATAGCCTTCCAGGATTCAGTGAACAATAATCATACATGTACAGTTAATTCTTCAGGCAAAGGAAAGCAGCAGGTCATACATTGATTCAGATGGTCTGGAGATCATCAAGAAGGTATTTTAATAGAAAAAAGACGATCCTATTAAAATGTAAACATTTTTGTAATGTTGGAAATAGAGTTTGAACGTATATCCAGTATGCATTTTTAAAATGCTCCATAAGCCAAATCCAAATTTACATTTTATATGAACCTGGGATGCTTTAGCACTTCCTACTAGGAGTTTCCAGAACTTGTTTTCATGTTGTCCAGAAGTATCCTTTAAAAAAAGAAAAAAAAAAAAAGTAACCACTGGCTGGGTTGCAAGGTGTATTCCAATCTTTCCATCATTTATTGGCAGTCCTGGCTATCAGGAGAGGTCCCAGTCGACTGGCGGCTAGCAAATGTGACGCCCATCTACAAGAAGGGCTGGAGGGTAGACCCGGGGAACTATAGGCCTGTTAGTTTGACCTCAGTGCCAGGGAAGCTCATGGAGCAGATTATCTTGAATGTCGTCACACAGCACTTGAAGGGCAACCAGGCGATCAGGCCCAGTCAGCATGGGTTTATGAAAGGTAGGTCCTGCTTGACGAACCTGATCTCCTTCTATGACCAAGTGACGCGCCTGGTGGATGAGGGGAAGGCTGTGGATGTGATCTACCTTGACTTCAGTAAGGCTTTTGACACCGTTTCCCACAACATTCTCCTCAAGAAACTGGCTGCTCGTGGCTTGGACTGGCGTACACTTCATTGGGTTAAAAACTGGCTGGATGACCGGGCCCAAAGAGTTGTGGTGAATGGAGTCAAATCCAGTTGGAGACCGGTCACTAGCGGAGTCCCCCAGGGCTCAGTGCTGGGGCCAGTCCTCTTTAATATCTTTATCGATGACCTGGACGAGGGGATCGAGTGCACCCTCAGTAAGTTTGCAGATGACACCAAGTTAGGTGTGTGTCTCGATCTGCTCGAGGGCAGGAAGGCTCTGCAGGAGGATCTGGATAGGCTGGACCGATGGGCTGAGGCCAACTGTATGAAGTTCAACAAGGCCAAGTGCCGGGTCCTGCACCTGGGGCGCAACAACCCCAAGCAGCGCTACAGGCTGGGAGATGAGTGGTTGGAAAGCCGCCTGGCAGAGAAGGACCTGGGAATACTGGTTGATAGTCGGCTGAATATGAGCCAGCAGTGTGCTCAGGTGGCCAAGAAGGCCAACAGCATCCTGGCCTGTATAAGAAGCAGTGTGGCCAGCAGGTCTAGGGAAGTGATTGTCCCCCTGTACTCGGCTCTGGTGAGGCCGCACCTCGAGTACTGTGTTCAGTTTTGGGCCCCTCGCTACAAGAAGGACATGGAGGTGCTCGAGAGAGTCCAGAGAAGGGCGATGAGGCTGGTGTGGGGTCTGGAGAACAAGTCTTACGAGGAGCGGCTGAGGGAGCTGGGGTTGTTTAGCCTGGAGAAGAGGAGGCTCAGGGGAGACCTCATCGCTCTCTATAGGTACCTTAAAGGAGGCTGTAGCGAGGTAGGGGTTGGTCTATTCTCCCACATGCCTGGTGGCAGGACGAGGGGGAATGGGCTAAAGTTGCGCCAGGGGAGTTTTAGGTTGGATATTAGGAAGAACTTTTTTACTGAAAGGGTTGTTAGGCATTGGAATGGGCTGCCCAGGGAAGTGGTTGAGTCACCATCCCTGGAGGTCTTTAAGAGACGTTTAGATGTAGTCCTTAGTGATATGGTTTAGTGGAGGTCTTGTTGGTGTTAGGTCAGAGGTTGGACTAGATGATCTTGGAGGTCTCTTCCAACCTAGACGATTCTGTGATTCTGTGATTCTGTGTAACTTCAGAGGCAGCTCAGGGAATCACAGCTAAGTATGACCAACCTTCCAGCTGTCATTTCAAAAGGAAGTTATCTAATACTTAGATGCACTAAGACGAGATAGTGTTAAGATAAATGATAAGATGGAGTTCAGGAATGCAGGAAAACCCTAGTTGCTACCTTGTTTGCAGAGCGTAAAGACACAGAGGTGTGCCTTGTTGTGTATATCATCTGCATCATTTTACACAGTGACATGTTTGGTTTAAACAGAGATTTATACTGGTGTTAAAATGTTAATGAAACTTTCAGGTACCTTCACTGGAATAACACAGCATTTAATATGAGGATGACACAAATAACTCTTTACAAATCCTGTAATCTCAGTGATTAAGTATGTAATTTTGCAGGTGCACGCCTGTGTTGTGTTAAATAGGTGCTTTTAAATTGTGTCCAAGTCTGAACTCGAGTGTTGAGCTGCCATTGTGACTGTTTTTTTTTTTTTTTTTTTTTTTTTGAGTATAAAATAAGCGTCTGAATTGGTGCCTGATTTGTTACCACTAATCAAATACTTTTATCACAGTAATGGCCTCAAGTTGCACCAGGAGACGTTTACATTGGACATTAAGAAGAATTTCCTCAGAGAGAGGGTGGTCAAACGTTACACTGGGCTGCCCAGGGAAGTGGTGGAGTCCCTATCCCTGGAGGTATTTGACAGACATGTGGACATGGCACTAAAGAAAAATGATTTAGTGATGGGACTCAGTAGGTCAGGTTGATGGTTGGGCTTGGTGGTCTTGAAGGTCTCTTCCAACCAATGATTCTATAATTCAGTGATTCTATGTGTGGCTGTCAGGTATCTTCCTTATAAAACTACCTCTGGAAGGAGCAGCCTGCTTTTTGTTTTTGTTGTTGTTGTTTTGTTTGATTTTAATTTATGTTGGTGTCCATTTGAGCTGAGTCAGAATCCTGAAATGAAGCCCTTGTTGCAAAGGTGAATTGCTGTCCTGATAAACATTCCCTTTGGTTGCTCTACCTCTGCGTCTGTTATTTCTGTATCAGGACTGACATTTCCAGTAAAGGCAACCTTGAAGTTACAATTAGTACTTACAATCAGTAATTAATGGTAAATATTAGAATGATATGTATATTGTGGAAAAATCTAATAATGAGGAATTGATGTAATGAGTATAGCGATGATGACACTGATTTTTCCACAGTGGAAGAATGTGAAATGTTAAATTGTACGTAATCAGGAAGCAAGGTAAAAACATGAATTATTTCTGACTGTTATGTGGCAGTAGGCTGCCACTTCATTCCTTCTCTCCACCACTGGTGGGTCCATGGGCTGGGGCAGGGCACAACAGGAACAGTTCAAAGAAGGTTCCTTGAGATCTGAGATGGAAGGTTTGTTCGATAAGCAGAGCTGAGCAGGTGGTCTGGATGGCCAGGAGCGGGAGTATTTGAAAAGGGGAGTTGTGAGCCTGTGCCTCCTGTGCTTGACAGCTCTGGAAAGGGTTCACAAGAGAAATACATGCAAAGCAGGGGGATGATGAGAGACTTACAGAGCCATTCAACCATCCCTGTGGAAAACACAAATTATTTTCATGTGAAGGAATAGCATCAAGGTATTTTCTGCTTAATGTAGGATATGGAAGGGTGTGTGGCAGTGTGTGCTACTGTTTTCTTCCTTTTTCTTTTTGTTTTGTTAAACTACTATACTTAAATAGGTCTATTGTACTTCCCCAGGAGCCCTGTTGCTCTATCGTATTAGTACAGAAGTTATCTAATGAAAGGACTCCATCCCTGCATTCTCTAAGCTGTGGGAAATTATTATTTCATTTGAACTGACCTGCTGAGTGTTTAAGCAGTGCAACATCCTCTAGGACATGTTTTGTTTTCTGTTGGTTTTGATGTTGAGGTATGAAAGAAAACCAAACCAAACCAAACCTACAATTACTAATTTCAGATTTAGTAGTTTACTGCACCCTTGTAACACCATTTAAAAAAAGTCTGCTGGTAGCTCTTCCTCTGACAATAGCAGTGTGGCACAGAACTAGTATTTCTGTTTTACTCTGAGAGTGGAGAGAGAAGGAAGTTATTCTTTAGAAGAGACGTTAATTGGTTTGCTTCTCCTTTTATCCATTATTGATCAGGGAGGCTACACTTCTACAATTTTAAAATAGTAAAATGAGTATTATGGGAATGTTTCATAATTATTTATTGGGTTGACGTATTACTATTGAAAAAAATTGTTATGGAATGCTAGAGGATAACCCTTATTATAACTTCTACAAACTGTGTGAACAAACAAGCTTTTACTCTTACCAAAATTATTGTTGAAATAAAGGGATTCTTGCTTGAGTAAAAACTCAGTAAGGCCTACAGAAGTACAGCGCAGCAATCATGTGCTGGGCAGGGCATGATGTAGTGCAGCAGGTTGTGCACCTAGACTCTTATAGCCCAGGGATATGGTGTATGAATGGAGAGTTCTCCTTGCAAGGACTTACTAACTTGGGTGAAGAGTGAGGCTCACATCGCTCTTCTGCTTTCAGAACGAGAAGGGGCTTGGCTTAAAACTATATTATTATCAGGCTAATTTCTATGTTTCTTAGGCATTTTTTTACATATACATATATTTTAAATAGTACCTTAATTACATTTTTCTGATGGAGCTTAAAATTTTGTGCAAGATTGTGATGAAATAAATTATATATGTATATATATTTTTTGTATAAACCTTACATTGTTAACATTGGTTCCTGATTAAAAGAAGTGTAAGATAAAGAATCTTGTAGCAGTCATGGGTTGACTTATCACTTGCTGCAATACAAATGCCTTTTTCAGAACTGGATGGAAACAGGAAGATACATTTCATTTATTTTCTTGCAGTGCTTGTGGCTAGTTGCCAGCTTGTCAATGAGGTGCTCCAAAAAGGACATTGAATCATGACAAGAACTGTCAGTACAGCTGTGTTTTTTCCATCAAAATTGCATGAAACAATAAACTTCATGTGGTTTTGAAGCAAAACTGTATTTAAGGTCTAGCTTGCTTGAAACAGTGCCCAGGTTTGTTTGCAAAGTTCTGGAAACTTTTTGAATAATGCCCAGGGTAATATCTTGCTGGGATCAAAGAATATGACTGCCTTTGTATGGTTCAGATACTGATTACAGAGATTTGAACCAAGTTACTCTCACATGCTCTTCTGTGTATGGGGTCCTTATGTCATGATGATTTATAGCATTATGAGCTAAGATAAAGGCTGTAGGCTACTTCGTCTACAGCCATTTAAGTCTTTTTTCCTTCTCTCCAACACAGAAATAGAACTTCAAGCTTGTCTTCTCTGCAGAGCTAGATAAATATCACTTGTTTTGGCATGTGGTAGCTCTCACTGAAGTTAGATTTATCTTCATAAATGACCACTTTTTAGAGACGTTATCTCCTGTTGTGTGGTGCTTATGCCTAATTTATTTGGAGATTGCAATGCTTTGACCCATGGACAGAAAAAGATACCAGAATGAAAGTCACACAATTCAATCAGTTATAGACTGTGGCAAGGCAAGATCCCATACATTTGCCTGCGAATGTCTGCTTGTCATGGGTGCACCTATAATATAAATGGAAGTAGCACTTACAGTTGAGGAGTTCTGTAGAAAAAACAAAACAAAACAAAAAACACAAAAACAAACAATGATTTCATTTGTTGTTTTGTTGTTGTTGATGTAGGGTTTTTTTGTTTGTTTGATTTTTTTGTTTGTTTTTTTTTGTTTGTTTGTTTCTCTCTCCAGGGCCCAGCAGAATTCAAAGAGAGGTGGGGAACCTTTATCCTTCACACGTTAAAACTTCAGCTTGCTGTCAGCAAAGTGGCTTATGTAAATGTTGCAGTACATTCAGGTGTGGCTGTGCTCTAAGAATAGGGCAGCTTCAGAGAGAATTTTAAATGGCTTGTCTTCTGGTACTGTCAGTCACTATTTTGTAAGCTGGTCACATATTGCTGGTGATGCGTACTAACCCACTTTCTGCCTATAGCATCACCTGTTTTATTTTCTATCCCAGTTTCATACCTTTTTTTTTTGGCAAAACCACAGGGGAAATATATTTCAGTGACAGTAAATGATAATTCTGCTCTATGCACTCTAGCTCATTACCCGATCCTTGTCTTTTTAAAATAGAGAGAGGATTTACATCTCCTACTATCATTTCTGCCACACACACTGATTCAGTGGAAGAGCTTTGGGGTGGTTGGGAGTAAATTTAATTTTCCCTGCTGTTTCGTGAAGTGTGTGAATCACTTTCTAGCAGTTGATGTGACTACCAACTTACAAGTTTTTCTTCCTGTACTCCTGTGTAGGAGGAATTGTAAGGACTCTTTTTGTTATGGTAATGCAGTTAGGTGTAGAGGACTATGCAGTGCAGGAGGCAGTGTTCAAGCCATTTTATTTTTGCCGAAACAGATAAGCTAAGTTTGAAAGGAGGGGCAGGAAGTGCCCCATTCAAACTCTGACTAGTGGAGAGTGGAGGATTTTGTCCATGTTTGGTTCTTAGACATTGTGGAGACTTGTTTTCTGTGCGGTCCATGACCATAGCTCTAACAGTGAAGAATTTAGTTTGTTTTGGAAAAGAAATTTTACTTTGTTTTTGAAAAAGTGGAAATCCAAAAGAAGCATGTCAGGTTAGAGGGAAGGACAGTGGGTAGTTAGCACTGAGAGAGAGGAAATCATTTATAGATTATGCATGTCTATTAGGCTTCCGAGGCAGATATAAGTCCTTTCTGTAATTCAGACAATTATATAAGCTAATACTTCTTTACATATATTCTATACATAGAATCATAGAATCCTTTAGTGGTTTGGCTTGGAAGGGACCTTAAAGACCATCTAATCCCAACCCCCCTGCTATGGGCAGGGACACCTCCCACTAGACCAGGTTTCTCAAAGCCCCATCCAACCGGGCCTTGAACACTTCCAGGGATGGGGCATCCACAACTTCTCTGTCCTTCCTCTGACACATCTGGTGCCTTGTTACATTTGGCATTTAGTTCCAGTCTGCTGTTCGTTTATCCTTCATCTGTCGATTTATTGTGGAGGTAGATACAAATTATAGGGTTGTTGGGGGGCAGGGGGTAGAGTAGGAAATTATTAATTCCTTATTAACCTGCAACAGTAGCAGGTCCCAACTGAACTTCTTTTCCCAAAGGCTTCAGTCTTGAGAACTATATTTATGTACCATCCAGATTTGGATTGTTGTTTCTTAAAGACAAATGTAAGCTCCTACTGAGTGTGAAAAAATGTATTTACAATTTCATGGTCTCCATTCACCTAGCAGAATATCTGGAAAGATTAAACAGAACTATTGCAGAGTGCTCCTGTTAGGCAAAAAGAATAACGCAAGTAAAATTCATACTTACAGTGAATTGTATTTGCTTGGTTTTAGGAGTATATGCAGTTCAGCTAAATTAGTTTATTCCTGACTAGCTTCTTTTCGTGTTTGAGGACATGCATTCCTGATAACTGCACTTGCTTATTCCCATGATCACACCAAACATTAAAAGTTTCAAGCTAAATTTGTGTCAGTGAATGCATCTTCTAATACTTGGTATTTCTGTAAATGCCTTTTAGGCAAGGATCTAGCACCTCAGAGAAACTGCACTCAAAGTGTCATGTATCTGAGCTAAGGAAATATTTTACATGTAGTGGACTGATAAATGGAGAGAGGCAAATGTTGATTCAATAGATGAGTTGAAGAGTTTAGTTTTTATTTGTGTGCATTTCCCTTACAGGGAGTAAAATACTTCCATCCCACCAACTCCCAACCTTCCTCCTCACTCATATCCCATGTGGGTATTCTTGAATGAAGTAGTTGAGGAGTCCTGCCTTTTTGCATTCTTCCTCTCAAGTAACTGAGATCATCACCAAGGAAGCTGTCTCTTTGTGTTAATGAAAAATAACTTTGGTAGTGTTTTCAGCAAAATGAATATATTCTGTAGAGTGTGTGGGGGGTTGCCATATAATTACTGTGACACACCATACCTGGTTACTTCATGTAAGCCAGCATACTGATTGCACCTAGGCATGGGTGTCTGCATTTCTCAAGGTGGCTGGTTCACACCATACTATTTCTATGCATCTTGAATTCCTCTTATTCAAAGGTACATCCGGACTGCAGATGCTCATCTTTTACTTTTTTTTTTTTTTTAATGCATATTTGACTCACAAGCACTGAGAGAAAGTTTATTGACTTTTAACATGCAGTACACTCTGCTTCCACTTTCAGTCGCTCTGCTTCTACTTTCAGTCATGGAAAAGTTGGGTTGATGTCTTTCTGCAGCCATGTGTTGTTTTGTGCTGGTTTGTACAAAAAAAAAGTCTCAGTTCTCTATACCTGTCATTCAGCTGCAGTTCAAGATGTAGCAAGCATCTGAATTTACTCTAGATAAGTTTTGTGGTTGAATATTTCAAAAAATCTAGCCCAGTACTTCCTATGATTATAAATCATATGCATGACCAGGTCACCCATCATAAGACTGTGTTCTATGAAGTTATATGTTGTTCTTTTTTATTATTATTTCTCCTTTTTATTGTCATATTGTTGTATACCTAAAACAGAAATTAGCATCTTCACACTGTCAGAATCTGCTGTAATTACAGAAGATTGAAAGATTTTTCCTTATTTTTTAACAAGCAGTGAATCTTGTTTGCAACATTTGGCTAGATGACAGGTTTCTTTTTTTTTCTTTTTTCCTGGCATGCAGAATAAACACTTTTTCAGATTTTTACAGGCATGATAACTTATAGAAAGTCTCTTTTATATCTTACAGCAGTACTATATGCTACCTTTAAAAGAATTCCTTACCCAATGGGAATAGTTAGCACAACCTCTTAATTACAGGGCAAGAAAGTAATGTTACTACTCTTTCTAAATGTTTCTTTATATCTTCAGAACAAACTAAGCCATCACCAGCTTCCCTTTGGGCATCTTGATATACAATGCTGAAGCAAGAAGGTCCAAATTAGAGCAAGTCAAGAGCTACAGTTGAGAAGATTTGTTTTTCCCATAACTGAAATTTATTTCCATGTATTTTTATCCCAATTTTGCAACTTTCTGTAAGGAGAAACTACTCTGGCTAGCATAATATGTCCCTCTTGTGCATATACGTTATGATTCAGTCTTCAATTGGCCTCCCATAGGACCTCTTTCTTTTCTGGTATACAAGGTGAACAGTGCTTGATTATTTATTAGTGAATACATATAGTATTGTGGTGGGTTTACATGGCAAGGTTTTGGTAGCAGGGGGCTGTAGGGGTGGTTTCCATGGTAAGAGTCCAGAAGCTGCTCCATGTTAGATAAGGGCCAGTTCCAGCCACCTCCAAAGGGACCCACCGCTGGCCAGAGCCGAGCCAATAAGCTATGTTGTTTGTGCCTCTGTGAGAGCAGATTTAAGAAAGGGGAAAAAAAGCCTGCTGGGCAACAGCAGCTGGGAGAGAGAGGAGTGAGAAGCAGCCCTGCAGACCCCAAGGACAGTGCAGAAGGAGGGCAGGAGGTGCTCCAAGCATGCAGCAGAAGTTCCCCTGCAGCCTGTGGAGAGGCCCCTTGGTGGAGCAGGCTGTCCCCCTGCAGCCCATGGGTCCCACATGGAGCAGATCTCCACGCTGCAGCCTGTGGAGGAGCCCCCGGTGGAGCAGGTGGATGTGGCCTGGAGAAGACTGCGGCCCATGGAGAGCCCCCGCGGGAGCAGGCCGCGGGCCGGAGCTGCAGCCCGTGGAGAGGAGCCCACGCAGGAGCAGGGGGTATGCGGGGAGCTGCTGCCCATGGGGGACCCGTGCTGGAGCAGTTTGCTCCTGGGGGATGGACCCCGTAGTATGGAGCCATGTGGGAGCAGTTCTTGGAGAGCTGCTGCCTGTGGGCAGCCCCTGCAGGCTCAGTTCAGGAAGGACGGCATCCCGTGGGAGGGACCCCACGTGGAGCAGGGGCAGAGAGTGACCGTGAAGGAGCGTCAGGGACAGACCTCAACCCCCCATTTCCCCGTTCCCCTGCACTGCTTGGGGGAAGGTGGTGGAAGAGGGTGCATGAGGGGAAAGCGTTTTTAGTTTGTTTTCTTTGTTTCTCACTTCTCTAGCTTGTTAGTAATAGGTAACAATTTATATTAATCTCCCTGCATTGTCTGTTTTGCCTGTGAGGATAATTGTTGAGGGATCTTCCTGTCCTTATCTCAACCCTTTTGTCCTTTTCATCGTATTTTCTCCCCCTTTCCCTTTGAGGAGTGGGGGTATGAGGGCGGTTGTGGTGGAGCTCAGCTGCCGAGCTGGGTAAAACCACCAGAACTACGAAGAAAAACTAGTAATAATCCTATGGGTTTCTGTATGATGTTTATCAATGAAGTGTCTGAATAGTAGTATATTCTAATTTTATCTTCACATTAGCCTATGGGATAAAGTCATGGCAAAGTTCCTGCACTACAGATGGGAAATTTAGAGAACAGGTTAAAGCCAGAAGCATCCACCAGTTGTTGGCAGCTTGTCCAACCAATATAGAACTTTTTTTTTTTTTTTTAAATAAAACGGCTTTTGCTGGCTTCTGTTGGGTCTGTGGATGCTCAGCATTTCTTCACATTAGATCCAGTGATTTTCAGAGGACTATACAGTTAAGTACAGTTTCTTTAAGTTCTTTACATATCTAATCTCCACTGCAGCCAAAGATATTTAGGTATCTAGTAGATCTCAGTGACTTATTGCAAAAGATTGATTTTAAGTGATTGACTTAATTGCAGTAGAAATTCTTAGGAGAAGCGTATATGGAAGCTGATTCCTTAGGGAAACATTTATCTCCCTTAAAAATGATTTATCTCCTTTTGACCCTTGCAATTTTATTTCATTCATCTCTGTGTGGTAGAGATGTGATGAGAAGACACATCTTCGACTACTTTGTTTTTTTGACCCATGTTTGTGGGTGCAGTGCCTTTTGCAGGTATGTGCTGTCAGTATGCTCTAGGACTGCTCACTTCTGCATGCTCCAATCATAGGTCCTCCAGCAAGAACCATCTCTGTGTGTCTGAAGGACACAGAACAGGGCTTGGGCTTTAGCAGGTATAAGAAATAATCTGAATAAAGTATACCTGTCATTTCACAACATGGACTTTTTTGGTTTTATCTAACTATTTAGTCTGCCATATTTTAGTTTACAGGGACTATCAGTAAAACCAAGAATTGCCACATAACTTGAAACAGGAAAACGTGGTGACATCTTGGCCTTATGGAGCCTCTAAAGGTGTGTTTATCAGCTCTCCTGGTACAGCTGTGATCACCATGTTTGATATATCATCCAGGGCTTTCATGATGTCTCTTGAAAGAGTCTCATAAGCTCTTGCCTTCCATTTATTACTTTCAGCGAATTAAAATGGCATAGTAAACATACAATCCTTACATCTTTTGCATGTGCTAGGTGAGCTGTCACAAGGCACTGCTGAGCAACGGTGTCCTTTCTACTGTGGGACAAAATTTTTCCCTGCTGTGAATGCTGAGCTTGCAGACACCAACTAAGCTCAAAGGCATTTCTAGATGAAAAAAGGTACCAACAGAATTATTGGTACAATGGGCTGAGGCAGAATGAAGCAGTGATGGAAAAGGCAGGCAGAAAATAATTTGTGGCAGGATAGCTACAGGAGATGAAGCAATAAAATGTGAAGAAACAGCAGGGAAGCATCTGTTAGTGCTGGAGATTACCTCTGCGAGGAAAAGCTAAGTAGATACTGATTTTGGAGAGACGAGGTAGAAAGTATAGTCTGAGAATTAGAAAAGGAAACCAGGTGAACATGAGATCAATCAGGATTTTTTTTTTGAGGAGGAAGACTAAGACAAAAAATAAGTATCTGGTAGGTGACTATAGGGTATAGATAAGTGACAGTTCTGAGGACATTTTAACAAAAGCGATACAGAGGAAGTCAGCAGAGATGTGGAGGAGACTCTGAAGAAAACTTGATAATATTTGGTATTTAGTAGTATACTTCACCACTGGGGTCTCAGTGCTTTCAAAGAAACCAACAGAATAAATATTTTCTTCCCTTTAAAATGACATTTTAAAGAAAAATATGTCATTCTAGTGAAATCTGCCAGTCTAATCAGGCAAAAAATGAGACAGTGATGAATATACATATACATATATTTATTGTTGTTTCCTATACATCAGGCTTGCAGGATTGCAGTCTCCTGTGTAGAAATAGGGTTGCCATCCACCATCCTGCACCTTTCTCTGAATCCTATTTACTGCAGTTTGATCCCAGAAGACTGATCCCTACAGTCTGAACTCAGAATCCTGCCTCCACTAAAATGGAGGAAGAAGGCTTCCTATGCCTATTCCCAAGGTCTTCCTATGCCTGATCCCACCCTTCCAGTGAGCTCTATGGTATTTATGCTCCTGTTTTTCCTTAGAAGTTTGCTGTGGAGGGACAGTAGGAGTTTACAGTTACCTCCTAATCCCTTTGACATAAAATCCCTAGTTTACTTTGGTGGAGCCAAAGTTGTTTTACATTTTAGGTAGGAGTCATTTGCACTAATCTGAAGATCTATGAAGAGTGGCCCACAGACCTCTTTTACTACTGCTGAGATAATGGAACAGAAAGATGCTGAGATGAAAGTGACAGATTCAGCACAAAGGAAGAAGAGGGATTACTGTGGTCATCCTGTTTGGAGTTAGACCAGTACGAGAAACCTCTCAGTTTGAAAGGCATAGGTGATCCATGAGAAATGGGAGTCCTCTGCCTATGCTGTTGTCTTCTCTTGAAGATTACCAGTTGCTTCAATGGTTTTAATACTGAGAAAGGTGTGATTGTGTGCTATGTCCCCAGCACTCTTGCATAGTGGGCCATCTTTCCTGCTTGTGGCCTCACGTTTGTTCCAAGGAAGCAGTCAGCAGCAGCTGTTTTGTTAAAAGCAGCCAGATGACATTTCCGAGTGATAAATTTGCGTCATAAGAACAGATGTCTTGTATGTGGTTATTTCCATGGTTTAAGAGTGGTTCATGTTTTTCATGTTACCTTGACCATGACACTTGTCTGTGCTTTAGAAATGTTGCATCTCTTTGTAATGAAACAGTTCTAAATGGTTTCTTTTTAAAAGGAGAGTAGTTTAATCTCCAGAATATTACTTTCATTTTGATGTGTTGTGTATCTCTAGGACCTGCATTGTATACATCTGCATGAGCTCTATGCCTTCATATATTGAGTGCTCCATGAACTAGGTATTTTTAAGAGGACAACCTGCTGTTCATTCTAGGTTATTTCCAAGCTCCTTTCTTTAACTCTCTCCTGTTAAGTTGTGCTGAGCACAATGGTATTACTGTATATCTGTAAAATTAGTTTTTTTTTCTCTTTTTTTTTTTTCCCTCATAGCTGAGTTTGCTTTAAAACAAGTAGGCAATGGGGGTTGGGGTAGGAGGGAAGGTCTATTAGTTTACACTTGGGAAATCTTTGAGTAAGGTAGAGGATACTGCTGGTGCCTATAACCGGTGAAAGCACTTTCACTAGTGGTTTACCCCCAGTATCTGTGAAAACAAATCCTATTCAGTATGATATATGAAAGCATAACCCTCTGTAGTGTAGGAATCAATGGAACAATTCATGTAATAGATGACTTTTCAGGTTTGTACAGTCTACCACTTGAACATAATTGGCGTCTATGTAATAAAATACTGAACACCAAGGGAAATATTTTAGATGTTTATGAGTCATCACATGGTTTATTATAGAAGACTGACATACAACTGTGTAAAGCAGAATAGGCTAAATAGCACTTGAATTACTGTTAACAGTATTTAATACTGCATTAAAGAAATACAAAGATTTTAGACTTCCCTTGTGTTTAGGTAATATACCATCAAAATCAGTTATTGGGAACCTGGCAGGTATAATATAGCATCAGATTTGTAAGCCAGGGTTTTTACATGAAATCCATAAGTCATTGCTCAAAAACACAGGTGTGAAATACAGGTCTTAGAGTGCAGCATTGCTGACAAGCAGAATTGGCTGAACATTTGCACAGTGCATTGTAAGCCCCTCTGAATGGTTTCTGTCTTTTGCTGTGTGCCTGCATAGTGTTTAGTGCAGCTGGAAGTCCTTATCTCAGCTGGAGGCCTCTCTAGATGCTACTGCAAAGGAAATAATAATATATTTGTCAGCTGCATGTCTTAAGCATGTTAATAAATTCCCTATTTATGAAAAGGACCTGCTTGCTTGGCATTTGAACAGCCTTGCAGCCTATTGATCTTATCCTGCAAACCTTGGGCTCTGTTTAGAGAAATATGGTGAAATAACTCTCCAGAGCTCATATCTCATCATGACAGCATTGTTTCTAGCACCCAGACAGCAAGTATAAAGCTAGCTCTGGTCTGACAATGTATTGCAGTCTGCAGCGTGTACATGTTAATGTTAAGCGTTGTGCTTGCTCTGTGAGATGCTTCTCAAAAGTAAAGTTAGGAATTGTGGTATGCCGAAGTACCAGAACTCTCCTCTTATTTCAGCACCACTCACTTGACAGTCTAGGTTGTCACCCTCCATTCAACTGATATTTGAAGAAAATAGAAAGCAAATGACTATACTTCTGTCTGCGATAGAAAGTGAATGAGTACAACACTAACAAAAAGCATGCAAGGGTTTGTACATATTCTGTTTTGCTGAGTAACAAAGCTCAGCATATCCATCCTGCACCATGCCATTCAGTGCCTTGAAGGAGTGTCTCATTTCTCTTAATTATTAATGCTTTTGATTCTACCACAGAAAATGGGAAAAAGAAAATGCTACTCTGCCTTTTGAATGTTGCATTACCAATGCTAGTACATCTTCCCCTCCTCCCACAAAAGATGGCTTAACCACACCAAGCACATTAATGAATTGAGATGTAGTACGTGCAGATGACATGTAATTCACAGGATATTAATACCATTCTTTGTCCACATGAGATGTAGGTGTCCGTTTTTTCATGTGCATGGAAATGCTCTGAAAAGTATCTTAAGTGGCAGAGTTTTTCTTCTTCCTTACCTTATCTATGTGCAAGATCCTTAACTGTGGCAATTCTGCTTAGCCCTGCTGATTTTTTGAAGAATCTTTCACTTATAGCAGAGGCCCTTTCTAACTTTTTTTTTTTTTTTTTTTTTTAAATTATGGGATGAGTCCATTTAGTTTTTAGTCCATGAGCCTTCAATTTCACTATGAAAAGTATATCCTTAGGTAATGTAACAGTAAGTCATGCTTTCTTTCACTGTCCTGTCCCAGTGGTTGGCATTTCTACATTATGCGTTGTTTAGAGTGTGGTGGGGGTGTGTAACAGCAAAAGGAGCTAAGAAACAGAGAGATCAGGATTGCCCTGACTCTTTATGGTAACTCTCCAGCTTGTGATTTTGGACAGGTGAGGCAGGTTTTCAGAGTGAGTGAACACAAACAGAGTTCTTGACAATTAGGAAAAAAATTATTTGCAAGGTAAATACGGTTCTTTCCCTCAGAGGTGAAAGAGAAGTGATATTTCAGTGCTAAAGATGTAGAAATGGGGAAAAATAACATGATGTAAAAAAGAAAATTGTCATTTATCCATGGAAAATACCGATAAAGCTTTCAGAACTGAAGGACAAGCCCTAAGGTACCAAGCTACACAGAAATGTGGTGAAAGTGCAGGAAAGCAGATTTCCTAGGGTATATCCACTGTGATATGTATCAGGGCTAAGGTACAAAGAGACTTGGGAACAGAGGAAGAGTTATAAGAACATGCTACATTGGGAGAAAGGATCTGCTTATGCTGCCCCTGGATAATTAAAACCTTCCAGGGTAAATTTAGACCTTGAATAGAGCTTGAGAGAAATATAGAGATAAATCTAGCAGGAAAAAAAAAAAAAAAGCTGGATCTGGGACTTTGGTACAGTCCAGGTGAATATCTTGCTGTGATGCAACCCCATCTAAACTTCACTGACCTTGGAGACCAAAGCATTGGATCAAGACTTCAATTTGCAGCCACACTAGGGTTGTTGGGGAAGGTTAACAGTTCTCTGTAGTTCTAGAATAAGCTAGTATTAGCCATAGTGTGTAGGTCAGGGATATACTAAGGTGCAAATCTGATGAGACCGTATGAGGTTGCAGTGGTATCCCTTGATGAGGGACCATATGCTCTGCTGGATTGTACTAATGTGGGTGCTAATTTCCTTTCCTTATAGTAATCTGACTGTTAGTGAATAAAAAAGCATTTGATGGTAATATCCAGGTGCAGTTATTTGCAGCATAAGCTTTATTTGGGGTTTATCACTGTTGGAAATAGTTGGCAGACTGTATGGTCAACTTTCTGGTCCTAAGGAATTGCCAAACCTGACCCATAGTACATGGATGACAGTGATATGTGACCTTTTTTTCAAATCTGCAGTGTGGAATTGGAAGCTTTGTTCACACCTTGTGTTTTCAGCGTTTAATCAAACCTCCAGGCTATAGAAAATTCACATGGAAATCTCACAGCAGAACCTCTCTTGGGACTTCTTAATTTTCTCGAGCATGGAACATATTTTGAGAATAGGTAGTTCATAGCAACATATTCCTATGGGGGCAAAATGAGAAGAGCTATGAGAAAGTGAAAGTAAAATATTTTGAATCTCAGAAGAGATTCAGTATGGATTTGATCTCAAGATAATTTGGTCTATTTAGGCCATTCTTATTAACTCAAAGCTGATTCGTATATGCCTGGTAGAAAAGTGCTGTGAGGACCTTAAGCTAAGAGAGTGAAGGTTGGATGTCTTGTTTTTACTCTTGCAGCTTGGTGTAATGGGAATTCATCTACACGTCAGAACAGAGCCCTGACTATTTTCCTCACTACTTTAGGTCTTGAAAAAGAATTGAATATATGTCAATTCATTACCTGATTCTTATAGTAAAAGTATGGTTGAAGGTATTTCGTATCAGTAGTCTCTCACAAAGGTTATTCTGTAGTATTAGAGTTATATCTTTTATTTAATGGTGTTATTTTCATGGCCACATATGTAGTGCAGCTTTTAATTGGGATAGCAAAAGGGTTATTAACTAACATGCATTTGCAGCATGAGTGAAAATAAGCTAATATCTGTTGCAGTGTACTTAGCTGTAGGAAAGTGAATGGTAAAATACTTAGACATTCAAACAAAAAGCAGGATTTTTAGTAAGTGATGAATTGACTTTTTTTTTTTTTTAATCATAATTTGCTTTCCCATCCTATTGGGAATAACTTGTGCACTTCACCTCAGTATTGGAAAAATGAGAATTTCACAAATTGCACAAATTGCCTAGCAAAAAAGAACTGGCCATATTTTTGAAACTGTTGAAATATTATTTATGGATTGGTGACGGCTTGATAAAAACTACTATTGCACACTTGATTTATTTTAAAGTGAATGATAAAGTATTTTTTAGCAAGCAGATTCTATACTGACTCCTATAACAAATTTGGTTTCAAAATAATCAAGAAAAATATCCTCCTACTGTTTTTTTACAGTAGCCAGCCTTGGCAAAGGACTCAGATACAGTCAGCAGTGGATTGCTTAATATCACCTTTTGTTCTAACTCCCTGTACAACCTAAAATCTGTTTTTTTTTTGTTTGTTTGTTTTGTCATTATGAAGATACTGTGAAATATAAGCTGATGGGTTAAGACCCAGCCCTGCAACCATCTCCCTTAAACAACAAGGGAAGAGGCAGCAGCAACAAAGGACTGAACTCTGCAACCTTGTTCATCTCTCTGCCACCATCATCATACCTCCAGTACAGTGATAAAACCATGTCTGAGAATGGTATCAGGAGGCTAAAACTGGGAAAGGGTGAGGATTAGTTTGTGTTTGCCCTTTTGTATGTTTTCTTGCATGAATATAGATCAAGACCTAACTGGAGGAGATGTCAGGGATCATAAGCTGATTGGGTTTTCCAAGGATTTAGAGGGACTTTGTTTCTGCTAAGTGAACAGTGTCATGCCACAAAAATCGTCATGTCCTAAGTCATAGGACTACAAGCTCTGATCAGCCTTTACTCTGTGCTTCCCTGTGATGCCATAACTAAATGTGATGGAAAATTGTTGACTCTACTTTCCTCAGCAATGCTCATTCTTCTGCAGCACAAGCATCTTTGCTGATGGGGAAACAGCATCTTTTTGCTTCTCTGTACTGGCAGTACGGGATCGTCTCATTCTTGCCAAGTATTGTAGTTGTTTTTTTGTCTGTTTTTTGTTTGTTTGTTTGTTTGATTGAAAGGGGTGGTTTGTTCTTTTGACTTCTTATTTTCAGCTTGCAACTTCTATGCATTGCTTCTTCCTGGAGCTAATTTCTATTGCTAATCCTAACGTATTCAAATCTTCCCTTACTCAGGGGAAGAATGATATGTAGCTCATTTTTTCTACTGCTTCTACAGTTTGATATAACTTGAACAAATCAGATATTGTGCGATTGTATTTCTGTTACACAGACCCAGCAACTATGTTTGCAAAATCCTATCTTTCATACAGCCGAGTTCTCCCTGCATGCCGTCAAAGCAAGTAAGGAAGCATCAATAAGTGTGTACAAAAGGGCTCTTCTGACCATAGAAAACTCCTGCAAATCCTACAAGCAGGTACTTTGGTCTGCTGTGGTCATTGATCACGGAGTCCATTCATATGCCAGAATGATTCACAGCTGCCAAAATGGGAATAAAATGTCATTTCTGGTGGCTCTTTTTTTTTTTAGTAACTCAGTAGAGTATGAGAAAGTCTTATGAAACTTAATTGTGACTTGAGCCTCAGTTCAGGAACACCTTTTAATTGGTTTCACTGGGACTTCAAAAATATTTCCTGCAGCTAATTGTTGAACTGGGGACAAATGCTATAGGATTTTGTGGACACATAAATGTGCTCAAGAAAGTCTGCAGACATGAATAATCCCATAGCTTGTGCCATTCTGTAATAATACTCTGCACATTAGTATTCTTCTTTCTTCTTTTGTACTTTCTCCTCTACTAAAAAATATGACTTTTTATCCCCTGTCTGGAAGTGTCTTTTCCTTACATGAGTCAAATATAAAACGTGCAGCAGGCTCTTCTTTCCAGAAAGACTTAAAAATAACTGAAGATTTGCCCAGTGCACTCAGGCCATTGGGAAGTGCTCTGAGAGGGACTAAAGAAACACAGATCAGCTTGAAAATCTCTTGGATATTATGACTGGATATGGTGTCTGTCTTCTTCTCCATCTTAAACAGTTGTGATGCCATTAAAAGTCAATGTGCTTCCCAGCAGAAGTGGTTGAGTTTCAAAAACGAGAGGAATGATCGCTGTGTGCAGTTGGCAGATGAGTTCGTAATGTGCTCTGGGATTCTTTTCCACGCTGTAAATTCAAATTACATCTCATCATGTGCCTAGTTAAAGAACAGAATATGTCACAATAGAGAAAGAGAAAACCAGGAACAGATCGTGATCCTGTTGACAATTATGTAAGTCTAGACCACTTTTGTGTCATTTCTTCATTTCCCAGGATAAACGACAGCAGGGCAGGGGTTCTTTGGGGGAAAAAAGCTAAGAAACAAACAAACAGCCCCAACTCATATTGGACAAATTATGATAGCACTTCTTACATTTCAAGTGATTTAAAAACTAAGAGCTAGTATTCAATTTAAACGACTTAAAGTCAGAACCAGCCCTCAGTGGTCGAGGATGGCTGCCTTGGAGCTGCCGCAGCACCTGACCATGTGTTGCAGGGGGATTCGAGCCATGCTTCGCCAGGGGCGGCCCAGGACAGCAGCATGACCAGGTCGCACCTGCCCGCTCTTGCTGCGCCCCCGCCCTCTGCCTAGAAAATGGCCCCGGGAGGGCAGCGCTGCACAGTGCCCGCCAGGCATGGGGAGCCCACAGCGTGCTGCAGTGGTGGCTGTGGGAGCTCGTGTGGTGGGGCACGGGGTTTCTGTCCCTCCTCCCTTCCGAGTCCACCCTATCTGCTGGCAGTCTGTGACCATAGATTTTGCCATGGTCTCCCCCCAGGCAGAGAGCTTGTGAACCCCCTCCTCTGCTTCCCTCATGTCCCCAGGTCCCCCTAAGCAATAGGTTTGTAGCAGTGGACATTGAAGGGGAGGTCAGTGGGGAGGCGCAGGAGGGTTCCCCAAAGACGTTACCGAGGATGAGGCAGTCGACTCCACGCATTCAGACTGCCTCTGCCAGGGAAGAAAGAAACGTGGTTGTGGTAGGCGATTCCCTTCTCAGAGGAACGGAGGGTCTCATTTGCAGACCAGGCCTGAGCTGTAAGGGTGTGTAAGGGTGTAAGGGTGTGTGCTTCCTACCTGGGGCCCAGGTCAGGGCCCATAACTAGAAAACATTTCTAGCCCATAACTAGAAAACTCCCGGAGCTGGTTCACCCCACTGATTGCTACCCATAACTCATAGTTCAGGCGGGCAGTGATGAAATCTCTCAGAGAAGCCTGCAAACTGTGAAGAGAGATTTCAGGGGTTTAGGGTGAATAGTTCAAGGAGCGGGAGCGCAAGGTGTGTTTTGTTCTATTCCTTCTGGGGAGGTTAAGAACACAGAGAGGGCTAGGAAAACACAGGTAATGAATACTTGGCTGAGAGGCTGGTGTCGAGACAGGAACTTTGGGTTCTTTGACCATGGGGCAGTTTACTTGACTCCTGGCCTTTTGTTGATGGATGGAACTCACCTGTCTCAAAGGGGGAAATAAATCCTAGCGCAGGAGCTAGCAGGACTTGTGGAGAGAGCTTTAAACTAGCTCTGATAGGGGGAGGGGGTAAAACAGGGCTCACCAGAGAAGTGCCTGGAGGAACAATGCTGAAGCTGGGGGTGAGGCAGGTGTCTCATCTGAAGTGCTTCTACACCAATGCACGCAGCATGGGCAACAAACAGGAGGAGCTGGAAGCGATTGTGCGACAGGCAAACTACGACCTAGTTGCAATAACTGAAACATGGTGGGATCACTCCCACGACTGGAATACTGTGATGGACGGCTACAAGCTCTTCAGAAGGGATAGGCAAGGAAGGAAGGGTGGTGGTGTAGCTCTTTATATTAAAGAGTGTTTTGATGTTGAAGAGCTTGGGGCTGGGAATGAAAAAGTTGAGTGTCTGTGGATAAGGATCTGGGGAAGGCCTGTAGGGATGACATCTTGGTGGGCGTCTGTTATAAACCACCTAATCAGGATGAAGAAATGGATGAGGCGTTCTGTGAGCAGCTTGCAAAAGTTACACGATCACCAGCACTCATTCTCATGGGAGACTTCAACTTCCCTGATATATGCTGGAGGTATAATACTGCACAGAGGAGCCATTCCAGGAGGTTTCTAGAGTTTGTGGAAGACAGCTTCCTGACACAGCTGGTCCAAGAGCCTACCAGGGGAGGTGCCCCGCTAGGCCTGCTCTTCACTAACAGAGAAGGACTGGTGTGAGATCTGAAAGCTGGGGACCACCTTGGGCAGAGTGACCATGAAATTGTGGAGTTTTCTGTCCTTGGTGATGTCAGAAGGGTAACTAGCAAAACTGCTGCCTTGAACTTCCGGGGGGCGGACTTTGACTTATTCAGGACACTTGTTGCAGGGGTCCCTTGGGAGTCACTCCTGAATGGCAAAGGGGTCCAGGAAGCCTGGATGCTCCTCAAGAAGGAAATCTCAAAGGCACAGGAGCAGGCTGTTCCTGAGTCTCATAAGGTGAGCTGGAGGGGAATAAGACTGGCGTGGATGAACTGGGAATTTTTATTGAGACTCTGGGAGAAAAAGAGAGTCTACGTCCACTGGAAGAAGGGACAGGCTACTTGGGGCAACTACAAGGAAGTTGCTAAGATATGCAGAGAAGAAGTTAGGCAAAATCCCAGCCTGAACTCAGCTTGGCCACTGCAGTGAAAGAGAACAAGAAATCCTTTTACAAATACATTAACAGCAAGAGAAGAACCAAGGAAAATTTCCATCCTTTACTTGATGCAGCAGGGAATGTGATCACTGAGGATAAGGCTGAGGTTCTCAACCCCTTCTGTACATCTGTCTTTAATAGTCGGATCAGTTATCTTCAGGGTACTTCACTCCCTGACCTGGACGTCCCCTGTGATTCAGGCAGAGAATCGCCCTGCTGTGATCCATGAAGAGACGGTTAGAGACCTGCTTCTCCATCTGGAATGTCACAAGTCCATGGTACCAGACGAACTCCACCCTAGGGTGCTGAGGGAGCTGGTGGAGGTGATTGCCAAGCTGCTTTCCACCATCTATCAGCATTCCTGGTTATCTGGAGAGGTCCCAGAGGATTGGAGGCTTGCCGATGTGACTCCCATCTACAAGAAGGGCCGTAAGGAGGACCCAGGGAACTACAGGCCTGTAGCCTGACCTCAGTTCCAGGGAAAGTTATGGAGCAAATCATCTTGGGTGAGATCACACGGCACTTGAGTGGCATCCAGGGGATCAGGTCCAGCCAGCACGAGTTCACAAAAGGCAGGTCGTGCTTGTCCAACGTCATCTCCTTCTATGATCGTGTGACCAGACTGGTAGATGAGGGAAAGGCTGTTGATGTAGTCTACTTAGACTTCAGCAAAGCTTTTGACACAGTTGCCCACAGTATTCTCCTGGGGAAACTGGCTGCCCGTGGCCTGGACAGGTACACTCTTCTCTGGGTAAAAAACTGGCTGGAAGGCCGTGCCCAGTGGGTAGTGGTTAATGGAGTTAAGTTCAGCTGGTATCCCATTACAAGTGGTGTCCCCCAGGGGTCGGTACTGGGGCCTATCTTGTTCAATGTCTTTATTGGTGACCTGGACGAGGGGATTGAGCATACCCTCATTAAGTTTGCAGATGACACCGAGTTGGGAGGTAGTGTCGATCCGCCTGAGGGTAGGGTGGGCCTTCAGAGGGATTTAGATAGGCTGGCCTGCTGGACTGAGGCGAATGGGATGAGGTTTAACAAGGCCAAGTGCTGGGTCCTGCACTTTGGCCACAATAACCCCATGCAATGCTATAGGCTTGGGGCAGAGTGGCTAGAAGACTGTGAAGAGGAAAGGGACCTGGGAGTATTGATTGATGCTTGGCTGAACATGAGTCAGCAGTGTGCCCAGGTGGCCAAGAAGGCCAATGGCATCCTAGCCTGTATCAGGAATAGTGTAGCCAGCAGGAGCAGGGAGGTGATCATCCCCCTGTACTCTCAGCTTTGGTGAGGCCGCCCCTCGAGTACTGTGTTCTGTTTTGGGCCCCTCGCTACAAGAAGGACATCGAGGCCCTGAAGCGTGTCCAGAGAATGGCAACAAAACTGGTGAGGGGTCTGGAGTACAAGTCTTATGAGGAGCAGCTGAGGGAGTTGGGGTTGTTTAGTCTGGAGAAGAGGAGGCTCACGGGAGACCTCATTGCACTCTACAACTGCCTGAAAGGAAGTGGTGTGGAGCTGGGGGTCGGCCTCTTCTCTCAGATAACTGATGATAGGACTCGATGGAATGGCCTCAAGTTGCGCCTGGGGAGATTTAGATTAGATATCAGGAAAAACTGTTTGTCTCAAAGAGTGGTCAGGCTCTGGGATAGCCTACCCAGGGAGGTGGTGGAGTCACCGTCCCTTGCAGTGTTCAAGAAGCGCCTGGAGAAGGTGCTACAAGATCTGATTTAGTAGCTTAGTGGGTAGTATTGGTGACAGGAGGATGGTTGGACTAGATGATCTTGTAGGTCCTTTCCAACCTTGTGTTTCTATGATTCTATAAACTAAGACATATATGTAAACATGAATATTGTTGGAAACAAGTCACAAAATGAAACAACATCAGTTGTGTCTTATTTATTTATTTGGTGTGATTTGTTTTCAGTCTGTTCCTTCTGCTGCTTGTTGCATGTTACATTCTTTGCAAGCTTTAGGTTTTCATGATGGGTTGGTACCATCAAACAAATGCTAGGAAATGAAGCATGGGAGTAAGAACCTGCTCATGTTCTGCCAATGCTATCGAGTACCTAAAAACCCAGCTATGGGGTCAAGAAAGGAATTTGCTCTTGTCTTGTGTCACTGACCAAATGACCGCACTTGCTGACCAAGACAAAATGCAATATATTCATTGCCCTTTAAGAAGAACATTTAATGTATGTTCCCAGAAGTAGAAATTGAACTTACATTCCAAATAATGAGTGATATGGAGACCTGAAGAAATGTCAGAACCTAAATGTAACTAGATTCAGGGGGAGTATCAAAAAAACTCTGTTGGGTTGCTTACTGCTTCTCCACTTTTTTTTAAATCTTTCATTATTCATGTCTACTTTTATTGTTATTTAAAAAACCCACAACTGTGATGCACTTAAGTAAACATATATAATACATTTTAGTGTAGCAAACCATGTTATTGCTATCTATTAAATTATAAGTTTTTGTTTGTGTTGTCTTGGGAATAAGCTTGTCACTTCTTGTGGGCATTTTGGTGACATAAAGCCATTATAATGGCACCAATAATGACCCCTGGTGCTTTACAAAAGGAAATTACGAAAACTTCATGTCATGTTTAAGTGTCAGGGGAATTTAGGTATGTTACCCCTAATGCAATTATTCAACTCAGAGCACAGCCAAGACAGTGAGACTAACAATGTGTTTCATCCTATAAAAGTTGGCATGGGATCTTTAGTGACCATGTTTTTTCAGGATCTTAGATTTATTGTGTCTCTAAAAGACATTTCTTGTGGTGCCATATTCAAAAAGACATAATTAGAAAATTCTGCTAATTTTTTTCTTTTTAAAAAGGGTGTGCATTTATTCTGTTTTATTCCTACTCTGTTCAGCACAGCCTTCTGATGTCAGGGAGCTAGTCTTGGGAGGAAGCAGCTGGTCGGACCCCATGCCATCCATTGACGGGAAGTTGTTTCCCTGGCAACAGAAACTATGAGAAACCAAAGAACAGCTCTTTTCCAGTTCATGTTTCTTTTTCACTCAGTGTTACAGGGACTCATCACCTTCTTAGGAGGAATCATATAGCTACTATCAATCCAAACTAAAGCTAAGTGGAACAGTGTAAATGTCACCACAGTTCTCAAGGTTGTGAGCTTCTGAAGCCTACTGCTATCAGCATTAATCTTGTATTGAACAATATTAATAAACTAGATTTTTTCCCCCCTTTGGGAATTATTCATGGTACTGTATCAAAATAAAGAGGCAAGGAAAAAGAGTAAAAATTGCTACACTGGCTTTGCTTCATGCTTTGTGCAGAATGTATTTATTTTTTTATGTGTGTGTGCAAGGATGCAGTTTAAAGAGAGGTTTTGGCAGTCAATTATGGTTGTAGAGCTGACACACATGGTACAATAAGTGCCTTCCTTTTCATTAGTGCTCCTGAAATTCTGGAGTTCCTTAGGAAAAGGAAAAAATGAGAGACGAGACAAAGACAACAGCTGGATTGGCATAGACAGTTGACAGTGAAGGCATCCTGGTGTTTTTATGCCTGTGTGAATGAGGCATTGGAGTCTGTGTCTGTGACCCACTATGCCTCATGCAAACTTTCACCCAGGATACTACCATTTCTCTGAAATTTGGCAAATGTTTTTCCCTGGTAACATCTTAGTTAAAAAACTGACTGCATAAATTGTAGAGTAATGCTAAAGAGAGTCTGGAATTTGTTTAACATCAACTAATGTACTCTGTGGATCTATTCTGCTTTGTGTAAGAAAAACTCTGGTTATTGTTTTCAAACGTTATGGTTAATAAATATAGAAATGAAACAAAAAACAGGAATCTCAGGAATTAGTAAACTGTAATTCAGCAATTCATAGGACAGAATTTCTTACTTTATGCTTGTGCAAAACATTTGATTGATTTAATTCATTAATTCACAAAGTAATATTAATATGCATATCTATATCTATATTTCAAAAATGGCATTGCCACAGAAGTTTTGCAAGGTTTGACAATTCTCTGTGATCACTCCTAGAATAGCTGCTCTTCCAGGAGTGTGAAGGTCCTTTTACTTGACAGTGTATGTAATAAGGCACACATGCTTTCTGCATTCTGTAACAAACTTGTTTTACTAAAGCAGAAGTGATCATTGCTTTGTGTAATACTTCAAGAAAACGTGCTCTTTCGTCTCGTACAAACTCTATGAAACTGTATTGGTGTCAGCCAAGAACTAGCCTAAGGATTGAAAGATCCACTGGGAGTTTAGGTGTGTTGGATTTCATTGTGAGCTACACAGGTCCAAAAATTGTTATTTTCAAGTTATGATCAAATTTAGTATTATTCTCAGGTGGTAAATATATATTGGCTTGAGCTCAGCTGATTTAAAGTGATGTGGTTTTGGAAGTGGCTACTTCTAGAAGTAGCAACTGAGGGACTTGATTAAAAGGTCTTTGTGACATGAGCCTTGACCAATAGTCCAAATCCAGTTTGTCTAGTCTGAGTGCATCAGAGATCAGATTCTAAAATTCAGTTAAATTTCTGCAGATTTCTGGGGTAGCTTAAAGTTCTGGGCAGACTATAAGATGCTGCCAAGTGACCAGGTTGCATGAAAAATTGGGATTTTTATGCACATATATTGAAAACCTAAATGTTAACCCTCCAAAAAACTCTCCATTAATAAATAGAACAAACAAAACAAGCCATATCTTTGAATAGGCACCATCAAGCTGTCATTTTTATAACACAACATTTTTTTCCAAAAGCCTCGTGCTTTCAAGCATTATTATGATTATATACCATATGATTTATATGACTATTAATCTTTATAATGGCTGTCATGTTTTAAGCAGCACAAATACAGCATATTTTAATGTCTCAATAGATGCTGCTCTTGTAGTTACTCAGTGGCTTGAACAGACTACCAACCTGGTCTTTGGAGAGAGATAAAACCTGGATTATGGCTATTTTATTTTATTTTATTTTATTTTATTTTATTTCCTCTTATGATGTGTTAAAGCTGAAAAATAGGTGTATATGAATACCTACTTTATTTTGGATTGTGACATGAAACATTTTTATGCAACATCAGGCTCAATTCATTTGAAACTAAATCTCTTAAAGCCTACAGACACTGATCTCTTTCAGAACAGGTAACACCCATCCTCCAGCCCAACATGTAATTTTGCTGCAGTGCCATTTCATGAGCAGACATTTTTCAGACTTGTGCTTTTGGTTGGCCATGGCTTCGTAACTAAGACTAAATAACAATTAGCTGTTGTTTGTAGTTAGAGGTTGTCAGTTGGGGGTCAGAGAGAGGGTGCTGTGTGGGTAGTTTATGGTTGTGATTCCTTACAGCAGTTCCTGTACTCTGAAAACAAAAGCAACATTTCAGCAGGGGAGAAAAGAAATCAAAGGAAGCTAGGGGCCCAAGTACTCACAGCAACATTTTAAACATAAACATTAACCTTTTGTTTTCATTGCTGCATTTATTATTATTAATAATGTTATTATTCTGTCAAAGTACAGGGTCTCTTCTGCTGCTGATTGTTTGCTTTTCTTTAAGCATTTTAACACATACTTCACTGGGTGATGGAATAACATGTTCTTCCTTGTCAATTCCAAATATTCTTGTTTCTAATTTTTCCAAAACCATCTCTGTAGAGGCAGAGACAATTCTGATATTTCTATTATTCCTGATCTCTTTCTGGGGTTTCCCAGGTGAAAATTACAAATGTATGTGGTTTCCTCTTCAATGTTGTTATACCCAACTCATGAACAGTACTGTCAAATTAAATGCGATTAAAAAAAAATCAAACAAAATGTGTTACTTGAAAGGCTTCTAAACTCTGTGCTCTGCTTCTGCTTTGGAAATGCACTGTAAAGTGATTTTTTGTTGTTATTATTTTTGGGGTATAATCTAATATGTAGTGATCACGGCAATCATCTGAACTCAGCACAGCTACTGAGATGCTGTAAGATGGATAATGGAATCTCAAGTCTTGTGTTCAGTGGGGTTTCAGTGACAGTGGAAAACTGTTTTTCACTCTGTTATTTGTAGAAATAGCTAACCTGCCTGATAAGGCATGAATCGTCTTTCTTCTTTCTCCTTACACTCTAAACCTCAAAAATCTTAAGCATAGGTTTTGGAAGAGGGCCGAGTAAATTATCGAGACAGTGTATTTCAGGACTGGAGGAGCTGCAGTCTCAATACTAGTGGCTCTGCTCCGACACTACTCTGAACATCCTGTTCATCATACCCGGACAATAAGGAATAGTGGGCAAGAGCAAATGAGAAATGCTGGTTAAACTAGACACTATTTGAGGTATTTCATGAAGTTCAGACTACCCTACAAATCTGACCAGCATTTTCACTAGCCATGGTCATGCAGGGTGAGGATATCAGAACACAGTTTGTAAGCAAAAGTCCACCACCACAGGAACCTCTCTAAGCCCCAGCTTCTGTGTTGGAGTTAGAATGAATAGAATTGTAACAAAAACAATTAAGGATTCAATTGAAATATTGGACCTGTTTACCAAAGCACTGCCCCAGGTATGATCAAATTTAATGCATAACTAACTAAGGAAGCTATGGTGAATGTTGCCACAGTGGACGTTAAATTTTATCCTATATCAACAGAAGGTTGAAAAGTGACACTTACCTGTCTTTTTAAGGCTTGAATGAAACTACAGCTATCTGTGAAACATATCCAATTGTCATTGCCCTCCTTACATGCATTTTTCTGCAACAGAACTGCATTGCAGGATAGATGTTAGTTATATGGGCACTTATCCTGCAATGCAAGTTAAACAGTCCTTTAGATTTTGGGAACCCTCTACACACTGAGCGTTCTGAAGTCAGTGTTGAGAGCTGAGAGAATTGCTCTCTTGATGAGCGTAGGAAAGATTTGTAATGAGATGCAATTTGTTTAAATGTAAGTGTACGTTTTGAATGCTATGTAGCATCTATCAGTATGCATCCTGCTTTGACGGTGGTGGAGACCTGAACTACACCAGCACCAAAGCCAGTTCTGAAAGAGCGCACTGAAATCACTTATACTAGATCAGACTGATAGTTATAGAGCCTTCTCTGGAGCATTAGTTGCCTGGAAATACTGCCAGCACTTGTAAAATCACACAGACTGCCCTTGCTACAGATTCATATGCAGGCAAGCTTGAGGGGAGCAAGAAAGCTTGCATTTTCTTGTGGGAGGTGTTGAGCTAGAAAGGAATTCAGCTTGGATTAACAAGTTTCTAGTGGGTGGAGGTGCTCAGCACCTGTTATCTTTCATTTGAAGCTTAGCTTCTTTGAAAGCTCTCCATGTTGTGTCACTTCCCTGGAGATAATGCTTTGAAAAATAATTGCTCAAGCATCAGAAGACATGGAAATGAGTTAAGGATGGGATTTTTGTGTTCAATTTAAGGAAGACACTTCCTATGCAGCTGGATATGGGTGGTTTTTTTTGTTGTTGTTGATCTAGAAATTAGTTGTAAATGCATGAAATCTATTCTAAAAATCTAAAAAAAAAAAAAAAAAACCAAACAACACAGGACGTGTTTGAATTGAAATGCAAAATACACTTGCTTGGAATAAGAGTGATTTATCAGAAAAAAAAGAATCTTAGACAAAGGGTTGTCGTTATCCACTGGGACACTTGTGATCTGTGAGCTCTTTGATTCAATTCACTTGAGGCAGAGATGCTTGCTAATTGCTGAGAAATTAATTTAAAAATCCAAACACATATCCTTTTTGCACACACTAAACACCCATCCTGTCTTGCACAAATTAGCAAATTGTGTGTGCTGCCTATAGGTCCCCCTAGGTTAATTTACAGATAGTCATGAAATTATACATTTAGTACACGTTTCTAACATATTTAAAAAAAACAGAAAACAAAACATAGCAACAGTGCATATTTGAGGAAGTGGGTGTAGAGAAAGTGAAATATTTGGGAACACTTTTTAAGCATACAGTAGCTGGTGATACATTTCTAGAGCATGTCTTCTCACCTAACCATAGGACTTACCTAAGCTCCACAGGGAGCTTTGTGGCTTTGTGACTAATTTCCTCCACACCTTTCTTTTTCCCCACACAATCAAAATACCTTGTAATTTAGTTCAGCCTGTTCTTATTACACTTCTGTCTCCTAAACTGTTAGATACTGCAAACGAGATAAGTGGTGAGTCCCCCAAGGTTGTCCAGTCAAACCCACTCTTAACAATGAAGGAGTATTTCATGTTCTGTATTTTCTAATGCTTGTGCTTGCCTTCTTTTGAGCATCTCAAATAATGACGTTTCTACTACCTATCATGGAAGATTATTTCACATGTCCTTGAATTATTATTATTTCTTCAAGTTCTTGAAATCAAAAAATCATTATGAAATCTTTTGGATTTAATGAGATATATGATAATGGAAATACACTTATTTGAGTCTATTCTAGGTGACACTTCTGCCTTCTTTTTTATGGGCCAGCTTAATCTAGTCTTAAGAAACTTGATTTTACAGGAGGTGGAGGACTAAGCTTATTTAAAATCATTTTTCCTTAGAAAATTAGAAATGCACATTCACTGATTGATTTTAGTAATGCTGAGAACCTTATACTGTGACAGCTGGAGGGCATGAGAAGGTCACAGAATTATATCCTAGCCATAGGTTTTTTTATTTTTTATTTTTTAAGCTTTACGGAAAATAAAGTTTCTTTAATAATTCTGTGATGAATTAATAGGTATTACAGGGCTAGCTTGTGTGTGCTGAAAATAATTTTCTTTCATAATTGAAAGAAAAGAGACTGAGCTGAATTTAAATCAGAAATTTGAAAATGTAATATAGTTTAGGGTGCAATGTCCCAGTCTGTATCTCATTTACCTTCCATAGGTCTATGATGGTCAGTACAAGCAACAGACCCATCATCTTTAAAGGGTTAGGAATAAGAACTGAGGAAACAGATCTGTTTCATCTAGGCTTGCCTTCCAGAAGTGGGGGGGGGGGGGGGGAGGAAGGGCATTTTGCTTGCTTTACAACATGCTTATTGTAAAACAGAATTAGTGTACAGATTTTTCCTCAGATTTGCCTCAGTCTTTAGCAAGACCAGTTCTCTGGTTACCCAGCCCCCTGAGCTGGTAGATAGGGATGGGGAGCAGAATGAAGCCCTCGTAATCTGTGAGGAAATGGTTAGCGACCTGCTAAACCACTTAGATGTACACAAGTCTGTGAGGCTAGATGGAATTCACCTGAGGGTACCAAGGAAGACGGCAAAGGTGCTCGCCAAGACACTTCTATCATTTATCAGCAGTCCTGGCTATCAGGGGAGATCCTAGTCGACTGGTGGCTAGCAAATGTGACACCCATATACAAGAAGGGCTGGAAAGAGGATCTGTGAAACTATAGGCCTGTCAGTCTGACCTTGGGGACAGGGAAGCTCATGCAGATTATCTTGAGTGCTATCACGCAGAACTTACAACAAGGTGATCAGGCCCTGTCAGCACGGGTTTATCAAAGGCGGGTCCTGCTTGACGAACCTGATCTCCTTTTATGACAAGGTGATGTGCTCAGTGGATGAGGGAAAGGCTATGGTTGTGGTCTGCCTAGCCTTCGGTAAGACTTTTGACACTGTCCCCCACAGCATTTTCCTGGAGAAACTGAAGGCTCATGGCTTGGATGGGTGTATGCTTTGTTGGGTTAAAAACTGGCTGGCTGGCTGATCCCAAAAAGTTGTGGTGAATGGTGTTAAATCCAGTTGGAGGCCAGTCCCAAGTGTTGGGTCTAGTTCCCTTCAATATCTTTATCAACGATCTGGATGAGGGGATTAAGTGCACACTCAGTAAGTTTGCAGACGACACCAAGTTAGATGTAGGTGTTGATCTGTTCGAAGGATCTGTAGAGGGACCTGGATAGGCTGGAGCAATGGGCCAAGGCCAACTGTATGAAGTTCAACAAAGCAAAGTGCCAGCTCCTGCATTTGGGACACAACAACCCCATGTGATGCTACAGGCTGGTAGATGAGTGGCTGGAAAGCTGCCCAGAGGAAAGAGTCCTGGGGGTATTGGTCAATAGCCAGCTGAACATGAGCCAGCAGTGTGCCCTGGTGGTCAAGAAGGCCAATGGCATCCTGGCCTCTATTAGAAATAGTGTAGCCAGCGGGAGCAGGGAGGTGATTGTCCCCCTGTACTCTGCTCTGGTGAGGCCGCACCTCGAGTACTGTGTTCAGTTCTGGGCCCCTCAGTACAAGAAGGACATTGAGGTGCTGGAGTGTGTCCAGAGAAGGGCAACGAAGATGGTGAAAGGTCTGGAACACAAGTCTTATGAGGAGTGGCTGAGGGAACCTGGGGTTGTTTAGCCTGGAGAAAAGGAGGCTCAGGGGAAACCTTGTTGCACTCCACAATTACCTTAAAGGAGGTCATACCAAGATGGGGGTCAGTGTCTTCTCCCAAGCACCAAGTGATAAGACAAGAGGAAATGTCCTTCAGTTGCACCAGGGGAAGTTTAGGTTGGACATGAGGAAAAATTTCTGCACTGAAAGGGTTGTGAAGTACTGGAACAGGCTGCATAGGGAAGTAGTTGAGTCATCATCCCTGGAGATCTTCAAAAGTGTGTAGATGTAGTGCTTAGTGACATGGTTTAATGGTGGCCTCGGCAGTGCTAGGTCAGACTAGATGATCTTAGAGGTTGTTTCCAACCTAAAGGATTGTATGATTCTATGAAAAGGCAAGCAAGAAATCCATATGCAAGTAGGGGGAGCTGCAAAAAGTAACACAAGGAGGGAGGCCTGTACCTAGCCTGTCTTTGTCTTTATTTGAAGGTTGGTGTCAGCTGAAAAAGGAGTGATTTTACAGCTAATCTCATTCATATGATTAGAACTTATGTGTATGTGACATGAAATAAAATACATGAAAGCAGCAGCAGTCATATTTGAGGAAGTTCTAGTGGTATCTTGTTCTCTGGTTTTACTTCTTTAAAGTACATCGAGTAACCCCTAATCACAAGAATCCTTGAAATGCAGCTTCTGGAGCCTTTGACCAGGTCTTTGTCCAGAATAAATGATACCAACTGTAATGGATGTCTTGAGGCAAGACAGATTTGCGCTATTTGGAGCAGTTTATGAAACAGTTATAATAACTCTCTTTACATCTTGTAAATTATTTATTTGTCTTCTCTGGTCACCTTCTGCAAGTAAGTTGGCAAACAAATTAATCTGCATATTTAAGAGAGTATTGGAAACTCGCACATATGTTTGGATGTATATCAGACATCTGAATCTCAGAGTTATACTATGCGTGGTATAAACACGCTATTTTGTTCACAGACAAGATTCAGGTAAATTTGACTGAGGAATTAAAAATGTGCAAGAGTCCTGTCATTATCTTAAGATTAAAAAAAATGAGTATTTTCTAAGAAGCTACTTTGTCAAAAATAGGAAGCAGTTGAAGAAAATTAAAGAGTAGGGGAGATGCCATAATTGGTTATGTATTTATTATGAACTATTTATTTAGTCATTCTATTATTATTATTATTATTATTTCAAAAATACTAAGGCAGGAGGGGATAATGAATTATTCAATGCCCTCTTCAGTTTAAGAAAGGCCAAAATGTGCTGTATTTCTAAATACAATACTGCTGGTTGACAGCTTCTCTACTCTGAGGGCTGAAGGTCAAAAGATACATTATTTATCTGAATTATATTTGTTGTTTTTCCTGGAAGTTATGATTATGTATATGTATTTATATACATATTTGTACATATATTTATATGCCAAAATAAATAAAATAATATTTAGTCTTTTTTTTTCCTTGTGAAGTAAAAATGGGAAATAGCATTCATTATGGTGAAGTAGGGGAATATTTATTGATAGATTTATTGACATATTGAAAAAATGGGAAATTCAAAGCAGTGAGAAGAACAATGTCAGGGAAATTATTGCCAAGCAAATGAAGATGAGTAATGTCAGATAATGACTGTCAAGCAGACAAGATGCAAATGAAGCCGAACAATGTTGGATGACAATTGTTAAGTGGACATGAACAAATTGAGATGAATGATGAGAGATGATGAATGTCAAATAGAAAGACGCAAATGAAGATAAACAATGTCGTATGAAGTTTAGTGAGCAACTAAGAAAGGAAGAGAAAAAGATTTCTTTTTCAGATGGTTTACACATACCAGATTTCTGAGTAAAGCCCTTTCTGGATGGATTTGTATGTTTTGAACTCAGAATAATGGCCTGACAATTAGATGCCACCAAGAAAGATTCTAGTAATTTATTTTTTTTTTTAACTAAAAAATTATACCACTTTTCCTGGTGCCTGACCACCTCTCTGGATTTTGTTACAGATGAGATATGCTCCTTGTAGTGAGCTCCTCATTTAAAGAACAGTGTCATCCTATGAGTGCTAACAGAAGCAGAAAGGCTTATTAATGATTCTTCATTACTTTCAGGCTTTTAACTATGAATCTTTCTGGTTTTTATGCTTACCTATTTCTCCCTTGTTTTTGAATTCAAAATTGAATTTACTTTGTGCTCCTTTCCCACAACAAACAAACAACCCCCTTGTTTAATTAAATAATCTAAGAAGTAATATTGTGTATTATATTTTATACTTGAATTGGATGTAAACTTGAGAAATTTAGAAGTGGAGTATTAAGTCCTGAGTTTTACTGATGATAAGGGAGCCAGCCTATTAAGGTCCAAAAGGGTAGGCAGCTGGAGGGATCAAAACCCACATATCTGAGAAGAGATTCAGTCATATCATCTTAGGCATCTAAGCCAGAAAACCTCAAGAGACATCTTAATTGAGCTTCCCTCATTTTGGAGCTTTTGAGCTCTTGTATCACTCAGTTGTTACGTATATATTTGTGTGTTATTCTGTCTGTAGCATCTGCTTTGGGGAGGGCAGTTAATATTACATACTCATAATTAATAGGCAGTTTTCTACTTCAAAACAAAGCACAGTACAGAACTTGCCAGTAGTTGGTGGTATTTGAAAGTACTGTGCCCATCCTCACAGCTGCTTCCCTATTTTCCTATATTGTTAGCCACAGTAGATAAAAAGTTTAATATACTTTGCTTGTTTTTGTCATCCCTTCACACCAGTCATTTCCACTGCCTCAAAGTGGTGGCAAGATTATGCCATTCTGGTAAGGAACACTTTTAGGGGGGCAAAAATATGTGCTGCTTGCCCCAGTCTTGCAGCTGTTTTGTCCTTGTCCCCAGTGGTGATGTCTGCCTTGGGACACTCCCTACCAGGATGGGGAGCTGATTTCTAACTTCTTCCTCAGCTCTCCCTGGGTGCGCCACCTGCAAGTGAGAATTTTCCATAAGAGTTTTACTCTGGGTAGCTCAGTTTTGTAAGGCTATGCTGTTTTCCACCATGGTCTCCAGTTAGAAGTCGCAGAAGCAATGGGCAGGTTATGATTCATACAGACTCTTCAGGCTATTTCTATTGAGACTTACATTTTTTCATGTCAGCCTGCTAGCCAGCACTTGATAGCCATTCTTGAGGAGAAGTAAAAGGAAAAATATTTTACCAGAAGTGTCTCTTTCCTCTCTTAGATAGATATTTCCTCACATAGTAATCATACTTTTTGACCGAAGCTTTGTGGGATGGACCACATGCTACCCATGGTTAATTTGCAGCCTGCCTGGCAGACTGTGGTCATGGTAATCTGCTAGTCTAGATGGTGGTCTGAAAAAGGTTCTTAAAAGGTCGTAAGATCAGCCACTGTAGATTTTACTCTAGTTTTTCCATGTTTGGTGTTTACTACCCACCTGCATGGAGGATTGGTGGTTTATTTTGAGGAGGAATGTTTAAGGTGTTTTTGTGCTGTGAGGAAGGGCCAAATCTGCATGTCTTGTGAAGCTTCTATAAATGAGTTACATAGGATGATGCAGGGAGCTTTACCCATCCCATTAGGTATGGCCCAAAGACATGCTGGGCAGGGCATGGGATTTGAAATCCAATCCAAGTCTGTTTTTCTACCCTAAGAAGTGTTTTGACAACAGTCATGGATACGCAGACCATTGCCCCACAGTCTTGCCAAGCTCTTCAGCTTTCTCTTGTCTCTAACACCTCCCTTAGCAAGGAACCAGACCAGTTCTTGCATTTTGTGAACCTTGTAAAAAAGGCAATGTTGGGTCAAATGTAGCTGTGGTGCTGGTGCAGCTTGAAGCAGAACTGGATAGCAGTGGATTTTCTACTATTTGGGAATTTCATATTTCACATTTTTAATCCTAGAGTCTTAGAGTTGATGTGACAACATAGAATAGCTTTTCTAATTTTGAGTCAGTTGAAATATTTTTGTCTTTAGAAGGGGTTCTACGGGTATATTGGCCACAAAAGAAAGACTAGGGATAGTGTATCACCTCTCACAAATGAAGACAGAACTGGTAACGACAGATGTGAAGAAGGTAGAGGTGCTTAACAATTCTTTGCCTTGGTCTTCACTAGTGGTCAGGCTTCCCACATCTCTTGAGCCCCTGAACCTCTAGGCAAGGGCTGGGGAAGTGGAGTCCCTCCTACTGTAAGCGAAGAGCAAGTTCGGGACCTCCTGGTGCAACTTAACAACTACAAGTCTATGGTCCCACATGACATCCTAATCTCTAAATTGGAAAGATATGGATTTGAAGGGTAGACCACCCGGTGGATAAGGAATTGTCTCAATGGCTGCACCCAGAGAGTAGCGGTCAATGGTTCTATGTCCAAGTGGAGGCCGGTGGCAAGTGGTGTCCCTTGGGTCTGTCTTGGGACTAGTGCTTTTCAATATCTTCATCAGTGACATAGATGATGGGATTGAGTGCACCCTCAGCAAGTTTGTAGATGATATCAAGCTGAGTGGTGCAGTCGAAACCAAAGAAGGAAGAGATGATGCCATACAAAGGGACCTGGACAAGCATGAGAAGTGGACCCATGTGAACCTAATGAGGTTCGACAAGTCTAAGTGCATGGTGTCAGGGCACCTGATTGCACCTGGATCAGGGCAATCCCAGACAAGAGTACAGACTGGGAGAAGAATTCTTCTTCTTCTTATAAAAAAGAAGTCTTATAAAAAGTGTGGAGAAAGACTTTTTACCTGGGTGGATAATGATAGGACAAGGGGGAACGGTCTTAAACTAAAAGAGGGGAGGTTTAGATCAGATGTTAGGAGGAAATTCTTCACTGTAAGGGTAGTGAGGCACTGGAACAAGTTGGCCAGAGAGGCTGTGGATGCCCCATCCCTGGAGGTTTTCAAGGGCAGGTTGGATGAGGCCCCAGGCAACCTGATCTAGTGGGTGGCATCCCTGCCTATGGTGGGGGGGGGGGGGGAAGTGGAACTAGAGGATCTCTAAGGTCCCTTCCAACCCAAGCCATTTTATGATTCTATAACTATTTAAAAGACATTCTGAAATATGTGATTAATCTTTCCATTTTAAAATATTGAGAAAGGGATGTTTTTCCATTTAGGTAGTTTCTTTTCATAGAGTTTTTTTTTTCTTTTCTTTTTTTTTTTTTTTTCAAAATTGTCCATTCAGTTGATCATTTTCATAGAGAAAGTCTATATTGAATCTATTTATTGTCCAGTTTTTAATCATTACAGAGAATACTTTTTTAAGGGTCCTTGGGTCCATTTATTACTGGGGAACACTCTGAATCATAAAGGTTACTTAATAAACCAATGTCCAGAAACTGAGTTAATTCAATCCATTCTCACTATTGCCTGCCTATTGGAGTGAGTACAGTGACAAATTTCAATTCTGGTTAAGCATTTGGTTAAGCATCATTAGTTATATATACATACGATACAGTATATCATACTATGATATACTATATCATACCTTTTGCATATCATTTGGACTGACAAGCTTTGTCTTTGTTGTCTGTTGTCCAGGCACTGGAAAAGAAAATAAGTTTGTTATTTCACTGTACATTTGCACCAAAATATCCCAAAAGATCTGCCCTGGTAAGAACCAAGTAAAAGGGTTTCTTCTTATCCCTTGGTGCCTTGGAAAAGGCCCTACCCCAGATACCCTTAAAGGAGCAGACAGTCTCCTTCATACCCTTAGGTAGGTAACAGAGGCTTTTTTTCATTGGCTTCACTCTCATTGGATCCGCTAAATTCAGTGCTATTGAGCTCACTTTTCATTATTTCTTGTTACCTCACTACTGTCTTACAAAAAGCATAGTCTTGAATAGTACAAAATGGACTTGGTTGATTTCAGTTAGGGCATGTTACTCCTTTAAAAGTAAGGATTGTCATGTTGTGGGTTTGAGTATGAGCTAGCTCTAGTCCAGATCTAGTGTGGTTGACATTTGCTTTCTTGTTCATGATTCAAAAGCAATGAAATGCACTTCTTGAAAATTAGTCTTTCTGGTTTTACAGTTTTGGAGAGAGAAAATTAATATTTGATATTTTGGCTCTAAAAAGCACAAATGAGATTCATTTCAGTATTCTAGTACCATTGAATGAATCACAAGACTTTTTGTTTTAGTGGTTTTGAGGTTTGGTACAATGAAATCATGCAGCCTTTTTCTCCCAAATACTTCCATGTGCCATCAACCTGCCACTCAAACGTTTAAATCTGAGTACCCTTCAGCTCAGCATCTTAGGTTTGTGGATGGAAATTAAGCTCTATGTTAGGAATATTGCTCTTCTCTGTTTTCTGGTTTTCATGTTCCTTTAACTTTGTGTGTGTTTATTCTTTGTGGCTCTTCTTTGATATTTCAGGCCATAAAACAGTTAACATAGAAAAGCTGAATATAAAAACAGGTCTATGTCTAAATTTATAAACCTAGCATTCTTTTAGTTACCTTTGACATGTATGCCAAGGTCTGTAATCATGAAAGCTATTTATAAATAGCAAAGTGAAGTGCCCACATGCTACTGAATCAACAGATGATATAGTTTAGGATTTTTCTGTTCTGTAGTATATAGCACCTTGAACTACTTATTTTCTGCAGTTTTTCTTTGTACTTTTTTTTCCATACTGTGTCCTTTTCACACCCTGACATTCCACTTCCTTCACCCCAGTAAAAAGAAGTGATACTTTATCAATTATCACTTCAAATATCATCAGAAAAATTGAATTGAAATAGTTCCAAGCCTCCCAAATGCCTCATGCCACCAAAATATTAACACCAGAAACAAGAGTATTTTCAACCTTAGCTAGGAGACAGTGTATGAAAATAAAGAAGGAATAGTCTGGAGTGGTTTCTTACAAGACATTCATCCACAGGCAGATATGTTTGCAAAGTTACAGTGCTGCCTCAGATGCAGAAATTAATAGAAATTCTCTGTTTGCATATTTCTGTATGTAGCCTCCTGATAAACCTTCATTTTAATTTAATTTGCATGTCCTGCAATTAGAGCAGCAAGATCAGTTATTAGTGGCTGACATCTGCTGCTTCAAGGGATTTTAAAGGAAAGAGCGGAGCATGACATGAAAACAGGAAAAGTTTAAAATAAAAAGGAACACATACTAACATGTTAACCTGTTTCCTTAGGCTGCTTGTGTGGTAGAGAGGCTGATCTCATGGTATTGGGATAGAGTTTTCCCGTTAAAGAATCAAAAAAAAATATCTCTAATCCTGAAGAATAAGTACAAATCTTGAATTGAGCTGAATTTAACTAATAACATGTAGTGTTATGTTTAAGGTGTATGAAGCCATCTAAGTTAAACTCATCGGTTAGTAGCAATATGTGCTTTTATTCAAATGTTCTTTCTTCAGTTCTTAAACCCTCTTACTGTAAATATGCTGAGAAAATAAACAGGCTATTTGGCATGAGTACTTCTGGCCCTGTTTTCCTCCTTTATATTTTGTTATTCTTGGAGAGGCAGGGCAGTGAGCAGCATGGCTGGAAATCCATATTTTTATGGGCCCTTCGTGGTAGCAGAGGGCACTTACATATAGTGTTGCTGCCCACATCCTCATGTACAGAGACTAAATTCAGTGAAATAAAAATCTTTTCTTGGCCTCTTATATTCCTGGCCTTAAGCTTTAAAGTGCCAAAAAAGAAAGCGATTCTGATGGTCCTGTCATGGTGATTGCGTACCTGAATGAAATTGGGACTAATGAGGTCTCGATACTGCACTCGTTACTCAGGCAAGGCTTTAATTAACTGGGGTGTCAGGTCCTTAATGCCTTATCCTCAAGCACCTTCTTTCCTCTGTGGTGCTCCCCTTTAGCTTCTAATTTAAAAAACGATTAGAGTGAATGCAGGATTCTTCATTTTGTTATAATAAAAATCTTTGCTAGTAAGATAAATGGAATTTGCCTTTTTTTTTTCTTTCATTTTGTGATGTTTAAGTGCATGCTGTTGGCACTGTGAGATAATAAATAATACCTTACAAGCTTTTTCTCAGGTTTTGAGAAGGCAACAAAATTATAATGAAGCAACATTTTTTGTTGTCCCTTTCCTGTGGTGCTAACTGGTTATTAGTTCAAGCTCATGTCTGCCAAACCCTGTAGAATAAAATTTTTGAAGTAGCATCTGTCTCATCTAACAACTTGTGTGGATTGCTATGGGAAGGAAATTTCTTTTGAGTCACCTCCAGTTCCAAAAGTATTTGTGTGTTCTTATCTATTGAGTCTGCAAAAGATCTATATGCAAGCCTTTATAGGATAGACAAGAAAGATTTACCAGAGGCACACTCTTCTCATACTATGAGCAAATCATTGCTGTGCCCTTGGAGTCATCCAAATCCCAGAATGTAGCTCTTTTATAAACCTGTAAACTGCAGAAAAGCACTAAACCATTTTTTTCTATGTACTGGTATAATGTTTTGTTGTACAGATCAAAATGAAGCTACCTAATAATGAAGCTAGCCTAAGGTTTCTGGTAAAGTTGTTTTCACTCTTATTCAGCTAGTTCATTGGCAGGATGCCTTCAGACTTTACTGGCCTTTATATCACCACTTTATTTTTTTTTTATTTTTTTCTGCTGGAACTCATCTTTGTGAAACTTCACTGACATCTGTGGAATGTCTAATAAAAAAAAGTTTACTGGAATATCACTGTAAATTAAATATGTTTCAGAATTTCAAAAGCAGTTCTGTTTTGAGTGATTAGCTGTCATATTTCACAGTGTATACATCAAAGTCAATTGGTTTAAGCTCCTAAATAACACAATTGCTTTCAAGTAATATAACTGTTGACACTTATGTTAGCTGGGAGAGGTGGATGAACCAAGTATGTGAAGTCTAGCATTTGGTATGAATGTAGGGTCTTCACAATCAAGGAAGCAAAGTTAAAGGCTGGAAAATCATTTTCTGTGCTAATGCATCTCTAATAGCTGAGACTATGAAAGATGTTCCCTTCCAGTCTTTCTATGGCTATATTTCTACAAAACATTCAGTTAGTAGGACAGCCACAGATAGTTCTGGCTTTTCAGAGAGATGACTCTGTAAAGCCCCAGATTCAGGTCTAACAAGTACTAGAGAGGCAGCTCCACAGGTTTCTGTCATGTTTAGCCAACTTCTGTGAGTTTGTGTCTGGCTGTGTGAGGAAGCCCATGTGTGGTTAATAATGGATCTGAACAACAGGACAGAATTGAAATGATCTCTTATGTATTGTTGTTCCTGCCCCAGCTGTGTTCTCGCAATGGTAATTTCCGTCCATTTTGTGGGTGAATTTAGCTTTTGCATTCTTATTTTTGAGCATGTTGTGTATTTTTAATCCTGGTATCAGTGTGGCAATTTTGTTGCAAGGCAAGTCATTAATTACATGTTGTTTTTCAATTCGGCACAGGTGCTCACAAGATAGTATTTGCAAAATTGTTTATCTTTACCACTAACTTGTAAAGTAAATTGAAAAATAACTGATTTTTAGGTCATACGAAAGAGGGGTGTGATCATTTACTTGTGCTTTGCAGCAGTGGACGACAGTTCAATAGTTGACATACTTGGCTTTGTGCATGGCACTGACCAGCTGAATCTCCTTATGCTTCTGAGGGCCAAGGCAGAGCTTCATCTGGCAGATCTATGGGCTCTCCTCACAATGAGAGCAACCTTTTTCCGTGTAATTTATTAATACTATTATGCCAATAAAGATGCAAACCTATTTTTCAGCCTTTCTGTTGTCTGGATGAATGTATGTGTTATTATGCTTCAAGTGCTTCCTAGAGATGCAGCTTAATAGCCTATTATTTCATCTTACTTATCCAGCCAGGAAACAGAAACTAAGCCAATCAAGTCATTCTGGAGTTTTGGATAAGAGAGATACAAAATATATTGGGGAAAGTAAATGCTTTAATAAAAAGATTTTGTAGACTTATGGTTGGATCTTCTGTATAGAGAAATCTTATCACCTGAACTGAGATAGGACCTGTTTTTAAACAGAAAAGCAGGGTGACAGAATAAACTATTTTTCCATTCAAGTCACTACTTAATTGCATGGCAAGACTGAAAATTTGAGCCTCACAAGCTGATTTCCTGGTTAGGTGTTTCTGTTTGAAAATGGTTTACACAACTTGCTACTCTGCTGATGGAAAATCAGCAGGTCTTTATGGTAGGTAGTGGAACTATGTCAGTTTATATGAGATGAAGATTTTCCCCCGTTAATATCAAGAATGAAATGGGACAGAATCCCCTTTATGCTATGTGGATGTTATCATACTTTATTTTGATTATATCAGTTCTCCTCAATCTTATCATGGGAGCGTATTTTGCATCTGGCAGAATGGCACTGGTAAGCGCTACCTCTTGAGTTACTATTGAGAGAGCTGGGGTTGTTCAGCCTGGAGAAGGCTCTGGGGAGACCTTATAGCAGCCTTCTAGTACCTAAAGGGGGCTTACAGGAAAGCTGAACAGGGTTCTTTATCAGGGAGTGTAGTGACAGGACAAGGAGTAATGGCTTTAAACTAAAAGAGGGTAGGTTTAGATTAGGTATAAGGGAGAAATTCTATACTCAGAGGGTGGTGAGGCACTGTCATAGGTTGCCCAGAGAAGTTGTGGATGCCCCATCCCTGGAAGTGTTTTAAGGCCAGGTTGGATGGGCCCTTGAGCAACCTGATCTACTGGGAGGTGTCCCTGCCCATGGCAGGGGAGTGGAATTATATATTCTGTTATCTAATTGGTCCCTTCCAACCAAAACCATTCTACAATTCTATGATTCTGTCAATATTATTCAGTGATTTTTCTGGGGAAGAGCAGAAGAACAAACCTATGCAGCAGATTTCCCTACTGCACAGACCAACCTCTGTCAGATTTCTTTTTCCCAATTGGATGATTTCCCCTCCACTCAGAAGTGACAGAACTGACAATATTTACCTTGGCACCATTTGTTTATTAAGTTGTGTGTCCAGAGTGTGTGAATTATGATCTCCTGATTATATATATATATATTATTTTACCTCAAAAATTATGATTATTGTCTGATGGCTGGAAAAGGAGAAAAAAAAAGCGAATACTGTCTCTGTCCCAAATATGTTTGTGGGTAGTCCTTGATCTTATCATTATGGTGTCCAGGTACCTCAGAATATTAGTCTGATCTTGTCTAGTACTCTTTGGAAATTGTTTCCTTTCTATTTTACAGGGAGCCAATTTTTGCTTTAAATTATTATCCCCTCAGTGCTTTTTGGGAGGCTTTGGGGGAGGTTTGCACAATGCCTTCACCACTGGACCCATTGGGAATAGTGACAGGGGTGAGGTTATTTACTAGATTTATTTGCCAGCCTGCTCTGTCAGAAACACAACAGACAACTATGCTGCTGAGTCCTTAGGCCCTACCCAGACAAAGAAGGAACACATGCTAAGTCTTATTTTGTTTGATGTGTGAGCAGAGCAGCAGTGGAGCATGTATTCAGTTTGTTTACTGATTTGTGCTGTGTGATGCAGGCGTGGTGCCCATGTAGTAAACAGTCTGTGAATTAGAGGCTGGTACCCTCTAATTCTAGAGAATGGTAAGATTAACTTTCACAGAATGATAATTCTAGAGAATGATAAGATTAACTTTCACAGAATCACAGAATGGCTGAGGCTGGAAGGGACCTCTGGACCTCTCCGGAGCAGGAGACTCTGCAACCTCCCTGGGCAACCTGTTCCAGTGCTCTGTCACCCTCAAGTGTTTTCTCATGCTCAGCTTCCTGTGCTTCAGTTTGTGCCCATTGCCTCTTGTCCTGTCACTGGGCAATGCTGAAAAGAGTCTGGCCCCATCCCCTTGACACTCTCCCTGCAGATATTTAGAGACATTGATAAGATCCCCTCTTGGTCTTCTCTTCCCCAATAGAAACAGGCCCAGTTCTCTCAGCCTCTCCTCGTATGACAGATGCTTCAGTCCCTTAATCATCTTTGTAGCCCTCTGCTGGACTTGCTCTAGTAGCTCCATGTCCTTCTTATACTGTGGAGTCCAGAACTGGGTACAATACACCAGGGCTGTGTAAAGGGGGAGGGTCACCTCCATGGACCTGCTGGCAACACTCTTCCGAATGCACCCCAGGGTACTGTTGGCCTTCTTGGCCACAAGGGCCCATTGCTGACTCATGGTCAGCCTACTGTCCACCAGGAATCCCAGGTCCCTCTCCTCAGAGCTGCTTTCTAGCAGCTCAGCCCCCAGCCTGTACTGGTGCTTGGGGTTATTCCTCCCTAGGCGCAGGACCCTGCACTTGCCCTTGTTGAACTTCATGAGGTTCCTCTCGGCCCAACCCTCCAGCCAGTTAAGGTCCCTCTGAATGGCAGCACAGCCCTCTGGGGTATCAGCTTCCCAGTTCTGTGCCATCAGCAGAGTTGCTGAGGGTGCACTCTGTTCCATCATCCAGGTCACTGATGAATAAGTTGAACAAGACTGGACCCAGTATTGACCCCTGGGGGACACTGCTAGCTACAGAACTTTGTAGCTAAACTTTGCATTTAAAAAGTGTTTCATTTGGTGGTAGACCAGAACATACAGCAGCAAAATCATGCCAAGTAGTCTGTTCCAATGGGACTCTTCTTGTGCGCTGCAGTTAAGCCTTGAAAAACCTGTTATCGATACTCAAATGTATTTAAAGTGGATTTTGTTTTTAAATGAATATTAAGTCCATTTTTTTTCTGAAGGATCTTCTCTCCCTTATGATTACAGTGCAAGATGCAGTCTTCCATTCTTGTGAACATATGGTTTCTTTCAAAAAGGATGAGTGTTTTTCTTTTTTTTTTTTTTTCCCTACTCTTCTTTTCTTCTCTCTATTGATTTACTTTGTTGTAAATCTGAAAAAGTAGGTTTTTTCATGAAAGAGGAAAGGTAAAAGTAAGTGCCATCACTTTGAGTTTTAAAGAGTGAGATTATATGTATCACTTTGTAAGTACTGATGACAATTTCTGTTGTTGCAAACTTCTGTAATCATGTTCTCAGAATAAAGAAGTTCTGGGAACTCAACATCCTTACTACTGCATCTGGAACCAAAAGTGTAACACATCTTTACATTCAATACTGAGGGGAGAAGTGTTATCAGTAGATGAGCCTTTTTTGTTTTGTTTTGTTTTGCTTTCTGTGTGTTTTCCACCATCTGTAGGAATGGTATATTTTCATTCCATGTTTTTTAAACAAGGAGAAAATGAGCACAAATAACTGCAAAAGTGTTACTGCCTATAGCATTTAGAATAAGTTTTCACATATTGGGATAGCATTTTTTCCTCTGTCCTGGGTATTCTGTCCTACTCAGGCTACGGAAAACAGTCAGAAAAGAGCTGCAGATGTCTAGTTGGCATCACAAGATAGGCTGGGTCCACCATCCTTCACTCCTCCTCTATGCATCACTACAGATAGGTTTTTGAGGCATAGGTGGAAGAAAAATTGCTGGTGCAATGCAGTATTTCCAGTAACTGACACAAGCTAGAATTCTTCATATTTCTCTGAAATAGATGACAACAGACCAAGAACAGTTTTGCTTAGTTTCTTGATGAGCCAATTCTCCCATTAGAGGATTTTGGTATGGAAGCACATAATATTTGTCACATTTCTACTGATATGGCACTGTTTCTTTTATGTTCAGATAAAAATTACCTTTGTCCAGCATGTATGTACAATGTAAGTTCTTTGGAACATAAACCAATCTTTATCATCATCATGTCTGGAGTATACAAGTGAGGTTGTGAAAATCCTGCTCATTCTGAGTAGCCCTTACTCAGCATATGGACTTCTCAAGTTGTGAGTATGAACAAGTTTCACAGAATCTAGGTGTATATATTGCAAACTAGCTATGTATAAGAAAACTGTTTGTTATAAACATTTGTGGTAATCCCATGCCTCAATGTGGTTCTATAACAAGGAGCTGCCATGTGTCATAGCTGTTTTTTTGTAGTTTTCCCAGGAGACATTTAAGGTTGTGATGATTTAGTCTGAGACAACATTGGGATTGCTTCAGCCTTGCCACACATTGACTAGTCCCTAGATAAACCCCAGCCAAAAATTTGGTATAAAGTTCCCTTTGTTTCTGCATCAAATTTACCATGGCGGAGTCCAGAGAATGGCCCCGGTGTCTTTGGGAGACACTTCAAAATAGATTAAAATGGTACCCAAGGATTGTACTAGAATTTCAGTTCACACAGGTAGTTTCAGATTGCAAAGGACTGGTGGTAAATTGAGGAAGGGTTCAGTTCTTCTAGTGAAAAAGCAGTCTTCTGAATCATTTCTGGCAAAGAGAATAATGTGTCAATACTAAATGTTGTGGAGCCCTCTAAACTCAAAGCTGATCATTTCAACAGGAAAGGTAAAAGTACTGTCACTTACTAATAAAGCAAAATTCCCTTTGTATTTAGTAGAGTACCAAGAAGACTTTGTAGACCCCTTAATACATAATATCATGCTATTTAAACCTTTTTTTTTTTTTCTTGCTTCTCCTTTTTAAATTACGTTTGTTTATTCATTTTTAATTATTAGGTAGATACCATATTTTCTTCAAAGATACATTCATGAGGCAATCAGTATCTCTTTATATAGTTTCTACAGATATTTTTTTAATGAACTAAAATTTATACCATGGAATTGAAACTCTTAGTAAGGTTTGACACATCTGGGAGAAAATACATTCATCATAAGCTTGTCTAAATTTCCAGTTCATACAGTACTGACCACTTATACGAAAATAATGTTTTCACTTGTGAAAGCAAATTCTAATAATGGGAGATTTAATTATGGGAATTTCAGCTGGAAAATTTATATATATATATATATGTATATGTAACAGATTAGTATCAAAGTGTAGCATTCTTACTAAAATAAGATTATTTTACAAAACACCTTCATGTTCTTGCCCTTGAATCGTTCATTACCTTGAATAAACTATGATGAAGAAGAAAAGATTAGCTTCTCAACTGGTGCGAGCCAGAGGCCCTTCAGTGAGTAAATTGATCTACTGAAAGTCATGTAAGCAGAAGATCTAGACCAGAGTCCTCAGCTGATGTAGCAGTTTTCACTAGGGTACAGACATTTTGATTATATGCTGCTGTTTTGTAGGATGACAGTTTACTGTGGTACTGCTGTCTGACTAGCATCAGTGACTGCTGTTCAAAGAAAAGAGTCAATGCTGTTCACAAGTGCACTTTGTGCCAGAATAAAACTAGATGTGCCATGATACTCCTCATTTTCTGGGTGGAAAGAGGACCCATTGAATATGAATTGCATCATTCTTAACATTTAAAAGGCTTCACTGATTTTACCTCTTCAGGATTCTTAATGGTGACCCTGCAGAGAACAAGAGAATGATGTAAAACTTGTAAGTGAAAATTACTTGAACTGTTCTGTCATACGTTTACATTTACATTTATATTTACATTTGCATTTACATTTACATTCTCTTATGCAGAGAGCAGATATTCAAGGAGCTACCTCCAAAAGTTTTAGAAGGATATTGAAAGAATAAAACACTCTAATATATATTGTTCAATGTGAAGGTTTAACCTCCAAAACTGTTAGTGCATCCCACAAAATAATTCAACATGACTTCAACAGCAAACCAAAAATGTAGAGTGATTTCCCCCTTCTTCCCTCCCAAAAAGCAAACATTACCACACAGATTAAATTAACCCAAAACCAAACTAATTCATCAGAAGAGGACAATAGTCCTTGCTTTCTTGGACCTGAGGCGTTTGGGAGTGATCCCCAGCCAAGGCACATAATAACAGAATGGCAGCCGTGGGTCAAATCAGAAGTCCATATAGTCCAGTTTCCTATCTTAAACAGAAACTTATAGCAGGTAACTATATGAAGAGTATAAAAACTAAGTGAGCATATGGCGGCACTTCCTCAGAATACTCTCCTCATCTCCAGCATCTCTGTGTTAATAGCCCTGTATAGATTTTACTCTGGAAATGTGTAAGACTGTAGTAACCACATCGCTGTGGGGTACGGACACCCCACAGCCTCTGTACCTGTTGTGCAATCAATCACCTCCTTTTATTTGTTTGTACCACCTCCTGCTTCCTGCTGGCTTTGCTGATGCCCTGCAGTAGGAGAGACGGTGAACTTCTAGGTCTTATTAGAGCTTGTGTGCAACGAGTGATGGCACAGATTACCATCATAACTCCCTTTGGACATCTCTGTTTCAGGCTGTAGTATTGTAGCACATTTATTCATCCCTTATGTGGAAGCTGTCCCACACCCACAGCATTCTTGTTGCTTTTTTCTGAACTTTTTCCAGTTCTACTGTAGCCTTTTGGAAAAGGCAGACCAGGACTACCTGCATTATTCAAGATATTGGCACTCTGTGCATATATCCAGAGACACAACGATATTCTATGCTGTGCTCGCGCCTGCCCCCCTCTTTTTTTTTCTTTTTCTTTTTTTTTTTTTAATTATCTATACTGTTTGTTTTATTGATTCCCGTTCAGTAGAAGTGAAAGAAATAGGTATGCTTACTGTAAGGTACAACAAGAGTAGGTTTAATTGATGTCTAATTCCTCCAATATCCTTGTTTCTCACTCCTTGACTTCAAATAATAATACTGTAGCCTTTCTTTCTACTCAGAGACAGCAGAGTGGGCTTACTGCATTTTCTCTGGAATGGAGAAATCTACAGAGAGCATATCAGGAGATGCTCTTGTGTTTGAACACAAGTACTAATTAATTTTTTTTTTTTTTTTTCTGAAGACTGTTGGTCATATTTTTCTGCTTTCAGCAATGGCGGATGAAATGTCAGAAAAAAAAAAAAAGCTTGTTGCATTTGATACTGGATTTCTGCATTCTGCTCCTCTTGGCACCAGCAATGACATAATTAGCATGTCTCATTTCTACATTTTGCAGGAGATCTGTTTTACACTAGAAGTTGATTCAGAAGGCAAAGAAACTAGGCTGCACCCATTTTGTTCCTGGACTTTAAGCAGAGCAAGGGAGGTACCATGCTTGAATTCAGGTTTTGTGCTCTGGTAAGGTTCCTGGCATTGGTGAATGACAGGCCGGGGCACAGTGTTCTCTGTTTAGGAAAGTGTGTTGGAATTTCTCAGCCCAGACAGTCCTTTCCCTCTCCCACTTCTGAGCACTGCAATGCTTCTCATCTTTTGCTGGGATAAGAAGCAATTGCACCTACATACGCTGAAGCTAGCCAGTCTTGCATCATGGCTGCTCCAAGTGGAAGCAGGAACATAAGGAGTACATCCACTCCTGCTTGACAGTTATGCATGTAGAAGAAGTGTGGACAGTTTTAGAAAACTACTGGCAGCAGATGCTTGACTAGTGCAAAGCATCTTCAGCAGTCCTGTGATGATCTACACCAGACGAGAATCTGATCCCTGTTATGTATTTGGGACTTCAGGTTGTTTTCTGCACTGAAAACTGCTGAGCTTCCCCTATTGATAATTTAAAAAGAATCTTAATCCTCTCAGAGCCTGCCTTTTTCAAGCTTTGTAATAACACATGCTGATTGTTCTATTCAATTGATAAAAACTAATCATCAGATGTAACACACAGCAACTGACAGAAGCAAGGAGTTGCTATATTGCTAATCTCTCTCAAAAAAAGAATATACACAATTAGCCAAGCCACAGCACTTTGGAAATGTAACAACTTTACCAATAAGTAATGTCATTGAAATCATGATATAGTATGGACTCTCTGAGAAAAAAAATGACTAGCTTTCTAAGCTGCTCAAACATCTTGCTGCTGTTTTGTGTATGTTTGCATTAAGAGTAAGGGGTGCAAGCACTTTCTTGGTACTTCTTTGTAAGAAACACTTATGAAGTGTCTGCACCTCTAATTTCATCAGATTATGTTAACTGACAGTATTGTTTACTTAAAAAAAAGAGAGAGAGAGGGAAAAAATACATTAATTAATTTAATCAGATCACACTCTCAAAAAGATTTATTTAAGTGTTTTATACAGACTGTTTTCACTTGAGATATTTGTAGGATGACTATCTTTAATTTGGGGTGTTTATAGCTGTTCCTCTGAACGTCCTTTTTGTCGACATTTTCAATGCTGCTTTTCCTAAGTAGTAATGTCAGAAAACCATGAATGAAGCCTTATGCAGTGACATTTCTTTGCAACAGTAGTAGGAAGAGTATCATAATAACATTAATTCTAAGCTGAAAATTAAGATTCACCTAGACAGTATTTTCCACCTTTTTGTTGTTTTGCCACAATGGTTTTCACGCATACTTCTGACAAGTTGGTAGGTTTTGAAGGTTTTCACCAAACAACTTTGATTTTATTTTTAAAGTAGATTTCACTATTTTAAATACATACGTTTATGTCTGGCTCATTCAGGAAAGAAATAACACCACTCAGCTTCATGGAGTGCTCAGTGATTACATACTCTGAGCTTATGGTTCATAGCAAATAGATGACCTGCATGTATAAGAAACATTCTCAAGAATCCTGTAAGTAATGAAATAGAGGCACTATACATGCTCTTTATAGAGAAAAATAGGTAAAATCTGGTAACAGAAATCATTTACATTTCTGTTCACAAAGATACTTACACTAGTGTTGTGGTTTAGCCCGGCTGGCAGCTAAACACCACACAGCCGTTCGCTCACCCTCCCCCCTCCCTCTCTGGGATGGGGGACAGAAACGGGAAAGTGAAGCCTGTGAGTTGAGATAAAGACAGTTTATTAAGACAGGAAAATAATAATAACAATAATAATAATAATGATAATAGTATTAATAATAATAATGTGTACGAAACAAGTGATGCACAATGCAATTGCTCACCACCCGTTGACTGATGCCCAGCCTATCCCCGAGCAGCCGGCCCCCCCACCCCGGCTAGCCACCCCTATATATTGTTCAGCATGACGTCAGATGGTATGGAATACCCCTTTGGCCAGTTTGGGTCAGCTGTCCTGGGTCTGTCCCCTCCCAGCTCCTGCTGCATCCCTAGCCTGCTCGCTAGCAGGACGGAGCGAGAACCTGAAAAGTCCTTGGCTTGGTGTAAGCACTGCTCTACAACAATTAAAACATCAGCATGTTATCAGCGCTCTTCTCATCCTAATCCAAAACATAGCACCCTACCAGCTACTAGGAGGAAAATTAACTCTGTCCTAACTGAAACCAGGACAACTAGAAGAAAATCAATTTGTAAGATAGTTATAGTAAAATATTATTCTAAACCATCTATTTGTTTATAGTCTCAATGGTAGTTTTAAATAAGAGTTTTTTCTAGGGAGCTTAAAGGTTTTTTTATTAAAAAAGAAAAGCATAAAATCTTGGTAAAAAGGAAGGGACGAGACATCAAGGAGATGTTTTAATATCTACCAGAACCACTAGAAAATGTGTCATTTGCATTCAGAGGGTGTGAAGCATTTGTGGCTTATGACTGAGAGAGAGTTGGAGGATGCACGATCATGGACCGGCAGATGTAAACAGGCTGAAGATGATAGCTGCTTTAAAAATAACAACACTGAAGACAGCTCAAACAGGGAAATGGAAAAACATGGAATGTGTTGTTTTCTAACTAGACTGAAAGAAAACAGGAGGTACTCCTTCCCCAGATATGATTCCAGAATATTAGGATTCAATGTCTGTTGAGGTTAAGGTCTAATACTATCATAGAGTTAAAGGTAGTTGAACAGGAGCTGATATTGTAATATTGAAGTATTTCAACTGTCTTGATATAGAAGATGTAACTGCAAATTACAGATCTTATTTTAATCTGTTGCTGTACAAATGCTAATTCAAGCTCCAGAATCCCACATATTATGCCATTATTACTGCTCTTCTTAAAGTCTGCAGATCTCCTTTTCCAAACACCCCTCGGCATGGCATTGCTTCAACACTTTCTCTTCCACTGAAGCTCTAAAGAACTGAAAAACTCTAAACATCAAAAATATCCATGAACACTTGAGGAAAAGGCCTGACCCTCTATAAACATGGCAATACCATATGCCCATAATGCAAATATACATAGCTTCATGTATGGGCTGTTTTAGCCATCATATTGAGACAATTTAGGAAAATGCAATACCAAAGAGAAGAACCCAGCTTCCTTTAGGAGGAGGAAATGGTATGGGAATCACAGGATTTAGGAGTTTCTGAGCTAAATAGATGCTGGAAGGGCAAAGGTTTTCTTCTCCACTGTCTGAGTTTTGCTAAAGTGTACTAAATAAAATATGCCAGAGGAAACATCATTTGTTTTATACAGTAACTTGCAGTATCTTTCTCAAACTGACTTTTGCAAGCTTGCAGGAGGTGTAGACTGCCCTAGCCTGTGGGATTGCCAAATGCAGCTTTCACTGCAGATTGCCCAAAGGGTTTGTCAGCACGACCAATTTATTTGGATTTGTCATTTTCATAAAAGCCGAGTGTCTTGAGACTGTCAGATTCACTTGAGTCTACTTCAAATAGTAGTTAAGATTAAAATGAGAGATAAGCTCTTGACTACAAAGCTGAAAAGGCTTTTGGAAAAGGGAGACATAAAGTAGGAAAATATAAGGTTAAAATAAATTTGAAAGCAATCTTTTCACCAAACTTTTATATAAGATTGAGACTTGTCTTAGATGCTTTAGCTCAAGGCTGAATCCACAAAGCCCCAGAGAACAGGCATGTTCTTTGAGAACGGGCATGTGAAATGACTTTGGGAAGGTAGCAGCTTAGTCCTGCTTGCCCTGGGCATTCTTTGACTCGACATTTCCTCATTTTCTTTGGTCTCAGACAGGTCTCAGGCTCACTTCCTTCCTGTCTGGTTTATCCAAAAGAAAATGGCTTTGATAATGCATTTCTACTAATATTTGCCATTTTTTTGCTAATTTCCTGGAGTGTCCATTTCTTCTGTCCTGGGGAGCTTTCTCTAAATGTGCATTCCCATTTCAGTCCTCACTTAGCACATTTCTTCTGGTTGAAAGGATTTTAGTTGTCACTTAACATATTTCTGCTAGTGGAAAGACTTTTTTCTTTTAACAGGTTTCTACTTCTGCTGAGCTGACAGCGCCCCATATATATCATAAGAAGTCTTCATTTTGCTGTCAGTAACTCCTATTAAAATCCTAACCTTTGAGTTTTCATGGAGATCATGCATCATATGATAGCAGCTGTAGTGTTCAGACAGCTGTTTATTTTCACTGGTGTTACCTGTTCTCGGATCTGGGGACACTGCTATGACAAAATGGCTAGTGTTGAGAAAAGTTCATGCCACTGGTGGGATTCTGTGCAGAAGCAGATGTATTCACACCCAGGCAGGCACAGATATAATGTCTAGTATAGAAGATGTGTGATTCGTATGAAGGGGAAGTGGGGTTGCACGTATTTCTACACATTTGTACACATGAAGCTTCCACAGAGGGTGGACATTTATCCTTACTTCCATGCTGAACCCAATGTGATAATTCCCTCACTATGACTTTGGCAGGGGAAAAGGCATTTACCCCACTGTGTTTCAGCAGGTTCTAATCTGTCCACAGACCAAGAAGCTATGTTGAAACTACATGGCCTGACTCTGCAATGTAAGTGTAAATCAGTTTTATCTCCAGTGAAATCAGTGGGATTTTGGCGCTGTAAAGGTGAGGTATGTGTCAGGAAAACCAGAACCACAAGATGAATGACTGGAGTTGCCACCAAGCTGTAGAATCTCTTGGCATAGCTAATCTATAAAATGCAGAGACTGTGTGCAATACTTTCAAAATCAGAATAGTGAGAAAAGAGAGATTTAGACGAGACATCAGTAAAATAGAAAAGCTGAAGGCCTTGTTTAAAGTGGGAAAACAAAAATCTTTCTAAACCATCTGAAGAATCAATGATTGCTCTGACAGAAAGCAAGAATGGGTCTTTACCTCACCATCTCATTTATTTTAAAGCCTGGGAGAAAAGAATAGCTTTAATTTCCAAACACTATTGGAATATTTTTTTCACTTTTCTGTGAAATTATATTAAAGTTAATTGCCACTCTGTAGCCTCTGAATTCCTTTAATACAGCCTTTGTATTCAGTTCATAAAATTTCCTTCTAAGGGGAAATAGAAAAGCACAATCCCAGAAGGATGTATCTACAGCCTTTCTGAGTTTCTTATGGCATCACCTGTCTTTGGAGCTGCTTGATTTTTTTTTATTTTTATTTTTTGGAGGTTAAGGAGAGCAGTCCCAAAATATAATATGCTGTGATATATTTAAAGAGCCTCAGAAGATTCAGATGTGAAGTAAAGTTATCAAACAATTTAGCTGTGAGATATGTATTTTTTTATTTTTTCTGAGTACAACCTCAGTGCCTCAATTTATCAAACACTTATTCTGTGTAGGCCATTGTCATATGAATTCTACATGTTATCTTATTGCATTTCAAATATATTTTATTGTGATCCTGTAAGTTCTGATTCAGTTGTGTCTAGGCATGCAGCCACTCTAAGTAGTTGGAAGCTTCTACAAACAATTCTCCTGTTCAAAAAAGCCACCTCACTGCAGAACTCTGACCTAAATTTCTGTGAGCAGCACATGCTTGTTTTAGTTGTGTGAGTTTTGATTTTTGGTTTGCAGGTGCATCAATGTGATGACTTCCAAGTCAAAAATAATTGTGTTTATTTTTGTTTTCATATAACTGCCCCTCTCTCCCTTTTTATTTGAAGGCACAATCCAAGTTAGAAAGGAGCAGCCAGCAGGGAAATGCTGTATTTTTCATTGGGGTGATACATATAGAAAGTGAGAGACTGCTGAGTCAGGCACAGTTTGCTGTTTGTCACCGCCTAAAACCATTAGCATTATGAGATTATACAAGGAACCTGCTGAAAGATCAAAAGATCTTGCTTGAAACCCTGGAGAGTGATATTGAAGGCAGATTTGTAGCATGTAGCCTGCATAAAAGCAAGGACTATTTCTTTTTCAGAGCTTTTATAGTTTGACTAACAAACCCAGGAAGGCATCATGATTTTCCATGGCTTGTCTCAAGCCTTTCAAGTTGTCCAACATGATCTTTGAAACATTTGATAGGGATGAGGGGGAAATTATTTCTGAGATTGTTTCATAGAGGTACGGTGACAGGGCTCAACCAACACTGCAGCTTTAGCTTTAACATGCGTTGTTCCTGATGCACTCAATAGTGCTGACTTAAGTGCTAGAGTTGTCTCTATAATGCAGAAGGGGAGATGGATGCATAAAAAGCTAGTGCTTTTAAAGCTCAGATTAACCAGCAGAAAGTGCTAGAGTGGGGAATATAGCTGAAACCCTGATCCTCTCAGGAGCAAAGTTAACAAACTGTATGCTGCAGGGTACCATCCATCTCCAGTCTGATTTCCTCCTTCTGGTATGAGAAAGGGTGGAGGAAAATGCCTAATGAAACCCTGCTGCAAAAGTCAGCAGTGATAATAAAACCCTCTACTCACTTTGCCTAAAGTTAGAGCATCTGCTGCCATTTTGCATCTGGGTGCTGTAACTGCTTGCTACTCTGCAGTGGCAGGTGTATGAGTGACAGACTTGAAGCTTTTCCCTTTGCTTTCACTTTAAGTAATTAATAATTAATAGGGCAGGAGGAGAAAAAAAAATACAACTTCAGCCTAATGACAAGGAGGTCTCTCTGGGAGAACTGTGAAGTGGGTTCATGTCCCTGCTTTAGTATGTACTGAACATTATGTGTTCATTGAAAAAAGCTCTTCTAGGTCAGCTCCTCCCTAGGTGACTGAGGTCACCAGGATGCAGCAAAAACTGCTCATGTTTGTCTACACTTTCTCTTCATGCCCCATTTCTCATGAAAAGTAGAATAGTTTATAGTATAGATTATGAAAGTGTTACCCTGAAATATTACACAGCCTGGTAATCTGAGTCCTTTCTTTTTGGGCTGTAGGAGATGCAGGTTCAAAAACCTTCAAAAAGAGGATTGAGTCAAATATTTGCTCTTGTATCCTGTGTGCATGTCAGTGAAAGGAGAAATCACTTAGAATCATAGAATCATAGAATGGCTTGGGTTGGAAGGCGCATTAAAAATCATCTAATTGTCAACCCCCCCCGCCATGGGCAGGGACTTCACCCACTAGACCAGGTTGCTCAGGGCCTCAGCCAACCCAGTCTTGAACACCTCCAGGGATGGGGCATCCACAACCTCTCTGGGCAACCTGTTCTAGTGCCCCACCACCCTCTGTGTGAAGAATTTCCTCCTAACATCTAATTGAAATTTCTCCTCTTTTAGTTTAAAACCATTCCCCCTTGTCCTGTCATTATCTGACTGAGCAAAAAGTTGATCTCCATCTTTTTTATAAGCCCCCTTTAAGTCTAGAAAAGCTGCAATGAGGTCACCCTATTTTTGTTTGCAACCAGAATGATTAGCCATGCTCTTGTGAAATCCTGCATTCTAATGGAAAAGGGGAAAACTGCAAGAACTAGACATAACAGTTCAATCAGAAGCAGCCCAGCTGAAATTCTAGTCTTTATTGTTAAAGTCATAATTGGTCTTTCTAAAATTATTGCTAAGTAAACTACTTCATGACTAGCCTAACCCAAATGGACGGTGTTTCTGATATCTGTAATAACATAAGTAAAAAGATGCAAAAATAAATCTGCCCTATTCTCAAACCTGACTCTCTCAAAAAAACTTAAAAACTTTTTTTCATTAAAGTTATAAAACTTTTCAATCATTACACCCAAATTGAATTGGTATATAAATATTAAAAAATAAATAAAAATAAATAAAAAAATGCCTGCTATTGAAATGTTGTTTTATGTCTTGCTTTTCTGCAAAACAGCTGCCCCGAGTAGAAGACTGGAAATAAACTTGCTGTTGGCCTGTTTTGACCATGTCCCTCTTAATGCAGTTGCCAAAAGCAATCACAACAACCATGGATGTAGCCCTGGGAGGTCTCTTCAGTGGAAAGGGATTTCCTGGTGGTGATGAGTCAAGGCTTTTATTCTACTGTGTGTATTTTTGCTGTGGAGGCAATTCAGAGAAGAGAAGGGTCACAGCTGAAGCACCTACAAGCCCTGCCAGTCCCTGTTGTTGTAGCAGGCTATCAGAGCAGTGGGTGTTCAGGTGTAAGTCTGAGCAACTTTTTAGTGTCCTGTGATTTGTGCCAGGGATTGGACCAGTTACAAGCTGGCCTCAGAAGGTAAACACTGTAGAGGTGGCTCAATTCCTCTGAGTCTGGCACAATGCCATGACTGCTGGGTTTGAGAGCATTTCTAGCATTCAATAACAATTTTCTAGTGCTGTGAATATGACACTGTCTTACCTTGCAAATTCTTCTGTCAGCAAGAAGTTGTCCCAGCTCAGACTAAAATGTTTTCTCATTTCAGGAAGAGATTGTGCATGCATTTGTAAGAGTAATTTATGTCAAATACTTTCAAAAGGCTTTGGGGTCTCTATATACTCGAATCTGAACCATCGGATTTTAAACTGGCAGGGGTCTCAATGGATACTAATGTGCATTGAGAGAAGTGATGTGATTTGAAGATGTTAAATGAGAAAACAGGAATATGTGGCTATCCCCTAGAAAAATAAAGCATGAATATCCTGAGACAAGTCTTCCTGGGAACACAACAAGAATAAGACAAAAACAAAACAAACAAAAAAAACCACTCCAACACCACCCTCTGCCCCAGAAAAACAAAAGCAAAACCCACCAAACTCTAGGAAGAAAAATGCACTGTAAGTTAAAGAAAATTTTCAGATAAAAAGTGATTTTTCAAAGCTAACTAAAGAGTTATTTACAGGTTCTTGCAGTCTTTGTGCTCCTCCAGGAACACAGAGGTTTAGTTCATTTCAGTCACTCATTTCAAATATATTGCTTTAGTTTGCAAGTTGGCACATCACAGCTAAAATCAGAGAATGTGTTTTAAGGAGCTTTTTGGCTTGAACAGAGATTAGAAGGCTTTTTCTAACTTTTTTTTTTTTTTTTTTTAAACACATATGATTCTTCCACACTTGTATTTTAGCACATTATTTAACCAATATATTCTTGACTGAGTGCTTGTATAATGCAGGAGATATTCCAGGAAGTGGCACTGTATATCTGATGGGAATAGCTGTATTTCAATTCCCTTGCTTATATCTGATAGTGTTTACTTAATTCTGCCTCTCCTGTTGCAGAAAGTCTTCCTTTTCCTTCAAGATCCAGCCAGGAACTTTCTGAGAAAAATATGATGGTCCCCTTTCCAAGTATTATATCATCTCATGTTCTTTGTGTGACATATATTCTCAAAACTTTGAAGTATCAAAAAGCCAGTCCTCTCCCCTTTTACATATGAACAATTAAGGCAAAAGTGCAAGCCAAGAGGTAGTGTCTGCAGAGCCAGATTCCCAGGTTGGAAACCACCTTTTTTGTTTGGTTGGTTGGTTTGGTTGTTTCAAGAATGGAGAAGAGAGATGCTTGAAATTACCTTAGCATATTGATATCACTTTGCCAATAGAAGCTTTTTTCCTAGAAGCCAGTCTTATGGGAAAGAAAAACAAAACAACAACAACAACAACAAAAAAAAAACAAAAACACACAAAAAAAACAAATGAACAGCCACAGAATATCCCAATCTCTTTTAAATGTAATAGAATCAATTGCGGGACTGGTCTTATATGTATTGTTTAGTGCAAAGAAATGTGCTTATTAGTGCTTATTAGATTGTTAAGTGCTTTTCTTTGGTCATTTTCATCCATATGGAATTATCTAGGGTAAAGACATGAAGACATGAATAGATATTAATGGTCTGTGAGAAGTGCTGTTATTCCATTACTGAATGTCAATTCTTGCTGGTTCCTTTTCATTTCTCCTGCATGTATAAAGCTGTGAGGTAGCATTTTCTATATACTATCTTTTCACAGCTGATCCCTTTTAACATACAGTTCTTGGTTTTCTTTCAAATACAGAGTAAATGTCAATTAGTCCCTCATCTATTTTGTGACTGATTCTTGAATCTCAAGAGTGTAAAATCCAAGTAGCTCTACGTGTTATGCTCATCTGAAAATGGAGATCCAGGTCTATTATATTTATCTGCTCTATGACAAACTTAGAATCTGATGAAAGGGTCTGTATGAGACTAGAGCTCGGTAAGTGCAGAAGAGCAGGGAGGATTGAACACATTTGTCACAATTACCTTTGTTGTGTCTCTTCCAGTAAATAGAGTATTCTTTTCACTCACATTCCTGCTGGTTTCCCAGTGTCCACTTTCATTTTGAGATAAAAAGAATCCAATTTGATTTTCTTTCTCAGATCTACATATTGATACTGCTCTGCCCTTATTGTATTCTTACCAGCTCATTCTTTCTAATATGCTCTTACAAAATTTCTCATAAATGTTTAATTCCTAACAATAGACTACCGGAATAATTATCATGGTACAGAAATGTTCTGCTGACCAACTTACCAGAGTAAAAATGCTAATATGACCCTTGGGTCAGTCATGCAGCCATCTTTAATGTAAATTTAATACAGTGATTCCCCTGGAGATGGAAGATGGCAGGTTTACCAGAGCTACACTGAATTAAGGTATCAGTATTTAGCAGACCCTGGTTACTAGGCTACTGTTCACCTCTGAGACCAGGAAAGATCACAGAAATGCACTTTCATGTTATCTGTCACATATAAAACTGGCTACGTTGTAAAAAGAAGGCATTTTACAGATTTGACGAGAGGCTTAAATATAAAGGAATGGCTGGGAGGAAGAAGGGGGAAAGGCAGAACACGTGGGGTTCCAGTGTCCCACTCTGTTTTCCTTTTTTCTTTTTTTTTTTTTTTTTTTCCCCCTAGAAAAAAGAACCCCCAAAACCCAATCCATACACTCAATATCAAATAAAACATCATATTTTTCATAAACTGAATAGATGCCTTGGAAAGCAGCCAACGGGGGAATTTTCCACTTGTGCTTCCTTTACAGCCTCTTTCAAACCTACTGTTAAGCAGCAGGGGCACATATGCACTTCACTCCCTTTTCTATTATGCAGCTATGACACATTAAGCTACTTGAAATGGTATTCATATTTTATCAGTTCTCCTAACTTTGGTTCTTTATTTATAACGTACTCTGACTCCCCCCCACCCCATTCTGTATATCCAGATTTAGTAAAGAAAGAGACCGAAAGTAGATGAAGAATAAAAAAGAACCAAACCCTCAACCTCCACTGTGAATTTAATCATACCTTTCAGGTGCAGTGTATGTTTTCATTCAGTGTTAAAGAACTCACCTGATCATTATTATCTCTTTTTGTACAGAGTTTGTCATGGCATCCTCTGTGGGTCATATCTGAGTTGCTTATATTTAATACATCATCTTTACTTTGAAGAATAGCATATTCTATTCCCTTAAGCATGATATTTAATCTATGGCTGTGATCTGATAAAATGCCCAGCTTCCTGCACAAGAAAGTACTGAAGTATCTATGCAAAGCTGTGCTGATTTGCAAATGCAATTTTATAGATTTGTCAAAGACTTTAGAAAATACTTTTCATATATTGGTCGCCGTGTTTATATAAAATCAGGAAATCTCTTTTGTGGTATCGAGGAAAACATTGATTAACTGATATTGACAGCACTATCTCATCATATTGAAGGCAGTCTTTAAACGCCAAAAGAAGCTGAATTTACTACCACTACTCCACTAACCTGAGCAGCTGGTCAAAATTAAAGACCTTGCAAGAACACTGAGTAGGTGGTAACACAAGCATTCACTATTTTTGGTGCAATCTCAGTGTGTTTGTTTTGTAAATAAGTCCTGTTTTTCAGAATACAAGAGAAAGCCATGAGGTGTCTTTCCTATTCTGAAATACCAGGTTTGCTACTCCGGTAAGATCTGTCCTCAAGAAGCCTTTCTCTCTCCTGCCTCCTACTTCCATCATATATTTAGACTAGTTTCTTAGCCCATGCTTCAACAAGAAGGAAAACATTTATCCCCAGCCCACACTGGTCAGCCCTGCCATGATCTAAATCCTATAGCAGTGGCCAGTAAGTCCCAGACAGAAGTTCAGAAGGTTTATTTATTTATTTATTTATTTATTTATTTATTTTTATGCTGAACAATAGTAACAGCTCCCAGCACAGGTGCCTTGTATGTGCAGGTAGTCAAAAGCATTGTTAAAATCAACAGATACATGAAACAATGTCTTGATACATGCATGAACACTAGCAAATGATTGAGATTTTATTGGCTCTTTGTCAAGACTGTGTTTTGGGGGAAGGGGGAGTGAGTAGGAGATACTTTCTCTGCTCTGTGAACAGGCTTTTGATGTTTGCATTAGTTGGAAGCCTTGCATGCCAAGAGAAAACCCATCCTCTCAAAGCTGGGGAAAGAAACTACAAGTTCAATAATCTCAGTCCTCCCTATCTACAGGACACTAAAAAAGCAAAAATCATGAAACATCTCTTATCTTTTAATAGATAAAGGATCAGTTACATTGTATTTGCCAAGCAGCAAAAGTGTATGCGGGGCAGACGGCACAGCATGTTCACACCCTCCATGGGGGAGGGCTGCTGTTTTGGGGGAAGATAACATGACAGAGCTGTGATGGCAGCACTACTGAGCGCTTCTTATGTGCTCTCTCAATATTAAGCACATGCATAAACCGAGAAGCTGTGACTCTCTCTCTGATGTTTTCCTAGAAATAAAAGATTAGAAGGGATAGTAGGAAAAATTCTTTCCCCACTAAAGAAATACCAACCTAAAAACACCTTTTTTTTTTTGGTAAGGCCTTTGTTTCACTTTCCTTCGTAGAAACAGTAATTCCCATCAAAAGACTTTAAGAAGATTTGAATAGAAAAAGATTAAACATGCATATTAATCTCATGGGCCTACCATAGGCTTTGAACAACATTGTACAGTTGGCCTCTAAATACAATTTGAATTTCTTTGGAAGGCCATATTTGAAAAAACAGTGCTCTTCCAGTATAGCCTACCAAAGATATTCCCTTGGGTTCCCTTGCTCTAAATGTTATTCCTTATTGATGGGCACCTCTCAGAACCCTTTGGATCTGCAAAAATACACTGTTAACATTTTCTCACTTTGAACACAAAAAAATGCTTGGTGCAAGAAGGTAGAGAATTAAGGCCTCCAGCTTACTGAAACAAAAAGAAACCTAGCTTCACTCTGAGCCAGATTTTGACCTTGTACAGGTATCATTAGACCTGTTGCTTTAATTAAAATTTACCTGTATGTTTCTCAGCTTTGAGTACCAGCTTTCAGTGTAGTGTTCTTAAACTCTGAATTTTATGTAGTTGTGAGGATGGAGTTTGAAAGCTATTAACTCATTTAGGTGTAAAAGTTCATAACCTCTTACAGCAATACTTTTTTTTTTTTTTTTTTTTAAATCATTGCCAGACAGGTATGTCTGTACATAGCAAGCAGACTTGAATATGACTTTGAAGGATTTGAGGAGGATACTTCAAAAAATAAGTAAAAAAGAATAAGTAATAATTCTAAAGTGCACTCGTGCTTGTGTTGTTTTATTTTTCTTGCTACTGACTTTTATAGATTCACTAGTTCAATATCTCTTGATTAATAGAAAAGTCAGGAAAATTTTTATTTCAATATAATGTATAGAGTGTACCTATCCAGTGCAGACACGAACAGACAAAACCAAAGGAATAGCTAGGCATTATGGCAGAGTACAAAAAACACAAAGCCGTGACCTCTACATTAGAATACATCACAACAGAATACAGTGAGAACATCTTTAACTTATCAAAGTGGAAACTCTGGCAAATAATCACATTTGCATATATGTGTGTGTAATTTCACAAATAGCAGGTGACCTTTCAGATGATCCTATACTAATTTACAAGGTTTTCTCTACATAGCAGCATCTTCTGTCGTACGGATGACTAGAATTTACTGAAAATAAATGTTGAAGCAAAGTTTCAAATAACAAGCTTTCTAGTCAGTGTAATTCTAGGGATATATCTTTGAAATCATTTGAATTTCTCCTAGCTTTCACCAATATAGCTAAGAACAGAACTTGACACTTTCCTGTTTTTGCTAGTAAATATAAAATGTCAAGTAGCAATTCAAAAAACATCTAATTCTGTAGGAACTTCAGTATTCTGCAGATGGCTCTTTTATTTTCAGTGAATTTTTGCTAGGTTTTAGCCAGAGATGTTGAAGGAGACTACAGAAAAACAGACAGGAATATGCATCTGAGCTACTGGCCTCTTAATATGAGATCAAGCTTCTTTAAAGTCACTCTAATTTGTGAGCTGGGATCAAAGACTTTTCTTAAGATAATGAGTGTAGTAAAATTATGAAAAATGCTTTGATTGCTCAGTGGTGCAAGGTTGTTGTTGTTGTTTTTCCTAAAAGAAAATGATCATGCAGAGATACTATATAAATATCTTGATTAACCATTTAGCCTCTGCATTTTAAAGTCAAGAAGATCTACAAGGATATCTGATTTTTGGGCCAGCTAAAATGATCATTGTGTGTAATTTCTGTGTTTTACATTTGAATTTCAATTAACATTTACTAAAAGGTGTGTATATATGAATATATATTTTTTAACTTCCAAGCATGTCTTCAAAATCAAGCTTTTTATTTATTTATTTATTTTTCTTGCCTACTAGAACTAGAGTGACTGTGTGTGAAGTAAATTGGCCTGAATTCTGTCTATCATGCACAATCTTGGACTTTGCTCCATATCCCTGCAGACTCTAGTATATGGTGGAAGGAAGAGCTAACAGCAGAAATAACAGAGGTATGGCTCAGAGACTGCCTGTAAGAGTGGAAAAGTATTGGATAAAATTGTGCCATGTTTACATCTAAGGTTATTTTGTTGAGAAGTAGAATTGCTTAATTAAAAAAAATAATAATAATCTTGCATGCAATATTTGACTTTTAAAACTATCTTGTTAAGTAAGAAATATAGCTTAATTTTAGGAAGGAGTCTTTTTTGTTAAGTGCAAGCAGACTCCATGAAATATTTCTGTGAGTTTAATATGAGATTTAAATAATTTTAGAAAGTACACAGGTTTGAAAGCTATGTTATACAAGACAATTATAGAACTCATTAATACAGATAGGATTGGTCTCCAGCTGCAAAACTGAAGCCTGAGGCTTTGTTTCAAATAACCTTAAATGTAGATTTAAGTTGGCAGTAAAAAATCTTCTTTGGTGAGGATGGGAGGTACAGTGGTGTTTTGGAAAGAGGTTATGTATAACAACATAGCAGGAATTCTGTTTTGGCATCCACACTGTACTATCCTGAACTAAATGCTTTCCACTTGTAATGTCTTTCTACATGCCCAAGAGTCCCTGGTATATTGCCACCTTTTTGCACAGATAGTAATTATAATTAATAGAAAATTAAATCAGGAGAAAAAGAAAAAATACTATAGCATCATTTATAAATTACATGTTTTTATTCTCATTTGCTTCTCCTCTTAACTCCCTTCAATGTAGATAGCTTGTAGAAGGAAGCCTTTAGGGTCTAAAAAACCTAACTAAACAAGAGGGCTAAAGGATCTAGGATAGTATTGCTAAAGCATTTCCTTTATTAATAATTAAAATAAATAAATAAATAAAAATCCCAAGGTATGGCAAATATGAAAACATGGAGTGGGGTGAGGAGAAGGAAATTTGCTGAGAAGAGCACTGTTTTGTTACAGTAAGACTGAATATGTGAGTTACCTTGTATAAAGTCAGGTTGACAATGTCTATGCTACTCTGCAGAAATAATCAGATTTAAAATAGAAAACTGATTCATCAAAGGAGATACCAAGAGAGGGCGCAGAGAGACAAACAGGTGAGGAGTTGGGAGATGAAGACTGAAAAAGCTTTGAAGGATATATTTTTGAGGACAGCTCAAACAACACTGTTGAAAGCTAACACAGAGTTCAAGGAAGATGAACATAGAAGCAAGGGACCTTCATTCTGAAAGAATATTGCTTGAAAGAAAGCTGTTGGTAAACAGCAGGTGGGTTCAGCGGGGATTTCTGAGGTCTAGCTGAGTCATTCAAATGTTCCAACAGAAATAGTCAAAGACTGAACACTTGTCTCTTGCAAATAGTACATAAATTCTTCTTGCTGGGTAGCTAGTGAGGTAGGTATATCGAGTTTATGTGGCAAGGGTTTAGTACTGGGGGCATTGGAGGGGTGGCCTCTGTGAAAAGAGTCCCCCATGTCAGATCAGAGCCAGCTCAGCTGGCTACAAAAGGGACCCACTGCTGGCCAGAGCTCAGCCAGTGAGTGACACATTTCCCTGCTTTACTACTGATGTCTCTTACCCTTTGTCTTACTAAAAAAGTCTTATACATGCTTACCTACCAAGCAAGACCTAAAAAAAATAAATCAACTTGCCATATAAAACTAAACCAGATCAATTACTTTCTGAGTTTAGTTTGGTATCATATCAGCTTCATGTTGTGCTAAAAATATGTCATTTGTATTCAGTTAACACACTCTTTCCTTGTGTACCTCGTGTAAGTGTGTCTGTGTACAAAATCCCTTTCCTTTTTCCTGGCTCAGGTGGTGGGACAGGCCCTTGCTGCCAGGCCCTGCCCTGACTCACCCAAGGAGCTGCCTAGATACCACCACATCCCGATCACTCAAAGTTCAGAATAGTACTTAGGGTTGTGATTAAACCCATCTCTTTTAAAGTGGGCATTCATACATATGTTTTCTCCTTAGTGAAGGTGCTTACCTGAGGAAGGACCAGAATTCTTGCTTTCTGCCCCAAATCCATCCTCACATCGACTTCCAACTGGAATGGAGAATCTCAGCACTCATCATTATTGGTACTCAGATGCATTTCCTAATGTCTTAACACAATCTACCAACATTTTAGAATTATGACAGGTTGCTAAACACTAACAAGATACAGTTTAAAGAAATATGCTTGCACTTTATATTTTGTCAGTTTGACTTAAAAAGGAGTTGGATTTCCAGCTTCATACTTTTGATATATTTGTACCTCAACTTTAAAAACACAGTGGTTAGACTAAAATGCTGAGAGTTAGTTATACTGTAAATGTTGGATATTAAGGATATGCAATTGTTATGGGTTTATTTCAAACTGGTAACAAAATATTTTTTAGGGAGTCTTTGATCATAAAACAGGAAACATTTGATATGCTTTGTAGAAAAACTTTTTTTCTTGGAGATATGCAAAATCAGGTAAAATTACACCTTTTTGTTTATGAGGTTTATTATTTTGTTTACCTTGAAGCTTGTGCAGATATTCATATGCAGACATTAGACTCATGAAATAATGAGCAAAACCAAATGATGTCATCTGTACCTACTACCAAGCAAGACATTTCAGGACATTGCAGTAATTGCTAATAGCAGTGTAAAAATCCTGCTGTAGGAGATAATTACTGCCTTCTTATAATGGTATACTTCACAAGGATATTACTCTTCTATGAAATTTGGAGTATTGTTTTCTCTTCTTTAACAGAAATCTGTTGTAGATCCTGTACAAGGACTTAAGAATTTGTTATTAATAGAACACCAGGGCTTCATGCCCCTACTCCCATAGTACTCCCTCACTGTAGTCAACCAGTAGCATTATTGGTTTTTAGTCTATTGTTGACACCTAATGAGCTTCAACATTTAACAGTAATTCTATTTATTACTTCTTGTACAGAAGCTTGCATTTTTCCAGTTGAATCTCATTTCTTTTCTGGGACTGCAAGTTCGAACTCAACATTTCTCTGTGTAAGTTACTCAAAATCTCTGTATTCATGATGTTTTTCTATTATGGATCATCATCAATTTAACTGGAATTCTTAAGGTTTTGTATAGGTCACTAGGGAGAATGCTGAATAAGATACTTGAAACTGCTTTAGGTGGAGGAATCTGAACTTTCTGTAACGATTTCAGGGTAATATAAGGCTATATCTTCTTGGATATGACACCTGAGCAAGCTTCTAGGAATTCAGTTTTCAGCAGATGCTAGACTCAAAGAGATTGCTTTGGAACTTACCCTCCAGTTATTACTATGCTTGGTAAACATTAGTAGAACCATATTGTCTAATTCCTATTTATGGAAGAATGAGAAGAGCCCATACAGATCTTTGAAATTATACCTTCTTTGTGACTATGAAGTTCTAGCCTTATGTTTGTGTACCTTGTGCATGAGTTCGTTTTAAAATAGATAGAATTGATACATCAATCTCCACAACCTTTTGTATTTTTTGTATTATAATCTGCATTCATTTTCCAGAACATTTAGCTGTGGCTGAATCCCAATTCTTCATATTCTTCCAAAGCTTACCATCTGCTTCAGAGTACATATCCAAGCGTGAAATGTCTTGGATATAAAATTATGTAATTTTCAGGACTTGCTGAGCTACTATCTCAAATTATTTTACTCTTTCATTTGGAAAAAAAAAAAAAGTAAAAAAAAAGGATTGTGTGTTTATAGAGACACATCCTGTCCTGTGCAGATGTGAATGAATGAGCTTGCTGCAGTTTCATAATTGTGGTAAATGGGGCTTTGCTGAGTGGAGATGATGGAAGGAGGCTAAGAAGTAGTTCAATTCATTCTTCTGCAGCTTTTTAGATTTGGTGGCTGTGCCTTGCTTACAGAAACTAAAGCATTCCTGATGTTTATAGCAATATACGCAAATTAGTGTAGTCCAGTATAGTATCTTGGGTAACTTTTGAAATATGGCTTGGGGCCAGATTCCTAAGACAAGTGTACTTTTTCTATTAAAACACTCAGAATTTAACACTTCAATAAGAAGTTTTTAAAGATATGTGTGAGAGGCAAGGGAAAGACAAATACTACTTCCTTAGTACCTTAATAATAAACAAAATTTGTGACAAATTTGATCTTCTGTACGTTCATCACTGTATTTTTAATGGTTCATTGTTTCTGAGAAAATACCCTGATATTAATAATGGGCTTTAGCAATGGCACAATATTTAATCTCTTTAATCATATTTATATTGGTAGTCCTCAACTGTCTGGAAAATTTGAAAACAGGTCTTTACTGTTGTTGTTTGTGGGTGTTTTTCAAGTTGAATTTTAAATTTTTCAGTACAGGTGTAGCTACATAGGATAGAAAAGTTAAAGCATGAAAATGGAAGAGGGAAAAAGCCTGTTAATAACTACTACTGAAACTGAATTATGATTTTTAAAAGCAGTTATTTTCTGTGTAAGCCATCTTTCCTTGCAAATTATAATGGAGCATGGCAATTTATGTCAGTGTTATTCAGGAACAGAGCTCGTCAAATAATGTGTGATGGAGACTGGTAGAAAGACAGAAAAGCATTGTTGATAGTGATAACATGACCAGCGGTAAAACAGAAGTTTGCTTGTCTGCCTTCCACTAAAGTTCAGTGATCCGAAAGAAGCAGCCAGAAAAAAAAAAAGTGTGACTCATTAATGATAATAGTTTTAACTGTATCATGGTACATGAAAATAAAATCGCAGGAAAAGGAAGTCTGTGAGAACAACATTGGGCTTTTAGAGAGTAAACTGAGGACAAATATACATAGAGTTTGTTTGTGGTAATGAAAGGGGGGATAAGAAATAACAGAATGGCTGAGGCTGGCAGGGACCTCTGAAGATCATCTAGTCCAATCCACATGCTGAGCAGGAGCACCTAGAGCACATTGCGCAAGATGGCATCCAGGCGGGTTTTCCAGAGAAGGAGACTCCACAACCTCTCTGGGCAACCTGTTCCAGTGCTCTGTCACCCTCACAGTAAAGAAGTGCCCTCTCATATTCAGCTGGAACTTCCTGTGCTTCAGTTTGTGCCCATTGGCTCTTGTCCTGTTGCTGGGCACAGCTGAAAAGAGACTGGCTCCATCCTCTCAAAACCCTCCCTTCAGATATTTATATACATTGGTGAGGTCTCCCCTCAGTCTTCTCTTTTCCAGGCTAAACAGGCCCAGGTCTCTCAGCCTGTCTTCGTACGACAGGTGCTCCAGTCCTCATCTTCGTAGCCCTCCTCTGGACTCGCTCCAGTAGCTCCATGTCACTCTTGTACTGGGGAGCCCTGGACCGGACACAGTACTCCAGGTGTGGCCTCACCGGGGCTGAGTAGAGGGGGAGGATCACCTCCATGGACCTGCTGGTAACTCTTCCAAATGCACCCCAGGATACTGTTGGCCTTCTTGGCCGCAAGGGCCCATTGCTGACTCACGGTCAGCCTGCTGTCCACCAGGACTCCCAGGTCCCTTTCTGCAGAGTCGCTTTCTAGCAAGTCAGTCCCCAACCTGTAAAGGTGCTTGGGGTTATTCCTCCCAAGGTGCAGGACCTGCACTTGCCCTTATTGAACTTCATGAGGTTCCTCTCGGCCCAACCCTCCAGCCTGCTGAGGTTCCTCTGAATGGCAGCACAGCCCTCTGGGGTATCAGCCACTCCTCCGAGCTTGTGTTTTCAGCAAACTTGTTGAGGGTGCACTCCGTTCCATTGTCCAGGTCATTGATGGAGTTTGACAAGACTGGACCCAGTACTGACCCCTGGGGCATACCACTAACTACCAGCCTCCAACTAGACTGTACCACTGAGCACAACACTCTGAGCTCTGCCATACAGCCAATTATCAATCCACCTCTCTGTCCATTCATCTAGCCCGCACTTCCTGAGCTTGTCATAGATAAATATGACATATACTAAAAATACTAAATAAATATACTAAACAATATACTAAACAAAAGAACTAAAAAAGACCCAAATGAGTCCCTTATAGGGTATTTTTGGTGAATGTCTATTTCTTCAGGTTGATACAAAACCTGGCACAATAGTAGAGTTTGCACCCAAAAGACAGCTCTGCTAATGCACGTATAGGAAAGCTTTTCTTACATTTAAAGGAGGAATGGAAAACAATAAAACTGTTTTGTATCATTCTACCCATATATATTTAATTCATATGCATGCATGTCCACTACTAAACCACGTCCCTAGGCACCACATCCACACGTCAATTAAATACCTCTGGGGATGGTGGCTTTACCACTTCCCTGGGCAGCCTGTTCCGATGCCTAACGACCCTTTCTGTGAAAAAATTCTTCCTGATATCTAATCTAAACCTCCCTTGGTGCAACTTGTCACCTGAGAAAAGGGACCAACACCCCCTCATTACAACCTCCTTTCAGGTAGTTGTAGAGAGTGATGAGGTCTCCTGTCAGCTTCCTCCTCTCTGGACCAAACAACCCCAGTTCCATCAGCTGCTCCTCATAAGTCTTGTTTTCCAGTCCCTTCACCAACTTCATTGTTCTTCTCTGAAAATGTTCTTGAGACACTCACTATCTTTCTTGTAGTGAGGGGCCCAAAACAGAACACAATATTCAAGGTGCGGTCTCACCAGTGCCAAGTATGAGGGGACAATTACTTTCCTAATTCAGCTGGCCACACTATTTTTGATACAAGCCAGGATGCCATTGGCCTTCTTGGCTACCTGGGCACACTGCCGGCTTGTGTTCAGCTGGCTGTTAATAAGCAACACCAGGTTCTTTTCTGCCAGGCAACTTTCCAGCCAGTATTCCCCAAGCCTATACTGCTTCTTGAGGCTGTTATGACTCAAATGCAGTACCTGGCATTTAGCCTTGTTGAATGCCATCTGATTGGACACAGCCCATCAGTCTAGCCTATCTAGATCCCTCTGCAGAGACTTCCTACTCTCATGCAGATCAACACACCCGCCCAAATTGGTGTCAGCTGCAAACTTACTTACGTCTGGATCATTGATAAAAATAATAAACAGAACTGGTCCCAGTACTGAGCACTTGAGAACACCACTTGTGAAAGGCCACCAACTGGATTTGACTCCATTTACAGTAAATCTTTGGGCCTGGACATCCTAAGAGATTTTTACCCAGTAAACAGTACCAAAAAATTCTTCTTTAAAAGTCATTGTTTCCTAAAATTGCTCTTGTTTGGATCAGAATGCAAAGATGATTAAAACGAAAACAAACAAACAAACAAATCACTCAACAAAAATAGCTGTGAAATCTGTCTAACTTTATAATTGTAAGCCATATTGGCAGGTCTCATCTATGGGTGCATGCAGTTCTCCCAGAAGGCATCAGACATTCCTAGGTCAAATTCTGTCTTTGTCTACAGCAGATTTAATCTGTAAGAATGTCTTCCCATAATGGAGAAAATGTTCCCAAAGCCCCAGTCTTATCTTCTTCTCATTACAGCAAATGTAATTTTAAATTTACATTTGCTTAAGAATAAGTAGTACTCATTTTGTGGGTAAAAAAAATGCACTTTTGTATGGATCTTCTGAGTCTGTATTATAATGTATTTCCCTAGCCTGAAAGATGGAAGAGGCATACTTAGGCATGCCAAGTGCTGGGACTTTGAACCTGCTGTTGTTATTATGAATTTGTATGAATGTTGATTCTGCATGACTTTGTATTGGAACATAAGAAGAAATATTCCACAAATTAAATCAATTATATTGATTTAATTTATGAATTATTTATCATTGAATTAATATCATGGAAGATGCGGGGAAAAACAACCTGAAAAGATGTGCTCTACAGACAAGGCTGTTTATCTGAACAGTGAAGAGAAAAATTGGTGACATGCCCATCTCAGGTAGTCATGATTTTCCATTTTTATATTAATGGCTACTTCTCTTTTGTATTTATGTTGCGATTAATATCAAGTAGTCAGATGATCACACAGTGCTTCTACTAAGAGGCAAGAATAAAGAAACAATCAAATGAATCCATCTGGATTCTCCTCCCTCCTCAACATAAACCTTATCATCAGAGTGAAATGTTCAATTAATTATTTACATGGGTTATCCATGCTAATGTCACCATCCCACATGCAGAAAACAGTGTGCATCTGAAATACTGTGAGATTACAGGCTGTAATGGGCAAAGATCTAAGTAGGAATAACTGGTTGGAAGCATTTATTTTTCATTATTCCTACTATTATTCTGTCTGGGGAAATGACACATAAAAGAAATAATATGACTTTATTACGATTAACTAGTAAATAAGTAGCAGACCAAAACTATGATACTGTACCGTTGAAGTTAAACATGACTATCTAATTTACCGGACAATGCTTCTTTCCAATCTTCTCAAAAGGTATCAATTTGCTATCTAAAAATTAGCATTCCAAGGACAAATAAAATAATGGACATTTTAATAAGGATACTGGGGCACACATAATAAGCTGATTGACAAGAAGTGATAACAAGTCAGCATGAGAATGAAATGTATATCCAGAGCTGATCCCCCAGTCTGAAGCTTCCCTATCACCTAACCACTTCCTCTGACCTTAGTATTTCTTTTGTTTAATAGTATTTAAAGCTGTCTGAATGTGCTGTTTTATTGTGCGAATTCTTAGCTAAGACCCTCTTTTTGCAACTGATACTGTCAAGTTTTTATGTGAAGTATTTCGTCCCAGTCACATAGTCACATTCATTCATTTTGTTTTCATCTCAGTCACATAGTCACATTCATTCAATTTGTAGCACTAATTTGTCATTCTAGCACAACCTTATACTCAATTAAGAAATTACCAGACATTTTTATTGGTTTAAAGACGTTTAAAGATACTTTGATCCAAGAAAGATGCAGGCACTTACCTACAAATTAGGTGATCAACATACCACACCATTCAAAAGATATAAGATTTTCCTCCCTGTAAGT